>NC_139939.1:16584674-16664674 GCF_963454915.1 Gymnoscopelus microlampas
GTGAGGAGGCCTGGCTCCCAGACACCAGAGCCTGCCAACAGTCTTCCTCGCTCTTCACCAGCCCCTCTCTCTCTCTCTCCTTCCCGCTCTCTATTTCCAGGCCTCATTATCCCCCCCCACACACACACACACACACACACTGCATGGTGGTCCGCAGCCAAAATCTGGAGAGATCCACCGACCGAAGAAGAGCCACTCTCAGCAACAGCCGCTGTAGTGTTTTCTACGTTTGTGTGTCGGGTTGGGGGGGGGGGTTAGTGTATATATCACTGTGTCCACCAGGGGAGAAGTTGAAGGCTACACACAGGCAGAGGCTGGAGAATGCCTCATTTCTCCAGGGTTTTTAAAGAGCTCCTTCCCCTGGGAGAGGACTGGAGAGGAATCTATTTTTTCTTTTGATAGCATTCCATGAGAGGTTCGATGATGTGCGTTCGTTCTTAGATACAGTGTGAGATTCCAGTCTCTCTCTCTCCCTCTCTCTATCCCCCCCTCTCTCTCTCCCTCCATCTCTCTCTCTCTCCCCTGCTCCATCTCCCCCATCTCTCTCTTCTCTCTAACCAACGGCATGCCATTTCTCCGCGCTCCCCCCCCTGCACTCCCCTGCCACGACTGTACCTTTCATCCTGAGCGCGAAGGCTGATATGTATTCACCGGATAATGTTGCTGTTTCTCTCTTCTGAGAAAGGTTTGAGGTGGAAAGGGAAAGCACACAGACAGACACTCCATCTATCTGTCCGTCCATCAACCTTCCTCCTCCTCCTACCTCTGTTATTTTTCTCTTAAGCATTCTATCTTATAATCTGTACTTCTCTCACCCTCTCACGCTCTCCCCCTTCTTCTCTGCCATCGCAAAAATTCGCCGTCACATTCCGCATGAATGAAAGGGCCTTTGATCAGATCCACGCAGCGCTCACATTATCATGCAAGGCACTTGACACGGCCGCGGGCTACTCTCATTATTATCAATCATGTACGTTCCGCGCAGCCTCGCCAATAATAAAACACTCTCTTTATCCTTCGTCTACGCTCCTCGGTACGAGGGCGTTGCGCGCGGAAAAATAGCCGACGCGCAAGCTGGCGGCGCGCGCCAACGTGACGCGTCGCGTGGTTTGTAGGTCGGCTGTTTTTCCGCGGCGCGGCAACGCCGTACGACGTACAGCGTAAATCGGGGGCTTGAGGCACGGTTCAAGCTCGGCCGTCTCAATTATACATCACAAACACTCACCAAAGCCCTGCAAGCCTCAAAGCCCGAGCAGTGTTATCCTTGTCTTTGTTCGATTATATCAGGACCTTTTTTTCAAAAGTGGGGCGTTAGGGTTTGCACAAGGGAATTGCTCTGAAATGCTATATTTCCCATCCATCCACGTTAGCTAACGTTCATAGCTCAAATATTGAAAAAAATCATATCACTCTTGGGAATGGTGCGTGACTCACATCAGATATGCACCTCCAAATGGGTTCATATACCGGTGGTTCTCGACCTTTTCTGGATCAGGGCCCACTTGAAAATCTCAAAAGCGTTCACGGCCCCCCACCCACCTGACCACTTAACACACAGTGGAGAGCGTGTTTATGAATAATGATCAATCAATAGATTGTATTCCAGCTTGGATCAATATACTTTAGATTAGAAGAAAACATACAGTATCGTGGCATGTTTTTTTTTTTACATTTTAAAGGAGTAGTACGCACCCCATGAATGAATTGAATTCATGTTTTTGGTTTTGTCGCATTCTTAAGCCAATAATTTGATCACCGGTGGAAAGATGCTAATGTATCCGGTAGGAGACTCAAAAAGTCTCCTTTGAGTCTTGTACCGGAGAGACCGCCGGTCATCAAATTATTGGCTTGGGAATGCGACAAAAACAAAAAAAATCTCCATGCATTCAATGCTTCATAGGGTGTGTAATAGATAAGTAATTGTTTTGGGTGAACTACTCCTTTAATCTCAGTGTTTGGGGGCCTGCTTTTAATATCGCCACGGCCCACACAGGTTGAGAATCAGCGGTTTATATCATGAAGCCATCTGCAGTCATCACAGACTGTGTGTGTTTGTGTTTGGAGGTCCTTTGAGGCCAGCGGTACCCCTCGCCTCGCCTGCCTTTACTGTTCCATTGTAGATCAGAGAGGTGTTGGCGGTGGGCTCCCTTTGCCTCCCCTCAGACCCTCGTCTCCCATCAGATCTTGTTCTGACAGGCTAGCACCGGCCTGTGGATTTACCATCTCTCCCCCCCATCTCCTTCCTTCCTTCACTCATCTCCTTTGAAGTCGGGGTTTTTTCAAACAGTCTGACTTCCTACACTACAGTCATTAGGAGAACACCCTCTTCTCTCCTCTGCTCTTCTCTTCTCTTTCCCTCTCTCTCTCTCTCTCTCCTCCCGTCTCATCTCATCAGCCAGGGATTTTAATCCATTAAGAAACGCATCTGTGTAACCACTTTATCCATATTTTAGACTTTGGCTATTCAAAAAAATAGCAGATCTACAAGCTCACAGCGTGGCACTGAGTGCCGCGCTGTGAGCTTGTAGATCTGCTATTTTTTGAAAAATCATGAAAATGTGTGCAAATCTTTGAATATATATATATTTTTATAGCGAACATTTTCAACTCAAATCTTTGCTTCATGGGGGTCCCTGGAACAGCATATTTTGAGATGGGGGTCCGTGGCCAAATACATATCTAAAAATGTTTTCTAAATCCAAACGGTATATTTCTATATCAGTGGTGCTCCAACTTTTCCATGTCAAGGACCCCAAAAATTATATGTATTTGGCCACGGACCCCCATCTCAAAATATGTTGTTCCAGGGACCCCCCAGAAGCACAGTTCTCTTTAAAACAAAAAATGTCACGATTTCCCCCCAAATCAGCAGATCTACAAGCTCATAGCGCGGCACTCGGTGCAGTGCTATGAGCTTGTAGATCTGCTATTTTTGAATAGCCCAAAGAAATCTTAAAATGACACACAGATGCGTTCCCGGTCTAAATGGGTTAAAGTTCCACTCGCTGCCTGGATGATCACCCCCAGAGAGAGAGTGTGATATCCATATGATACGAGCTCTGCACAGTGTCACTGTACGCAGACGGAGGAAATGCCACCAGAGTCTTCCTCATTAAGCTCCTAATTACGTCTTCAGCGAGAGTGTCAGACGGTTCCATTACACGTGACGCTAATTAATTGAGAGTCTCAGTGAGGAGAGGACGAAACAAAAACCCTCGGATGCCAACTTATGGATTATAGTGACGCTATGAGTCTGTTCTGTTTAACAGGCCCTGTTTATACACATATATATGCTATATATGCTATGTGTATATACTGTATATAATATATATATATATATATATATATATATATATATATATATATATATATATATATATATATATATGCTATAAAACAGCTAACAGCTGAATGGACCTCCAAGCTCGCAATGAGGTTGGAGGTCAAAAGGGGGTGGGGCCTGGAGTCAGCAAAACCAGCTAACTCCACCCCCTTTGGTGGAGTTAGCTGGTTTAGCAGAAAGTTTGAGGATCCAATGTTAGTTAGCTGGTTTTGTCAGAAGCACTTTTTAATACTTTTCATTGGCTCAATATCTTTTTTTTTACCAACACACAGAGGTAAAGGGTGTTCAATAGCACTGATTTATGGGAAATAAATGCAAAAGCGGAAAAAGTTAGCTGGTTTCTGGCCAACAGCAACGACAATCACTGTTCCTCAGGAATGCCTTTATATCTACACATCTCCACTGCCAGAGGTAGGGAACCAGATCTTAGTTGGGCGCAGAGGGACCGCTGTCCTCTCTTTAACCCATTAAGACCTGAGGCCCATTCCACAAAATGTCTTCCAAATCCCAACAGTTTTCTGAAAAACTTATGTTGCTTTATCAGTGGTGCTCCAAATTTTTCATGTCAAGGACCCCCAGAATTATACATATTTGGCCGCAGATCCCAACTCAAAATAAGTTGTTCCAGGGACCCCCAGAAGCAAAGAAAAGAAAATGCAAAATGGTGGTTTTAGAAATATACATATATTCAAAAATGTGCACAAACTTTCACGATTTAAAAGAAATAGCAGATCTACAAGCTCATAGAGTGGCACAAAGTGATGCGCTATGAGTTTGTAGATCTGCTATTTATGAATTTTTAATGTGGTTAGAATCTAAAATGACACAGATGCTTTCCTAACATAATTTGTTAACTTTGCTTCTTTTATTTCCCCAAATATCCACCCTCCATTGCTCCTGATGTAACGTTGACACTTTCTGTTTAACCATATTTACATTACACTGGGAGTTAGTTATACATAAAATATATATTTTAGCTCAGAGTGAGAAAATGGAAGAAACCTCTCTCTCATCCACAGACGATTATGTGTTCCGTTCCAATTAAATATGCTTTTACTAAGCCTCTCTTATGACAGTTAAGTACGGCAAGGGAGAAGCCACAGTCTAATCATTGCACCTCTCACCCTTGTCAGGCAGCTTTCCCATCCGGTGTCACCTTCAATGGCCAACTTAGTGTACTTATGCAAGTAGTTCTTGCATAAGTACTTTTTGTGCCATGGACCCCCAAATTGATATATATTTGGCCGCGGACCCCCATCCCAAAATGCTTTGTGCCAGGGACCTCCAGAAGCAAAGATTTGAGTAAAAAGAAATGTGTGTTCGAAGATTTGCACAAATGTTCACGATTTAAAAAAAATAGCAGATCGACATTGTGGTATAAGGGCTTGTATATCTGCTATTTTTTAATAGCCAAAGAATATGGTTAAATTGGTTTAAATCAGTGGTTTTCAACCTTTTTCATGCCAAGGACCCCTAAATTGATATTTGGCCGTGGACCCCATTTGAAAATGTTTTGTGCCAGGGACCCCCAGAAGCAAAGACATCAGTTAATTTTAAAAAGATATGCACACTTTTTCAAGGTTTTTAAAAAATAGCAGATATACAAGCTCATGGTGCGGCACTCGGTGCCGCGCCATGAGCTTGTATATCTGCTATTTTTGAATAGCCAAAGCTAAGTGGTTAAAAATGATTGTGACGCTATGTTAACTAATTTTGGTGGGGACCCCCTGGAACCCCCTCAAGGACCACTGGTGGTCCCCGGACCACTGGTTGAGAACCACTGGTTTAAATGATTGTGACGCTATATTAACTCACTCAACCAAAGACTTATGCAAAGCCATAATGTGGATAGTATTACAGTCGGTGGCATCCTCAAAGCCCCACGCTCCTGCTGCATAGAATAGAATGACTTACAAGTGTGAGATTGTAGCAAGCAGAGTAAGCATGAACACTAGTCAATAAACAATATTAAAGGTAAACAGTCACTAGCGTGCAAAGAGAACGATGTAGTAGCCTCAAAGTAAAACTAGGATACAGTACCAGGTAAACAATGAACCTACACTGACTGTACAGTAGCATCTGTCCAAAACAACATGCTACACAGTATCTAAAATCACATAAAACAAATGTCCAATAACATAAAACAAATGTTTACTGGTTCCTGTGTACATCCCATTGTTCTAGATGACAGTCTGGTCACGTCCAGTGTTGTCATGTCTGCTTATTAAAACCGACTTTGGGCTTGTTTTTCTGTAAAGTTGCTTAAATGTATTTCCCATAGATTGAAATGCAGATGTCACTTAAACCATTGTTCTTATGAAACACTAAAGCCAGTTGTGCTGTGATTGAGACTGAAGCTCCTGCCACATGTGCCCCAATAATGAACCCTCTTTCATAGGCAGATTAGGCACTTAGATTTTGTATCAAGAGAAAAACGATTTATGTCAATTACCATACAATAGGTGGTAGATGTTCCAAAACTTCCATGTGGCGCATTGCGGTGGGTTAGGCTGAAGGGGATCACTGAAGTTGGACCGGCCCGGTGGTCCCAGGAGGACCCCCAGGTGGGTTATGGTTTGTTGCGAACGCGGAAGGAGGCCTCCGCCCAAGTGGAGCATACTATGAAACTCTGCTCTCATTGTGTCTCTGTCTGTGTGCAGTATGTGTGCACTGCACTGCCTGTGTGCAACCAACAGAGTGGCGCCAGAGTGCAGTCAAAACACAAACACACACACACACACACACACACACACAGTCCGTAAATACACAATATTTTCCAGCTGCGTTCGCTTCCAGCGTTCGCGCGTCTTACTTGTATCATGAAACACCCCCACACTACTCCAGTGGTTGATAACTGCTGGTATAGAGGGAAATGTATATATTATTTATGGTGCATTTATATAGCGCCTTTATCCAAAGCACTTTACATTCAACCACTAACACATTCACACACCGATGGTGGAGGAAACGATGCAAGGCACCAACCTGCACATCGCAGTTAGGGGTTCAGCGTCTTGCTCGAGGACACTTCGACACGAACTCTGGGGGAGCCCGGGATCGAACTAAGAACCTTCTGTTTCCCAAGCGGCCGCTCCACCTCCTGATCCACTGCCTGTAAACACAGGGTAAAGTTACAGTACAGTACCATGCCTATAAGTCCAATTTTTAGGGCAGGACATTTACTTGTAAACAGAGCATTTCCACATTGGGGTATTGCTACTGTTACTTAAGTAAGAGACCCGAGTGCTTCTTGCAGCACTGCCTGAGTCAATGGCGGGTCAGGGGAGGGTCAGGCTAATTTATTGCGCCGCCGATCTCTTCCATCTCCATCTCCCCACCGTGGCGTTTAGCCCTCAGCTAACATCAGTCTCCACTGTGAGGTCACACGCTGGCTCAGGTCATGTACAAGCTGCCATAAAACCTGATTAAATGGGAGATCACCTGCATGCACTGTTGTACTTTCATATTTGCGTCCTTATTCTTTGCTTTGCACTGTGCCTCAAGAGGGGAAACGTTATTCTGCTCGCATATGAAAAGGTGTAATTAATCACCTATAAGTCCCATATCTCACACTGAAGCAGTGGTTCTCAAAATGTTTAATTTCACAGACCCCCAGTTTGAAATGCGTTAGGCAGTGGTGGAAAAAGTACTCAAATGTTTTACTTAAGTAAAAGTATCAATACTGCAATGTAGAAGTACTCTGTAACAAGAAATGTCCGGAATTTACTTGAGTAAAAGTACAAAAGTATTGGTGTCAAAATATACTTAAAGTACAAAAGTAAAAGTACTCATTATGCAGAATGTCCTATTTCACAAGTTTTCAAAATGTATAAGAATCTTTTGAAAATAGCCCATCTACAAGCACACAATGCGTGAGCTTGTAGATCGGCTATTTTCAAATAGCCAAAATGTATATAGGGCTGAAGTGGTTAATGTATGTTTTGTAATAATAATAAAAATCTACAAAGTAACTAATAACTAAACTTACTTAGTTACTTTACACCACTGGCGTTAGGCCAAAGACCCCCATTTGATACGATACTTATCTCTGGTACCCAAATCTAGGCTGTAAAATAAAGTGTGCAAATGGTACCAAGTCTCTGAGAGTTACAGATCCATAAAGGGTCTGTTTGGTTCATAACATTCATATTAGCTAGGGGCGCCATGGAACCCCCTAAAGGACCCCCTTGGGGGTCCCCGGACCCCACTCTGAGAACCACTGCACAAAAGCCTGTGTAGCTTCCCTCCAGTTGACAGATACGATCACAAGGTTACTTTTCTTTTACAGACATTTATTAAATGCATAAACAAATACAGAATACATTAAATTTGGCATCACATTTTCTCAAACATAACAAAACATACAGTACAAACAAATACACTGGCAACAATGATTACCTCATTGGCCGCATCAAACTATATGGGGGAAACAATCTTGAGGTCTTCTTCTTTTATCTTAAACTTAAACAGCTCTTCTTTAACATAAATGTCTTCTTTAAACTCTTTAACTTATAATCTCTTCTTTAAACAACACTCGACATCCTCTGTTTGTAGCTTTTTGCATGCTCTAGTGCTCAGAGCAGAATGACTGACTCTGCCCCTGCCCTGGTAATTAACCAAAATCTAAACCACCCTTGCTGATTGCTTGATTGACTGATCTAATTCAGCTGCCAGGTCACTGTGACCCTAGACATCAGAGCAACTCAAATACACACATTAACAAAGAGCACAATCCAAACATGAATTGACCAAACAAAAAACATTATGAACTTCTTTAACTTATTCACTTATTTATAATAAAATGAACTTTAATCATGATGGCAGCTACAGCCTGATTTATACATGGTTGAGTGCCGTGAGTCGTGCCACACAACAAAAATAGACAACAAGCCGTGAAGTGTGAGCTTTTAGATCGGCTATTTTTGGTGCAAGACACCCGCGTGCAACTATAAATCAGGTCTTGGAGATCTACATGCACTTGCTTGTATGCAGAAATTGGTGGATCGGTGGTCTTAAGGGGGGAAGGGTGCTGACTGACAGAAATATTGATGAAAAAGAAATAGAAAAAAATAAGGGTTAGCAATTACAGTATAGACCTTGAGAGTGGAATTGCGTTGCTAGGGAACAGCTTGGGTCCAAGCTTATTTCCTGTCAGCTACTGATATTCACAAACATTGCAACAGCAAATAAACTCTGACCCATTCGGAATGATTATGTTGTCAAGTAGTGCTCAAGTAATTCAACCTACTGTACAGCGCCGGGAGGGTTGAATGTACACTTTGAAAGCCATTTCGTTTTTGCACAGAAGAAAGGCCTATTAGAGGGTTAACAGGTATCTTGTTGTTGTTCCACTGCGTTTGCACTCGGCTAATTCACTCCACAGCTTAATGTGCTGCCGCATTGTTTAGAACAGGACATTCAGGCATTCTTACAAAACACTGAATCTTACAAAACACTGAAATCTGTTTGATGGTGTGCAAAGTGTGCTCTTCAGAAAGGAAGGCGCCCGGTACTGATAGTACAAGGTTAATAATAGGTACATTCTGGGTGTTGCAGAACATTTGCACACAGAGGTAGTCAAACAACGATGTTGTCTCTAACCAGATCCTAACAGCTCTGGTACAGAAGCACACTTGACGTTGTAATTACTTCTTAAGACACATATTAGCTAGTTGCGCGTAACCTGGTGTCACCAGGCGTTCCAACGGTTTTCATTCCGAACTGACCAAGTGTGATCCGGTCTACAGCCCCACCTACTAGTCTCGACTGTTGCCTCCAACGATTTTCAAATGCAGTCTTTACAGTCACGCAAATTCATCCGAATATAAATCAAAATCATCTAAGCATATAGCTTGCTGCTTAGCAGGAATTGAATGAATGTAAAGATAATAAGATATATTTTTGTGAACGGAAATGACGAACAGATGACAGCTTCCTGTCGTGGATTTCTGGAGTTGTAGTTCCGGACTCTATATAGCATTCGGAGATTGTGGAATAGTTGTCTGGCTACGCGTTATTGTTCCGCCCACATGAATCGAGTCTCGCCTGCCGCTACGAGTGAAAATAAAACATACCAAACTAGAAAAAGTGCTCCTCGGAGCACACCTCTCCGCCAGGTCAGGTAGGTTATTGTGGGCCAGCAATGTTGTGGAATATGGAGAATCGGACAGATCCATCTTGATCACATGACTATAGAGATATTGATTGTGTTATGTGTGATTTAATATTTACCTGTTCTGTTCTGTCTGTTCCAGGGTGTTCGAGCAAAAGAGTCCCAGGGGTGCCCGAGCACCATATATGGTCTGGGCTGGACCACAGTAGAATGGCAGCTGCTAAGGATAGTGTGATATGGTTTATTTTGCAATAGTGTGCGTAAGTTATATTTATTTACCTGTGTAGTTGATAGATGTCTAATGGAATGTGATGTGGGTTGTAGATTTGTTGCATGTTCTGAGGTTACCTGTAACATGGGAGAGTCCACACATGATTGACGCTAAGTAAGGCTGCCAAATACAAACACAGTCAGTTAAGTTATGTGATAGGACATGGTGGAGCTGTAGTGCCACCATGCCACTTTTTGCTGCTTATGCCATTTCTTCCTTTCCTGTACCTTTTTGGTGAATAAAGCACCTTTTGGTTGCACTCAGTGACTGTGCTGATTTCCAGACGCGAATTGGGCCAGCCTTTACACACGCCTTCGGCCTGGCGGAGACAACAAAGTATTCCAAGTACTTTAAGAAACGTGCCGCATTCATAATATTTCACAGGGTTATGGTTAGGCCCTACCACTTGTTTCCGAGGGGAATTCTTTTTGGGAGTACAGCCCACATCCGTCTGTGATTTGTTTCAATGTAGTTCAAATGTTTGTTATTGTTTTTCATTACATGTATTTTATATAACAGTACTTGTTTTCATGCTGTAATCAGGGCGTCCTTGAAAAAGAGAGCTGGCTCTCAATGGGCTTCCCTGTATAAAGAAAGAAAAAGTATCTGCTGATTCTCTGTAGACCAGGTGTGAGCTTGTAGATCTGCTAATGTCCTCCCCAACTACACATGAATCAAGCCTTATAGATCCAAGTTGGTGTGAAAGGTTTTCAACATAACTGACTGGGGAAACATTGAACTATATCTTGCAGATAGAGAGTATAATTAGTGCCCTGTATGGAGGCTCTTTTCCAAGTAATTGCTCTGTTGCCTCATTGCACTCTCTCGCTCTCTCTCGTCTTATAAGTACTACTTAACCTCGATATAGTGAATCATTTCTTAATGATCTCATTTGGAGTGCACTTTGCAAGAATTTCTTGAACTTCAGAAGAATTTTGTGAACTTTTTTTTTTTTTTATCCCACGATTTTGCAACTCTGCCAGTTGTCTAAGTAATCCTGGGCGCTACACTCCCTCTGCCAACCTAGGGAGAGCCCAGAGCCGAGCTCATGCCTCCTTCGATGCATGAGAGCCAACAAGCCTTCTTACCACCGATTTTGTGAACTTTTCAACCCATTAAAGTCATTTTAGATTTTAGCGTTGGCTATTCAAAAATAGCAGATGTACAAGCTCACAGCGCGTCACTTCGTGCCGCGCTGCAAGCTTGTACATCTGCTATTCTTGAACATTTCTGAACAATCTGGAAAGTGTTTTTGAATCAGGGGTGTCCCTGGCACAAAACATTTTCCGATGGGGGTCCACTGCCAAATACATATCAATTTGGAGGCACTTGCCCTTTGCTTCTTGTCCCCCAGTGCATGGTTGTCCAGATGTGTGTTGGAAGGTCCTCCAGACCTCCTGGGTTCCAAGTGTTCTCAGCTCTGTTTGAGTGCACTGTGGTGCATGAGGCTGTCAGCTGCCTGCGCTACGCTCCACAAACACACACTGACACTGGAACTGTGTGCCTGCCAACACACACTGTGCCAAGGCATGCCAACACCCACACACACACACACACACACACACACCAGGCGGCAAGGGAGAGTTCTTGAAATTGAAGCTCACGCGGAAGAACGAAATTCCCTGCAGTTCCCATCAGTGGCCCGGCAGATGTCGCTATTTCCCCCTCCTGCTGGCTTGCAGAAGCATTTACACTCTATTCAAGTGAATGAGGTTTTGGCCGGATTTTCAGAAATACTTTGTTTTCAATTGCTAGGTTAAAGGTATAGTTCACTCAAAAAAAAAACAGCAATTCTAGTTATCCCATGGAGACTTGAATTTTTTTTTTCGCATTCCTAAGCCAATAATTTGATGACTAGCGGACCGGTAGGCAGCGGAAGTCTTTTTCCAATTATCATGATATGCGTTTAGTAAATTGTGGTCCCATTAATTTTAAAATAAATGATATAGTAGGATGGATTTGAATTAGCTGAAAAAGTGTCTTCAAAACGGGTCCAAAGGGTCACGTGACGGTTCCCTTCGTCCATATTTTGTTACAGTACTGTATATGACATATATTGTGTGTGCACACGCACACACACAATGGGTGACTATACAAGCTAACACAAACTTAAACCCGAGATGGGGCATGCACACTTGTCACACATGGAATCATACACAGAAGTATGAGCAGGCATACAAATGGTGGAAAAGCACCTGCACCGTGGACGAACACGCACGCACGCACGCACGCACTCACTCACTCACTCACTCACTCACTCACCGAAGTATTTGATTGTCACAAACATATTGTGGTGCAGGAGATTAATTGCTGTTTCATAAACACAAGGTCTTTGGTTCAAATCTGGCTTTTGGAACTTTGTCACCACACACGCTCAGGCACACAATACACACTTTGCATAAAAGCAGGTCTTTGGCACAGTCAGAGCACTTGGATAAACATTTCACAAATTCATTTTCTAATTTGTGAGCCTAAAACACTGCAAAACGCCCCTTAAAAGTTATCACTCTCACACATGCACACGCGCACACACACACACACACACACACACACACACACACACACACACACACACACACACACACACACACACACAGGATGCTCAGGCAGGGAACAGTACCCACATAATTAAAACGTAGGATAACACAGCCGTATTTGCTTACTCATCTCCTTGAGAAGCGAGCACACACACACACGCACACACACGCACGCACGCACGCACGCACGCACACACACACACTATACTTGCGAGGACATCAACATTTTTAAGACGGCAATTTCATAAATGCCATTTTTACCGTCAATCTACAAGCGCACAGCGCAATGCATTGCGAGCTTGTAGATCGTCTATTTTCAGTGTGTAACAATGTACAGATAAGGCATAACTCGAACCCAAAACTCTAAACCTAACCTCTATATGTCTAATCCTAATCCCGATATGAATATTTTCCTAATTGTGAACAACCTAACTCCCTGTATAACTATACTTGTGAGGACCTCAACAGTTTTTTGCTGGCATTGAAAATAGCCACAAGCTTGTGAGCTTACAGATTGGCTATTTTTGTGTGTGACGCCACACGACTAAGTATAAAATAGGGAAAACTCTAACCCCAACCCCTAAACCTAACTTATAAATGCCTAATTCTAATCCTATAAACCCCGACCTGAATCTTTTTTCAAATTCTAAACCTATCTCTCAAAAAAATTAAACCACTTCATCGGTATTGTGGGGAAAGCTTCCGCTGAAAATAGCAGATCGCATTGTGAGCTTGTCGATCGGCTATTTTCAGCGAAAGTTTTCCCCACAATAACGGAAAACTGAGAAGTCACTAACATTGAGCCCTGAGGGACTCCGGTATATAGTGGTGTAAGTGGTTTAACCATAAAACAACCGTCTCCCTTTGTGAGGACCTGGACAATAGTCCTACCAATAGTCTAGTTCTCAAATTCTACTATACTTGTGGGGACATTTTTGGCCCTCACAAGTACACACACACACACACACGCGCGCGCACGCACACGCACACGCACACGCACACGCACACACACACGCACACACTCACAGAGTGCTCATCAGTAGCAGCGTAGTGAGACAGGTGGTGCTGGAGGGATGGCGTGTGTTGCTCTCCACGGTGCTGGAGGTTCTGGCATCCTCCTCCTCCTCCTCCTCCACACTCCTCCTCCTCCTCCTCCACCACACTCCTCCACCTACGCATGCAGGCAGAGAGATGCTCTGCTGGTGCAGGGAATCTGCAAGCTCATACATACAGTACATCTCCTCTCTCCCCTGTGTGCCAGAAATACCCATCACCGGTCTGCCTCACCTTCAGCTGCTCCTCCAGTCCTATTATACACCAGTGGTTCTCCAACTTTTTAATGTCAATGTCAGGACCCCCCAAATTCATACGGTATGTATTTTGGCCCACGGAGCCTCCATCTGAGAATGCTGTGTGCTGTAGGGATCCCCAGAAGAGAAGATCTGTGTGAAAGGAAATTAAAAATGATTCAAGATTTTCCAAACATTTCCGATACTTTTTCAGATTCCCCATCGATGATGTCACTGGTAGGCGGGTTTCTGAACTGTCCACAGCCCTCCTCTGAGACACAGAGTGAATAGACAAAAATGGTGCCAAATTATAATGAACATTATAGCGAGGAGCAATTATATGAAGACGGGTTGAAAATTGGTGAAGTCGTCCTTTAACCTTGTAGAATTTAGTGTAAGCACTGATACAGCTCGCATGCAACAGAATCATGGACGATTTCAAGTGAGAACGAAATGTTTAACCTTGTAGAATTCTAATGTGACATCTACAATTAGTTATCAAGAATGTATGAACAGCGGTGTAGTGTGGAAGGGGAGCGCAGGGGAGCGACATGCCCAAAGTTGCCGTTTTACAAGTTCACAACACATCGCACTGCAATGCGTTGTATCGGCTATTTTAGAGATTTGTGGAGGGAGACAATCGGTAAAGATGCCTCCCCCACTTCTAAAAGTAGCACTACACCCCTGCCCGTAAGGGTCCATTTGTACACTCTCCGAGTTACAGACCTGTAAGGATCAATTTGAACCCCCTCAAGAAACCCTGAGGGTCCCTGGACCCCACTTTGAGAACCATTTGATTAGTCCCTTGCCTGAATATAGACTCCATAGCACATATATCTCAAGCAGTTATGAACAGATTTGTACAAAACCTAAGTGGAAATGTTGGTCATACAGTACATGCATGGGCCATGGAAGAATTGATTAACTTTTCACACTGATTGATTGGCCAGCAGGGGGGCGTGGCAAGTGGGCGTGACCTGTCACAAAACCCCTTAGTCTGTTCACAAGTAACTTGTGAACAGACTAATGTACAGTAACACCACAATACCTCATCATGGGCCCAGGAAGACCTGAGTCACCGCTCACACCTTCTGCTTGTCAACCTCCACAGGACACTGAGTGTCACTGGTCCATGTGTAAGATAATGCGTCATGAAAGACCTGGCCTTTAATGACAAACCGTCACCTTGACACAGCTATGTGCTCTATTCAGCATTATTATTTGGACAGACCAAAATAATAATGTCCATTATTTGGACAGACAGACAGACAGACAGACAGACAGACAGACAGACAGACAGGCAGGCAGGCAGGCAGGCAGGCAGGCAGGCAGGCAGGCAGATAGATAGATAGATAGATAGATAGATAGATAGATAGATAGCCTCCTATCTATCTACCTCCTATCTCCATATTTAAACTTTTTGTGTTTTTTAGTAAATTAACGTCCTACTTGATCATACTACACTAACTACAGCATCACACAAAAGTAGCAGATCCACAAGCTCAAAACGCGGTGCCAAGCGACGCGTTTTGAGCTTGCAGATCTGCTACTTTTGCGATTTTTGCATTTGAATCCTGAAAAGTAACAGTTTTGGACACATATGAGGTTTCCCCCCGACGGAGACGATATGTAACATGACTTGTGTCATCCAGACAGAATCATAGCGGGTACAGTATGTTGTGAGTAGGTAATCCATACAAAGATCTGCTCCTCTCTCCGCAGCGCCTAGAGATGACTAAGCTTTCATTTTGAACAATGTGACAATGACAAGTGACGAAGGTGCCATGTTTCCCTCGTGATTCACCTCAGGAACAGTGAGCAGGTTTATGGAGAAGCAGATTGCAATGAAAAGAAGCGAGATAGTCTTTTGTCATCCATGGTCCTCCGCTCATCTATCCATCAGCCCAGTGTTATTATGATGGAGAGGATTTGGAGGATGTTGCAGAAGGTGTGTGAGAATCCCCTCTGTAGCCAAGATTGCTTGTCATTATTAGGTAGAACTTGGGGGGAAATGTAAAAAATATGGCTGTTTTAGATTTCTTTTTTTTACCGGCGCTTCAATGGTTAAAGGTGCAATCCGTAGCCTACTGAGGATTCCATCCTGGATCCCACGCACAAGCGCCTACATTTCTACTGTTGAGCTATAATGGAGAGCTTGTTTGGGAAGGATTTCCCTTTGAATTTCATGCAATACCTCCCACTAGTGGCCCTATCCGAACACAGGATCTAAAGGTCTCAAAAGAAGAGCAGGGAGACCACCTCTCCAACCACCAGTTGTGTTACACTGTGTTAACATACATACTTTACCATGTACAGAGATTGGTCAAAATAACATTTTATTCAATAAATAAAAGATTTGATCGTAGCTTTCATGGAGGCAAACCGTAGGAAAGCTGAGAGAGGAAGAGAAAGCAGAGAAAAGATGTCTCTTTCAAGTTTCCATCTCCATGGATGGGTTAGCATGGGCTCACGCTGTGCCAAGTACGCTCTGTCCCTCCCGGAACGCATGTGACATATCGTCACTCTTCTGTCCATTTTTCAGCAAATCAATACCCTACTTCATTATGTAAGAGTGTCGCGCAAAAGTCCACCCGACAGCGACAGAATTACGAATGCACTCCACATTGATGACAGGGTGGACATTTGCATGATGGCTGCTGGTTGACCATTATGTATGATTACATACATTGAAGCTGTGAAGATTCTATATTGTGGAGGTCTCGCTAGGCAACCGCCTGACAGGTAAGCGCCTCACCGAGGCGAGACAGTGGGACAGAGGCAGGGTGAAGCCCAGAGGACAGCGCGCCCCCAGCCTAGGCGGCGTCATAGAGGGGCGGTATCTGCCAATCTACCTCCTCAATCAGCCGGAACTGAGGGCACCTGTGCTGACCGGCTAGGCGGGGCAAACACTCACTCACTCTGCCTCAGTCTTGACTGGCTCTCCTCGATGAACGGACGGGTGCTCAGGCGGTGAGCGAGATTTCCACTATTCCTCCATTCATGTGATTACTGGTGAAACGCCTACTGACGCTTGGTTTTCTTTGCATTATAGGCAAACCTAGGGACCTGAAGGATACATTGTGAAATGTGCATGTGGACTATTATCCCTGACCGGGAAGAACTTGTGTTAATTTATACTCATTTATAATTTATACCTTGGTTATGCATTATTTACCCACTCCCAAATGCTGTGCAATTATCCCTAAATAAATGCCGATGTTTGGCTTTCACAAAACTGTCTTTTGAGTCTTGGCTTGGTCAGTCGCCACGATATATAGTTTCAAATAGAGAGAATAGTGGATCTATAAGCTCACACTGCGTTGCACGGTGTGAGCTTATCCGCTATTTGCCGTACAAGATGTATATACTGTAGGGCTTTAAAGGACCACTTCACCTATTTTCAACGTATCTTCACATTATTTGCTCCTCACTAATACTTATTAAAAGTTGGAAACATTTTTGTCCATTATAGGTCTGTGTCTCAGAGGAGAGCTGAGCAGCTGTTCAGAAACACGCCTACCAGTGACATCATTGGTAGGAAGGTTTGGTCATTTCAAATAATATTTCAAACTTTATTATTATTATTGCAAGAACAATGGCTTCTGTTTCAGCATGCAAACTTTCCAGGAAGAGAGAGGCTGTAGTTTCTATTCGATGATGTCACTGGTAGGCAGGTTTCTGAACCGTCCTCAGCCGTCCTCTGAGACACAGAGTCAATAGACAAAAATAGCAGATAGACAAGCTCATAGCGCGGCACCGAGTGCCGCGCTATGAGCTTGTAGATCTGCTATTTTTTTTCAAATCTTGAAAATAGGTGCCATCTTGTAATGAGCATTAGTGAGGACCAATTATATGAAGATGAAAATGGATGAAGTGGTCCTTTTAAGTGGTTAACATGTCTGAAAAACGTACACGTTTGGAGGAGGAGGGGTCTCAGCTTTATGGTCTGACGTAAGAAAGGGGGGCTCCAAGGAAAAACAGACCACTGCAGTGGGGGGAGGGTGAAAAATGAATGCTCCAACACCCAGGGGACGCTGTGACCCTGTGACACAACACTGTTGTGAAGGGTCCTATCAGTTATGATGCGCCGCACGCCGCTTTGTTGGAGACTAATCCAGGAACTGCTGCAAATGGCCAATTAAGGGGTGTCAGCCACCAGGCCGGCACTTCAATAGGGCTTCATGGACCGCGAAGAATATGAGAATATGAGAAAATGAGCGTAAAGGAGAAGAAGGTCAAACCTGCCAATATCTCTTTCTCTCGCGCTCACTCACCACCCACACACACACACGTATAGGCAGCTATACAGGGCACTGGTTCTCAACGTACACATGGAAATGGACCTTTGGTTCCATTAATACACTCTCCGAGTTCAATTAACACTGCACGTTTTACAGTTTTTATTTTTTAAGGAAAAAAAATATCATATGGGGGTCGTTAAGGGTTAAGAATCACTGAATTTAACTATAGTGGAACCCCAATCTACACTGTGAAAATCGTAACGCTTAAATCACCCTGAGTATACAAATTGAACCATTTGGTTCCATTTGTACACTCTCAGAGTTACAGACCTGAAGGGTCTGTTTTGGACAAGCATTGAGAAGCAGTGCATTGGAGAACAGCGAGATAACCCATCTATCCCCACTGGAGCGTGTGTGTGTGTGTGTGTGTGTGTGTGTGTGTGTGTGTGTGTGTGTGTGTGTGTGTGTGTGTGTGTGTGTGCGTGTGTGCGTGCGTGCGTGCGTGCGTGCGTGCGTGCGTGCGTGCGTGCGTGCGTGCGTGCGTGCGCGCGTGTGCCTGTGTCCAGGTTGTGACCCTGAAGACGGATGGCGTCCACCGACGGCACACATGCTCCCACAGGAAGGAAAGCCATTTAGATCTACTGTAGCGTTTTGCACAGATCAATAAACCCTACCGGTTTCAATCCGAGCCCAGGCAGCATTTAGCTCCGTCCATGATCAGCTGCCTTGAGATGGACCCCAATTGGGGAAAAGAAAGAGGGGCAGACCAAAGAACACCTGGCGAAGGACAGTGATGATGGAGCTGAAGGAGAAGGGTCTTCTTCTGGGACGAAGCACAAGCCAAAGCACAAGACAGGGTTCAGTGGCAGTGTATGATTGCAGCCTTATGCCCCAACCGAGACCAAGAGGATAAGTAAGTATGATCAGTATAGATCAGTGGTTTTCAACCTTTTTCATGTCAAGGAGCCCCAAATTCACACACATTAGCCCACGGACCCCCATTTGAAAAGATATGCCAGGGACTCAACCATTTTGATTTCTTGGGGGTCCAAATCTAGACTGTATCATCGTCATTAGTGTTCATTTAACTCTGAGTGTGTACAAATGGAATCAAATGGACCCGTTAGGGTCCATTTGATTCCATTTGTACACTCTCAGAGTTACAGACACATAAGGGTCAATTTGGTTCCTAACTATTAATTTGGCTGGGGACCCCCTGGAACCTCCTCGAGGACCACTGGTGGTCCCCGGACTACTGGTTGAGAACCACTGGTATGGGACACACCTTCACAAAGTGGGGGCCACGGCCAGGAGGGGGGGGGGGGTAGGCGGGGGGGTATTGGAAAGGTGTGGAAAATGAAAGAAACAATAAATCCTATAAATAATATAACGTTGCAGTCGGGTGGAAACCTTGTACTGTATGTCCAAAAAACGTTCCTTTTCACTATTATTTATTAATAAATAATAATTGTGAGCTTGTAGATCGTCTGTTTTCACTACTTTTGTGCGACACTCTTGTGAAGCAAGGCATTAATTTACACCAAAAAAAAAAAACAATGAGATATGAGGTTTCTGCCCGACAGCGACAATATATATATATTAGAGCTGTGAAACGATTCAAAATTGTAATCAGATGAATAATGAATTAATCATGATTAATTACCTTTCCTAACTATGCCTGAAATATGGCCATTTTCTCTGTAGGCCTACATTTATGTGGGAACAGAAAGATAAACGACTTTCTGTCTCTCTGATTTGAGCCGCTGCCTACGTAAATTGCGCGGCCTTTTTCTGGGAATAGGCTAATAATTGACATGTGTTTTTCCCCATCCAGATATAGAGCCACAAAAAGGTTCTCTTTCCATCTGGTTTCGATCATTGTTTGGATCAGCCATCAGATAACAGAGTCACGGCTGTAGTGCAGAGTCATTTAACTAAATTAATGAACACAAGACATTTTGACAGCTCTATACTATATCAAATATTAATATATATTTTATATGTACTATATATACGATATTGAATTTATATAAATTCAATTAATACGATCATTTTGCCAGTTTAAACCCTTTCAACCCGGCGTTCCTTTTTTGGGCAAAGATTTCAATTTTTTCTTTATTGAAAATAGCTAAAGTAGCCAATCTACAAGCTCATAAGCTCTTTTTCACTTTTTAAAAAACATTTTACAATAGGGAACCCTATTGTAAAATGTATAGGGAAATAGGGGCCGCAGCTAGAGCTTATAAGTATTGATGGTTGGTACGGTATGGAAATACTTCATCTTTCTGTCTCTCTATCTCTCTCTCTCTCTCTCTCTCTCTCTCTCTCTCCTTCCATTTCTCCTGCTTCCCCTGTCTCTTGCTCTCTCTCTCGGGTCTCTTTTTGCCAGCTCTTGTATTTACAACCAAGGCCCCTAAAAAAGGATTATGGTGAGTTGTGGAATGCTAGCCAAGCCTGGCTAGCTGTGGTTGGCCCGCTTTCCCTTCCTCTGAGAGATCTGCTGGCGCTGGGAAGACTCAGCACAGCTTCAGGGCAGGATTACTGAACAAAGAGATATGAGAATACAGGAAGAGGTGAGTGGGCCCTCCCTTTATCTGACTGTTCAATCCCTGCCACGTTAATCCCTTCATCTCTCTGCTCTCCACCCTTTAAACAAAGGTCTACCCCGCACCCCTCAAATCCCATCTCTGGAGAAGTAGCACCTGCCCCCCCCCCCATCTTAATTCCATGCCATCTTTCTTTAACCACATGAACCGTACCGTCCATATTCTGGGCATGTCAAAATAGGCAAACATTGGGCCGCTGCGACACGTTGTTAGCTTATACAGGTTTGGCTTTTTTTTGTTTGAGTAAGCCTTTTTCTCCCCAATTTTGTCGTTATGCCAATTAATTCCTCCCCCCACATTGACTCGTCACTGCTGTTGTATCCACTGACTCACCTGCCAGTGAGGAGCCCCCACCGGGAGGACTTAGTTAGAGTCCTCGTCCTACTCCTCCCGCCCAACACTCCCTGCTGACAAGTGCCGGCCCCGCCGGTAGTAGTATGTGTAGTACACATATATCACACCCGCCTGCCCGCCTGACTTCCCTCCCCCGAACACGGGCCAATTGTGTTCATATAGATAGACGCCCGACAAAGCCAGATGCACCGCGTTGGATTTGAACCCACAACCTCCGTGGTGGTGGGCAGGCACTTTACCACTGCACCACCCGAGCGCCCGCCACTGCTACTGTACCCTACTGACTCACCTGCCAGTGAGGAGCGCCCACCGAGAGGACGTAGAGCCCCCAGCCTACTCCTCCTGTTCAACACTCCCTGCTGACAGGCTCCGCCCCAGCACCGGAGCAGTCACTACGAATACGGCCAATTGTGTTCAGATAGATCAGTGGTTTTCAACCAGTGGTCCGGGGACCACCAGTGATCCTTGAGGGAGTTCCAGGGGGTCCCCAGCTAAATGATAGATAGGAACAAAATGGACCCTTATGGGTCTGTAACTCTGAGAGTAGATCTGCTACAGAGTTACATTAACATTGATTTTATAATATAAATTGGGGTCCCAGAGATAGAAATGCCATTAAATGGGGGTCTGTAGCCTAATGCATGTTAAACTGGGGGTCCTTGAAATTAAAATGGTTGAGAATCACTGCTAGAGCCGTAAAAATCTGCTCTTATTGGGGGTCCCTGGCATATCTTTTCAAATGGGGGTCCCTGGGCTAATGTGTGTCAATTTGGGGGTCCTTGACGCAAAAAAGGTTGAAAACCACTGATATAGATCATACGATCAGCCAAGCCAGATGCACCATGGTACAGTAGATTCAAACCCTTAGGCTCTGCGGTGGACACAGGTATTTAACCCCCCCCCCAGTGCCCCTATTTTAGCTAAACGACATATAACAAAGTTCAAGTATATAGGATTTACTTGGTTAAACATACAGTCGTTTCCATTGTGTTGCCGGTTGTGTTTTGCGTTGAAGGCCACGAGGCGCGCTGCTCGTCTGAGAGGTGAAGGAAGATGGAGGCATCCATCAAGACGGAGCTGAGGCGCAGTTGAGAGGCGGAGAGCGCGAGGACGGTTAATAACTCAAGACTGAACGGGACGATTCATCACTTCAAAATGAAGTTCATTAAAAGGCATTCCTATATGGAGATCTATCAATGCCTCATAGTCAAGTCATGCTGTGGGCTGTGTGTCTGCTTGCTGCTCACTCTAACCAGGCCTTGTCTCCATTCACCTTCAGAGAATCCTTTAACAGCATGTGGCTCTCAAACATTTCATGTCAAGGACCCCCAAAGTTATATGTATTTGGCTGCGGACCCCCCATGTCAAACATATTTTGTGCCAGGGTTCCCGGAAACAAAGAGTTAAAATGTTCGCCAAAATAAATATAAATATATATATATATTCAAAGATTTTGCTCACATTTTCAAGATTTAAAAAAACATAGCAGATCTACTAACACGCTCGTAGCGTGGTACAAAGTGACGCGCTTTGAGCTTGTATATCTGCTATTTTTGAACAGCCAAAGTATAAAATATGGTTCAAATGGTTCAAATGATTGTGACGCTATATTAACTAATTTAGCTTGGGACCCCCTGGCACGTTAAACTTTGGAGTAAATGGTACATTTATATAGCGCTTTTATCCAAAGCGCATTACATAGATTGTGCATTACATTCACCCATGCACACACACACACACACACTCACACACACCGATGGCGGAGGAAACCATGCAAGGCACCAACCTGCTCATCGGGAGCAATTAGGGGTTCAGCGTCTTGCTCAAGGACACTTCGACACAAATTCTGTGGGGAGCCCGGGATCGAACTGGGAACCTCGCGGTTTCCATCCGGCCATCCTGAGCCACTGCCCTGCCGCTCCGAAGTATGTATGCTACGAGTACGAGTATAATCCAGTGTGCGGGCCTCATTGTTTTTTTCAGGATTCTGACCTCTGCCCGGTACCTGGTACTTTAGTGAGTGGATGTGCGTGCTTTATTGTTTTGTTTGCTCTCCTGAAGAAGATTCTCAGGTCTACTTTTTGCACTTTGCTGTTGCTGTGGATTCGAAAACTTTGGAATCCCAGCCTGCAAGATTAAACACACCCGCCATAATAAATCTACAGTCTGGGCTCTGATCCTTTCAGGTGAAGGTCCACTGGCTCAGCGGTGCCCTGGGGTGTCAACCCCCAACTATACACTGACTGCATGACCGTAAACATTGCGGGTTTGATTCCTAGCCTCAGGAAATGCATTGCATGTAATCCCCCCTCTGGCTAGAAAACAACCCATAAATATTTAACCGCTTGAAGTGAACCCTAGTTGACCGGAGTCCCCCAGGGCTCTATTCTAGGTCTGCTAGTACTTCCCTATACACCAGATCTCTTCGGCAGAAGTGGCTGATCTAGCTAACAACGCAACGTAGATATGCTATTTTTGCTGAATGTTCTCCCCCACAGAATATGGACGCTCGGGTTCATGTGGTTAAAGCCAAAAATGTCAACTGCCTTGTGTGCGCGAACATATTCATTTAGCCTGCATATTAATTTACATCACATTTCCAAGTTTCCAAATAGAATCACCATGAAGACGTTTGTTTTGGTACTTTTTTGTCATTATGCTCCAACATGCTTCTGATCATTATAATCTAATATAGATTTTTATGATCTAATTTTAATTAGGATTGTGATGATAACATTTTTCATTATAATCTAATTTAACTTTGTATATCTGCTATTTTCCGCTGCTGTGGCTGCTGCAAATTAGTTTACGTGCCACAGCAATATCATCATCACCCTGTTTAGGAATCTCTTCCCCTTACTGCAGTCATTCTCAAACTTTTTCATGTCAAGGACCCCCAATTTAACATGGATTTATCTCCAGACCCCCATCTGAAAATATTTTGTTCCATGGCCCCTCATACAAGATGTTTGTAGCTAATATGTTTCAAAAATATTCCAAATATGTACATTTTTCATGATTTTGAAAATAGCAGATCTACAATCATATGGCAGCTTCTATTTCTACTATTTTCAGTATTATTTATTGAACATTTTTGGAAAATATTAGATTTTTGGGGTGAAAATGTCTAAATTTGACCACATCAATGCATTAATATTAAAAAGAAAATGTAATTGGTAATTTTACTTTTGAATACTGTTTTTTTAAACATAATGCTTTTGAATACTTAAAGGACAACCCATTTTCAACTGATCTTCATATAATTGGTACTCACTAATGCTCGTTATAAGATAGTAAAGATACCATTTTATCATCAAGTAATCCACTTTAACTCGAGTACCAATTTGAGTACTCGACAGAGCAACTTTCACTTGTTGTAAGTCGAGTAATATTTGACCGGGAGTATCTACTACAGACTCTGAGTGCTGAGGTTGAGAACTTTATCCACCACTGTATTTTGTTCATTCCTGATTGCAGCAATAAGCAGAGCGGTTTAAGGCTCCACCAGAACCCCTGCGCGCCAACTCACAGAGGAGCTCATGCCAGGTGCCACTCTCTGATCCATCTTATACAAACAGGAGGATCTTCTTCACCTACAGTGAATCATGGCTAATCCCCGTCATCCTCCTAGAACCAGTCTGACAGGCAGAACGGCTGCTCGCCACAGCTCCAGCGGAGGCAGAGAGCCAGCCAGAACAAACAAGCATGGAGAGGCAACCATGTCAACCAAAGTGGAAACTCCCTGGCATGTCCATTCATGTGCTGCTTGTGCTGCCTGCCTGCCTCCACACAATGCCATTGTAATCCACATGTACACCCTGTTCTGCTGCCCGAAGAGAGAGAGAGAGAGAGAGAGAGAGAGCTATCACTAGGCAACAAGCACAAGACAATTGGAAGCTCGGCAGCTGCTCTATCTCTCTCTGTGTGTGTGTGTGTGTGTGTGTGTGTGTGTGTGTGTGTGTGTGTGTGTGTGTGTGTGTGTGTGTGTGTGTGTGTGTGTGTGTGTGTACTTGTACTATTATACTTGTTAGGGCCAAATGTATACATGTAGTAGACAAGTATCCTGTAGTAGACATTGTGAATCTGTGTGTGTGTCCACCATGATGCACATGAAAAAATCTAAAGTCAGGAGGGTACCATATCGTCTCTGTCGGGTGTCCAAGACTGACTTTTCAGAGTTCAAAAAAAATAAATAGCAGATCTAAAATAGCAGATCTACAAGCAGATGCATCACGTCACAGTGCGAGTGTGTTGATTATTGTTACAATTTATAATTATTTTTTATAATAAGTCAAATCAGTTAGTTCTATCTGAGCTGTGGACAGTTCAGTCTTCCAAGCTAGAAGCATTTCCCTTCCAGGGAAAGTTAGCACACTGACAGAAGCCATTGTTCATGCATCAACTAATACATTCAGATTTGAAATCTTGTTGAAATGACCAAACCTGCCTACCGATGATGTCACTGGTAGGCAGGTTTCTGAACTGTCTACAGCCCTCCTCTGAGACACAGAGAGAGTAGACATTAGTGAGGAGTCAGACCTATGATATGAAGATAATGTTGAAAATGGGCAAAGTGCTTGACTGAAAAATATTGATCCAAACCAATATAAAAACATAATTTGTCTGCGTAAAACTATATGCCCCCACTATCTACTTTACCCTAAATGTAACAAACAGGATTGGTGGGGGGTTATAGTTATATTTATAGTTTATGCAATTTCCTCATACTGTCTATACTGTATAATGTCATCACTAGGCCAGTATATTGTAGGTCACTGCATAAAACTCCAGAGCTAAATTGCCAATGAAAGCATACTGAATTACAACTACATAAGCTTTATAGTATTCCAACAGGTGAATATGTTTTATACAGTAGCCACCATACTTTACAACGTACATTAATGTGTCCCTGAATACGTGGGATATAAAAGAAATGATTATACTGTACCTGAATAGTACTGTACTCAGAACGGGTGGTCAGGGAGTGGTGTGTGTCGTCAGTACAGCGGGTCATGCTGTGTACATGGCGCTAAATGCTGTGTCATCATGAAGCGATACTTCTCTGTATGACCCTTGCATTCTGCAAGGAGCAAATCTACAAGCTGCACCGGCATATGATGCTAATGTTGTAAATATCATGTACATACCTGCTACTGTACTACACATGCTATATGTGTATTATGTAGGCTAATTGTCGTCTGTCGGGTGGAAACCTCATATGTCCAAAACTAATACTTTTCAGGATTCAAATTCAAAAATGGCAAACGTAGCACATCCACAAGCTCAAAACGCGTCGCTTCGCGCCGCGTTTTGAGCTTGTAGATGTGCTACTTTTGTGTGAAGCTGTAGTATGATCAACTAAGGCATTCATTTACAAAAAAACATAAGTTAAAATATGGAGATATGAGGTTTCTGCATGTATGGAACCTGCATTTCCAGGAGGGGGGCAAATTCAAAAAATGCCTCTGGTGATAAACCTGCCCCCATATTTGCATTTGTGCCTCACTACTTCAGAGCGGTCACAACTGAGCGGTGCCAGATCAAATCTGCCAAGGGCAATTTTTTTTTTTGCAATGGCAGATTCGTCTGGTTTCCAGGCTATGGTAAACCATGCCGGTCATGTGAATTCACATTCTGGTCTGGCCCCAATCGCTGCTTTTTGCCGAAACCTTGGGACCAGACAGGTCTGCAGAAGACACATGATAATGTGAATTCACACGACCGGGATGGTCCTCTTTTCATGAAAACTGAAAACAAATGGAGCGGAAAAAAATTCTATTAACTTCTTTACACCTGCGATGTGACAATAAAGATGATTCTGAGAGCTTGTAAATTTCCGGTGTGTGACACCCGTTGTACCGGCGAGCACATATTGGCCGTAATGGTTGTTGCCAACACAAGCTGTCACATAATGGTTTGAGTCTAGACAGAGCAGTGGTTACCAAACGTTTCAGCTTGTAGATTGGCTTTTTTCACTAGTTTGGGTCCCGGGGAGACATCACATTTCTCTTTTGGGACAGAAGAGAAATTCTGCACTGTGCAGAACAGCTCCCATGGTGCTTTGGGAGTCATCGGGAGCTACTCTGCAGTTTATTTCTCTCTTCATTTATTTCTTTTGTCCTCCTGCACCTGCCCTACATTTGTTGGATGTGCGTGTTTGTTTGTTACAATTTTGACAAAAGGTGTTCCTCAGGTGTCAATATTGGGCCCAGTCCTGTCCACCATTTACATTGTCTAAACTTTAAAAGGCAGAAATGCTCCCCTTGGAGCCAAAGTGGGTCCAGGGACCCTCAGGGTTACTTGAGGAATTAAAAGCGTTTGAGAACCACTGAATTAGATGTATCATTATAGGGTACAATTATGGTACCAATCATTGTGTCCTGTGTAGAATAGTTAGATGGCCATTTGGCTCTGTATTGGACCGTGTTCATCCAGTCATCTGTAAAGGCTCTCGTATAACCTTCAGTATGTTTGTTACAACCTTGACAAAAGGCATTCCTCAGGTGTGAGTCCTAAGTCCAGTCCTGTTCACTATTTACTTACATTACACTGTCAAAAATGTTAATGGCAGAATGTTCACCATATATATTCACCTGTGCCGTTTTTCCCACTTCTTGCCCTGAGCTGAAACAAACCTGCAACACGGCATGAAACCTACAGTAGTGTCTCTACTCTGGGGCAAAGGTTTTTGCTCGGGCTTATAGATCTGCTATTTTCACTTTAGTTTTTTAATAGTCGTTCATTAACGCATTAAGACCTGGAACGCATCTGTGTCATTTTTTCATTTGAGCGAAAAATAATTATTTTACAGATCTACAGTAGTAGATCTAGCCTGGTAAACCCTCCCTCCGGAAATCTCATTTCCATTTGATTCCAGGAGTGAGTCTGGCCTGATTGCCCATTGTGGGAGTTTCTAGCGGAATTACAAACTAACCGAGCCAATCAGCGTCCTCGCTCATTGTTTTGTGATTGACAGCGGGGGTAGGCCAATCAGGTGGAACCAGAGTGGTTCACACGTCATTAATCAATACACCTTTCATACAAGCTGCTCATTAACATCGAAGACAAACCAATTACTCCTGGTGATAATCACTGCAGCCTAAAGTGGCCTAATTGGACATCAAAGGGCCACTTGGACATCAAAGCTACATTACTCCCGCCCAGCTCCAGCCCACAGCCAAATTGCCCACATAGGTCTGCAGGCCAGACTCACTCCTGAAATAAAATACAATTGAGATTTCTGGAGGGAGGGTTTACCAGGCTATAGTAGATCTGCTATTTTTGAAAAATCGTGAAAATGCGTGCAAATCTTTGAATATATATATTCTTTTAAAGGAAACATTAACTCAAATCTTTGCTTCTGGGGGTGCCTGGAACAAAATATTTTGAGATGGGGGTCCGCGGCCAAATTCATATCATTTTGGGGGTCCTTGACATGAAAAGGTTTGAAAACCACTGATATAGAAACATATGTTTTTCAGAAAACCGATTTAGAAGACATTTTACAGAATCGGAGCCTCAGGCCTCAATGGGTTAATTGTAATCGAAGACAAAGTTTGAAATAATGGTGATATTAATTTTAAGTCACCTCGCCCAGTCCTAGCACCAATCATTGTGTCCTGTGTAGAAAAGTTGGATGGCCATCTGGCTGTGAAATTAGAGCTGAGCATCTTCAACCAGTCATCTGTAAAGCCCTCACACATTGCCTGCTTCACTTCTAATCATAAAGGAATTACATTATGATGCACCTCCAAGAATTTATAGTATTTCAGGTTAACCACTTTCAACTCCAAAAAAATAGTGAAACCAGCCAATCTACAATATCACGAGTCGTGATGTGACGCACTGTGAGTTTATAGATTGTCTATTTCCTCAAGTATTAAGTGTTTTTAAACACTTTTTGCCCCTCAACACCTGAATGCACTACGTAGTAAAACTGTAACTTGACTCCGTTTTAGTTCACCGACTTCATCTGTTATATTTGAGTGTTTCATCATTGAGAATTGTGGCATAAAACGTTCCAAGTATTCCTTCATGGATGTAATAAACCAAATAATTAGCTTTATTGAACACAGAGAGACACCTTCACACAAGTAACAAAAAAACAAAAACAAAAAAATAAACTGACAACCGAAATGCTTGAAATGAAAAAAAGAAAAACCCACATTTTATTGCACTTAAGTTATAAGAAAATAAAAATTCTAAGTGAATCAAACAAAGACACAATCCCTTTAAAGGAGTTTTTTTTTTTCTGTCCGTTTTTTTCTTTTCCTCTGGTCTTTATCGCCAGGCAGTTGTACATGAACTGAAAAAATAAAACACCTGCAACGGTATCTGATTTCTTAAACCAGACCATAAATTAAACAGGAGGGGTGGGAGGAAAAAACAACCAACGAGAGAGGAGATAAGAGCGAGATTGTTTTGTCTTTTTCATGTTTTTTTTTTTTCTTCTTTTTTTTTTGTTTGTTTTTTTCATCTTTTAATATACAGTGTTACACCACTTTCACAGTTCGGCTTGAGTTGTTGTGACTCTTGGGGAGATTGAGACGCGATATTTTGGCTACAACGGTTCTGTTTTACCGTCTCCTCGCGTCGGGACGGGTTTCCCCGTTCGCTAACCGCGATGATGAGACCGCTAACCAATGGGGAGCAATCGCCTCGTGCCGCGCTCATCGGCAACTTTTTTTTTTTTAAACGGCAAAAACACACGTTAATACTTGTAGCGCTAACACTCCTGGCGCTCTACTGTACTGCACTTGTCAGATGTTGGATGTTTTGTTTGATGGTGTCCGCTCTCGTTTCACACTTTTTGCTTCGTTTTTGTCTAAAACGGGACCACAGCCGCGCCTGGACATGACACTTGCCGTCACGGGGACTTTGTTAAACGTCAACAGCTGTCCATTTGCTTTCAATCGCCAGTCGGTCCGCACAGCATTTTGTACATTTCCCCAAAGAACAGGCTGAAAAGAGCTTTGTCCCAAGGAATGTGTTTACAATTTGCCCGTTTCACATGCTAACATACACACACTCACACTCACACTCACACGCACACACACACACACACACGGACAAACGGAGTACATCCCCTCATCTCGTCAGCATCTGTCGGACACTCTCCCTCCTCTCCGCCTCGTAGAGGCACGTTTGGCTCAAGTTTCAGTGGCAAAAAAACGACAATAAAACAAAACAGAAAACAGAAACTAAAAAAAAAAAAAAAAAAGGTTGGATGTTATCTTTTGTCACGTTTTCTCTTTTGTGTCTCTGCGTGTCTCTCTCTTTAAAAAGTCCAAACTTTATAGAGTTCAATTTGGAATTTTTTCTGTCTGGGACTAAAACGTCACAGCAAATAAAAGTTCCATCTCTTTTTTCTTTTCTTTTTTTTTTGTTTCCATTCATCTAGCAGCATAAATACAGTTTGGCCACTGGGAGTGGGAGGGGTCAGGGGTGGGGAGGGTAGTGGGAAACGGGGGGGAGTGGGGTGGGGGTGGGGGGGGGTATTCCACGGTGCTTTCGAGTGAGAGCACATGTTGACTTCCCCCTCAGCACGGCGCCCCACGACAACTCGACTGTTTGAAAAATCCTGGACAGCATTTTTATAGGTTTGTGAGGAGGCAGTGCTCCGACCAGCTATGAAGAAAAACACAAAGAAAGGACGAGGAAAGAACAGAACTAAAAAAAAGAAAGAAAAAAAAGACAAGAAGCCAAAAGAAACAAAAACAAACAGGTGGTGGAGAGACACTTTGAAAAGCAAAACCTAAAAACCTCACAGGTTGCTAATACTGGGATCCGTTGCGGTTGGCAACGGTACGCGATAAAAATAGAAACAGACTGAACTTTTTCTTATGACAAACAGAACGTTCAAAAGGAACTGAAAATTCACAGCTGAGTGTTTGGGTGACATAGTGAGGAGAGAAAACAAAACAAAACAAAGAGTCAAAACTAGTAAGGAAAACCCAAGAGTGGAGAATGCCTTGATTTATCCTCGGTAGCTGCGCACGGCGCGCCGAGTGACGAACATAGCCGAGCTATAAGCTCACAACGCGTCGCCATTGCGGCGCGTTGTGAGCTTGTAGGTCGGCTGTTTTCGTCGCGTCACGTCGGTGCACGACTAACTTTATAACAGCAGGAAACGGAACCGGAGTGACAAGTTGAGAGCCTGACCCCCCCCTCCCCACGACTCCCCCCTCTCCTTCTACATTGAGCAGCTCTGTGGTCTAGCTAAAAAAAAAAAAAAAACCTGTGAGAGAACTTCACCTCCCACAATGCACCTCTCATCTACTACAAATACGCTCCTCCCCGCTTTCGTTCTCCTTAACGTTGCTTCACCAAGGTTTTAACGGTTGGCTTGTTTTTTTTTGAGTGTGAAGGTGTTGTGTGGTTGGATGGAGGGTGGGGTGGGTGGGGAAAGGGGTATGGTGGTGGTGGTGGTGGTGGTGGTGGTGGGGGTAAAAAATAATATACTGTATCTTTATACATGTCAACATGTCGAGCGCCAGGCTTGAGTCAACAAGTCTCTGTTGAAAGCCGCTCCGTCACTCCCCCGGGGGCAGAAGGGTTTTTCGGCCTCGTTGGAAACGGACGAGTGGGGGGTCCTTTGTCTTCCCTCCTCCTCCCTTCTTTCGCTTTCCTTCCCGAGCCGACCAGATGAGGGGGAGGAGGAGAAGGAGGAGGAGGAGGTGACGGCGGACCAGGCGTTAGCCGCGCCCCCCCCCCCCCACCCACCCACCCTTGCGTTTCATTTCATTTCTAGCCCAACCCCCCCCCGTTTCTGGCTCCGCCTCCTACGGGCGGGGGAGGGATCAGAGGGGGGTTAGGGTCAGGTGGGCGGGGCTCTTGTCAGTAACGCCCCCCAGCGGGGGGGGGGGAGGAGGGGGGACGGGGGCAGTGGGGGGTGGATGCCGATGGGAGGTCGTGGGGGGGGACAGGACAGGGCCGTAGGTGGGGTTGGTGGTGGTGGTGGTAGCCTGTAGCGCTGGGTGAAGGGGTTTATCGGACCCCCTACGGCTCTCTACGTTTTTCTACAACATCCCCCTCTCGCACGCATCCTCCCCCCGTCTTTCTCTCTCTCTCTCTCTCTCCTCTCTCTCTGCCCCTTTTCACTTCATGTCCACGTCAAAGTCCAGCACCAGCAGCTTGGTCTCCTCCGTGCCGTTGCGGCTCCCCACGGCGCACACCAGCTTGGTGTTGGAGGCGCGGATGCGCCACACCACGCCGCCGCTGCCGCCGCTCTCCAGCGTGACCAGGTTGCGGATGAACTCGCCCGTCTTCAGGTCCCACAGCTTGACCGTGCCGTCGTCCGAGCTGGTGATGACGAAGTTCTTGTTGAACTGGAGGCACGTCACCGCGCTCTGGTGCTTGTGGGGACCTGGAGAGAGAGAGACAGAGACACACATACACGCTTGTATTACTTGTGAGGACATCGACGATTTGTGACAGTGGTTTTATGAATGCCATTCGTTAGAAAAATGGAATGAAATCAACCATCTACAAACTCACAATGTTGTGAGCTTGTACATCGGCTGTTTTCGGTGTGCAACAAGTATAAATCAGGCATAACTCCAACCCTAACCCCTCCAAACTCATAAACTCCAACCCTAACCAAACATTAAATGGCCATTTCTAACCCCCCTATCTTTTCTTAACTGCAACTCAAAACAATATTTTTTTTAACCATAAAACTATCGTTTCTCTTATGAGGACCAGGAAAATTGGCTTTGCAATGTCTATTTCTCTACTATAGTTGTGTGTGTGTAGCACACACACACACACACACACACACACACGCAATGATTTGTGTACTGTATTTGCTCGGTGATGAAAAGAAAACAGAGAGAAGAGAAGTCATCAGAAGTACAAACACGGAGGGAAGTAAGAGATAAAAGAAACAATGTGGATTACTTTAGGGGGCTTTTTTTTGTTGTTGTCTAGTTCATTGGAAACTGTATGAAGACATTTATATTGATCACAGTTGTCTGTATATATATCTCTGCTGGACCACAATGGTAATACGCTGTCGAGCTTTTCCTTTTTTTTAATCCTTTTGACAGATAAGTATGTACAAATACTAATGTTCATGACTCAAGGTATATGCCTTTGTCAATGAAAAACGTCAATCAATCATGAAACCAAAAAGGAGGGCACAACCTCCTTTTTGTGTGTAAAACAGGAACTCGGGCTTGGCTCCTCCCCTTTCCTAGTCCACTTCCTCTTGAGTGCTTCTGTGTTTATTACTACTACTACCAACAACACTACATATTTAAGGTAGTGGCTCTGACAGTCTTGAGACTAGTTGCCTTCCAAATCCATGGTAGTTGCTGGAATAGCAGCGAGAGAGGGACGCTAATAAACCTACGCCTAACTTTGAAAACCAATCCCGTCGCTACCCCAATATGAAGGGCCGCTCTAATGACTTTGGATTGGTTCTGCAATGCAGCTGTTTTGAACAATGAAAGCTGGGAGGTAGTAAGTACTCTTGTTGAGAGCAAAGCGTTTAGAGCGGCATTTTTCAGGCCAAGGACCCCTTAGTTGAGAGAGAGATGAAGCAGGGACCCCCCACTACATATTGTATACAATTGTGTTGCAGAATTGATCATAGATTTCATAGACTTGTTTGACAGCACTGTCATCAGTGTGTTGGATGTTGGATTCATGTGTATTTTCAGACATTTAACCACTTGAACGTCAATACTTATTTCCCCTCCTCTACACCAAACCTATAGCCAAGCTTGTAGATCTGCTATTTTTTGGCAAATGTGCCACTCAGAATAAGGATGCTATGTTCAAGTGGTGAATGTAAAATACATTATCCTATCACACAAAGTCCCCCCCCCCTCCCCGTAGTAAATCTGAGGACCCCCTGTTGACGAACCCTGGTTTAGAGACAGTCGTGTGAGTCTAATGAAAACGTATCCCTTCAAAACAAACACGAAGAAGGAGTTGACAGGTTTAGCAGCCTGTAGATGTGTTAGCTTGAGGGCACACCGTCTGCAGGGAGAAAAACCCCCCTCCTGGAGGACAAACACAAGGTAGTGGTGTGTGTGTGTGCTTGTGCCAGCGTGTCATCCAAGCATTATGTGGGCATCAAACTATTTGACTAGGAGACAGCTACATATATCCCTCTTAAGGTTGGAGTTATACTCTGTCACACAAAAATTCTATTTTTTTTCCTCCCCAGCTGAAGATCCGTCATGTTTGCCAAATGGATAGTGTGACAATGTATTACCGGGCATGTAAAGACAATGAGATAAATCTCTTCTTATTTACTTGCTGGCTACAGATGAAGCAGAGAATTTCACCAGTGAGAGATAAAGGTTAAGAGGTTCCACTATAGATACCAGACTGTAGTGTTTGTTTGTGTGTGTACACAGTTATATAATATGTATGAATGTTGTTGCACACACACACACGCGAGTTGACCGGAGCCGTCCCTAATGAAATGAAATGAACTAATCTAAACTGAATCAATTATCGTCTACTGTACAAACACAAACACTACCAACTGTTGGCACAACTCCGGCTGTTTTTTATTTATTTTTTACAGCAGTTGCCATGGTAGCCATCGCATACAGAGCTAAATGATTTCTTTCCTACTTTCCAAACCCATTTTAACCCATTAAGACCTGGAACGCATCTATGTCACTGGCTATTAAAAAATAGCAGATATACAAGCTCATAGCGCGGCACCGAGTGCCGCGCTATGAGCTTGTAGATCTGCTATTTTTGAAAAATTGTGAAAATTATTTTTTAATATTTTTTTCCAATTTTTTTTTAGGATTTAGAATTTTTTTAGACGTGGCCTCAGGTCTTAATGGGTTAACGGAAGGAAAAAAATAAATACTATTTTTTTCCCCCTCTGAGCCTTTACACGGGGCGAGCGAGCTTTCTCCGCTCGCTCTCTCTCTCTCTCTCTCTCTCTCTCTCTCCAGCTAGTTCAAAGGCTGTGGTATTACAGTGCGGAAGTGCGGAGCGCTGATTTCACTAAGCACATGACATGACATGGCCGCTCTTGCCTCACCCATCCCCTCTCCTCTCTCTCGCTCTCTCTGTCATCGTTATTTCCACAACAAAGCCATCCTGTGCCATCATTACCTCTTCCTTGTGACTGGCTGCGTTGACAAGCGGGGGCCTTGTTGTGTCGGAACCCATTGTCTCGTCTTAGAAAAACACACTAATTAATTGCGTCAACTGCCCACTGACCCCAATTGGGTGACCTACAAACATCTACAGGCCCTTTGTAGAAGACACTTGTTTCTCAACGTCGGGTCCAAATGGAGTTAAATTAACACTGAGAACATCGATAAACTTAAGCCGTGTCAAATTAGGTATTTTGACGTTTTGGGTATTAAGACTAGTAGGTATTTAGGTTTTTAGTTTAAAACGTATGGTATTATTAAAATATTTTTTTGTACGTGTTTGTTATGTTTGTTATTGAAGTGTTTTATGTGGGGACTGTGGATGGAAATGAAGATTCTAGTTCATGTTCGGTTGATTGAATTCCCGTGCATGTATTGAATGTTCATTAATGTGTATTGTTCTGTCTAAACAAAGAAAGAAAGAATGTCACACTGTAGATTGGGGTCCCAGAGATTGAATTTTTTTTTTGAAAAAATGAAGGTTCAGGATCGCTGCTTTAAACAAACCCCCCCCCCCCCCCCCCCCCCCCTCCAGGACACATACAAATTTTCATTGTACCAACCACAGCCCCTTGTTATAGCCCCCTATCTAACAAGGCAGACAGCATCCTCCCCCACCCCCTAAAGTCTCATCCTCAATCTCTCCATCTCTGTCCGTGTCCTCACAGAAGGCATCCCTTTGTTCTGCAACAGTGATCTGTTGTTGAATATAGAACCAACGCACAGGCCTGGCACACAATGAAATCCATCGTTCATTTAACTCCAGAGAGCAGCGCAAAAACGGAACCAAATAAATGGACCCTCGCGGTAGGGGGGCTGGGGCAGATACCACTTCAAATTCATGTCACGATTATTTCAAACTTTCGCGTTTCTTCAAACGTTTACGATTAATGAATGATTGTTTTATTAAAGAAATTGCACTGCCCTCATCATAGTTCTATGTACAGGGTCTGTTCTGTAAATATTAGAGGCTCACTATTACTAGGTTATGTGGTTAACCGGACAAATTAGTCGAGTATAACATTTTATTAAATTAAATAAAAACAACATGAGCTAGATTAAATTAAAGAGGTTCTAAACGTCGGTTTCTCATACATTTTCCGTTAATTGCCCAGGCCTACCATTCGGGTCCATTTGGCTCTTTTTGCACGCTCTCGCAAGTTCAATAAACGGAGGATTTTATTTTATTTTTTAAGTGCAGAAGAGGGTTGTCTGTGCTGTGCACGCTGCTGAGGCAGCTATTCAACCCTGGGATTTCAGTCTCTTTTTTTGCCTTTCTATGGGGACACCAGCGCTGCTAATGGAGGAGAGACTATTAAACATTAGGCTCTATCTGAAACAAAGGGCCCACACTATGTGTTTGGGTCCATTAAGTCCATTAAAAGTCTGTGTTTTCAATAGAGGAAGCTGAGCTGGGCTTTTGTTATGGGTTGTGTTGGTACACGATTTCAGCGGTTCATTGGGGATATTAACTTTTTTTTCCCTGTAGCCTATACAGTACTTAACTGTAAAGTGAGAATGGAACAGTACATTTGCAATGGTGATTTCACATTACCACAAGGGCCTCTGTCCAGTTTAATGCAAATTTGGTTTATTTGCACTGTATAAAAACACAGAAAGAAGGTGAGCGGTGAATGTGATAAAGTGATTACATACTGTATATTAATTGAATATATTGATTCATTTAATGCATTGATTAATTTGCAAAAGCTACAAAAACGAGGTCTTTATAAGTATGTGTCTCCTCAAAAGGTTTAAAACTGATGGTCACCATCGCAAACCCTATTATACCATCATGCATGACCACTGCAAGAAAAATGCAGATATTCATCTGACACGTTTTAACCACTTTCAACCTGGCGTCCCTTTCTCGGGCAGGTCTTTATAGAAATTATAGTAGATGAGTTCACTATATAGTCCTCTACATAGAACTCTCTACAATGGGTTTAGTGCAGGGGTCTTCAACAAGGGGTTCGTGACCCCTAGGGGGTCCTCAGAGTCACTACAGGGGGTCCGGCAAATCTTTGTGTGGTAGGTAAAATTATAGCCGAAAACAGCAGATCTACAAGCTGTGAGCGTGTAGATCGGCTATCTTCGGAGAGTTGGCGTAGAGGGAAAAAGAGCAAAGCCAACGGTCAAGTTGGCTAAATATTGGGGGTTTAAGAGGTTAACTATCTGAAAATACACATTAGCATGAATCCAATTAGCTCTTTCTCAGCTAAGGGGTGTTTGGGCCGAAAAACGGTGAAGACCCCTGGTCTAGTGACTGGGTGAATCATTTGGAACAGACAGACAGACAGACAGACAGACACCCTGTCTTCTATCTCTTTCCCTTTCTCTATCCTCCCTATTTTCCCACTGCTTTAAACACCTGTAAACCCTGTGATGTGCTTCTGATCCAGACAGAAAAAGGTCCTCTCTCTTACCTTGCAGCGTCTGCAGGCACTGGCCCGTCTTGATGTCCCAGATCTTGACGGTGGAGTCGGCGTTGCCCGACACCAGGATGTTGTCCTTGAGCTCCATGCCGCTGGTCAGAGACTGGTGGCCGGTCAGCGTGTGGATGCAGTTCCCCGTCTCCACGTCCCACACCCGTATGGACGTGTCCAACGAGCCGCTCACCACGTGGATCCCATCGAACTGGGAGGAAGATTGGGGAGGAGGAAGGGGCGTTCGTTCCGTTAGATCACAGTTTGTTCTCAAACTTTTTCGTGTCAAGGATCTCCAAAGTGTTACGTATTTGGCCACGGACCCCCCCCCCCCCCCCCCCCATCTGAAAATGTTTGCCAGGGACCCCCAGAAGAGAACATTTGTGTTAAAAAATCAAATACATGCAAAACTTTTTTTTTAACCCATTAAGACCTAAGGCCGATTAAAAAAATGTTTTATAAGTCCTAAGGCTTCAAAATATATATATATATTCAAAGATTTGCACAAATCTTCACGATTTTACAAAAATAGCAGATCTACAAGCTCGTAGCGCGGCACCGAGTGCCGCGCTATGAGCTTGTATATCTGCTATTTTTGAATAGCCTAAAGAAATCTAAAAGTGACACAGATGCGTTCCCGGTCTTAATGGGTTAAATATTCAAAAATAGCAGATGTACGAGAACGTTCTTGTTTTAGGTTTTAGTCATCGTAGCTTAGTTTTTATTTCGTTTTCGTCAGTGAAAAAAGGTAGTCGACGATCATTTTTCCATCATAGTTTTAGTCGACGAAATCAACACTGATCTAACATCAATTCCACCAGGTGAAGTGGCAATGATATTCAAATCTGCAAGGGAGCCATGGCCAAGACAGCAATCAGGCAGGGATTGTAACACAAACAATAAAACACAAAAGCAACTTTTAAAATCATCCAAAGGTATTAACGGCTTCAGTTTAATGACATTCCGGAGCATGGAGCATACAAACTAACAGCCATCCTCCCAAATTATGTGGACGGACCGGGGACGGTAAAAGATGATGTTTTGTTTTCATTCAGAGCACCCGCTGTATTTTAAAACACTCATGTTTATGTAGGCATGTGAAAAGTGCGCTTTATCAATCGAGACCGATAATTACAACCGCAGTTACGGTCCCAAACGTAATCAGTTTTCTCCATTCAAGCGCAGCTGTGCTGCTCCGTTCGATGCGTGGCGCTTTGATTTCATTTGCTATTCAGATGGACTGTACTGTCAGACTCTAAACAAACTGAATCGTGTTCATTTGTACTATCGACCAAAGAGGAGACTTGTATCTAGAGCACCATGAACCCGTTTACTTTTTTTCAATTGTACTTGCACTAATGTACAGAAATAACTAATGTGCAACTATCGATGATCTCCTTAGCGATTATTCTATTGCTCACAACACATTATGAAGTGACGTGTTGCGAGCTCGTAGAAATATGGTTAGTTTAAAGGACTTTGATTAACTGTCGTACCCCTAGCCCACAGTGTTTCTGTATATACAAGAACGTAACTACAAAAGGAGACACAGGAAAATAAATAAAAGCATAGGGGGAAAAAACACAAGGACAATTATTATGGATTTAGTTGTTTATGGCCCTGCGCCAGCCAGGTTGGCAAGGCAACTACCTTCGCACAAGCAATGGCATCCTTAAGGTACACACACAGAGTGAGTGCTTTATGAAGAGCCATTTGAAGCCACTGGGGTTGGCATATATTTTACATTGATGACGTGCTGGACAGTGTGGATGTGAGGCCCTGCTATTTCATACCCAAATTACAAAGACGGATGGCCTGCAGGAGGGACTATGATTTAAACCTGCTGGGAGCGTGGATGTTCTTTTAAAATGCGATCTTTATTTAACTGGGTGATCCCAACCCAGTCGAACAAAGCTCTTTATCGATGGAGACGGAATCGAGCAACACACAACGACGTACGAAAGACATGGGGTCCGGGGACCTCCAGGGGTTCTTGAGGGGCTTCCAGGGGGTCCCCAGCGAAAATGTGCTAATATAGCATAAAAGCCTATTCAACCACTTTAAACCTTTACACCGACTTTTTGAAAATAGCCCACGACCCGTTGTGAGCTTGTAGATCTGCCATTTAAAAAAAAAACATGAATTTATTTTCATTTTAACACAAATATTGTATGGGGGTCCCTGGCACAAAATATTTTCAGATGGGGGTCCACGGACAAAATACATATTCATTTGCGGGTTCTTGAAATGAAAACGTCTGAGAAACACTGCAAAAGACCATCGCAAAACAATACACGACCACACAAAAGGGAAGGGCATAGCCACAAGTTGGCCCCGAAAATGCTTGAGAAGGCAGCAGCCGGTTCAGTGCGTACAGTAAAAAAAGAAAAACTGTTCAAAAGACAGACACAGGAGTGTTTTGTGTTTGTTGGGAAAAACAGCTGAATAGAGCCAGCTGTTGTTCCCAACAACAACAACCCCATCAAAACCGGGACTGAATCTCATTTAGATTATGTTACTTTTTTTTTAAAAGGGACAGTGGGCAGTCTGCCCGGCTCATTTGTCAAGGAGTCAGACTTGAGCGAGAACCGGACTGAGCTGAAATGGACACGGTGACAGGATCGGCAGCTTCCACACGGGGGGCTAACACGCTGCACTTTCAAAAGACACAAACTTGGTGAAAACAAGAGGTCTACGAGCTCACAAGAGAACTGGGTCTAGGAAAACCAGCCCAAAAGAAGCGACTATGGGCAACATGAGCACTTTAACATATACATCAGCTATACATTAGCTTGTAGATCTGCTATTTTCAAATAGCAGATCGGCTATTTTCGGCTATTTTCAAATAAAATCTTGCGGGGAAATTATAATAAGCCGATCTGGCAACCCTGATTGTGAGCTTGTCTTTGTTAGAAAAAAGGAAACAAAATAAGATTTTTGGGCAGGTGTTTGTGCAGTATTGGCTATTTAGGTCTGCCGGGTGCAGGTGTGAGTGTGAGTGTGAGTGTGAGTGTGTGTGTGCGCGCGCGCGTTCCTCACCTGTAAGGAGTAGACTCTGTTGGTGTGTCCCTGCAGGGTGTGCAGGCAGGTCTCCGTCTCGGGGTCCCACACTTTGACCATGAAGTCGTAGGCTCCGCTGACCACCCGCCTGCCGTCATACTGGACGCAGCGCACCGCCGCCACGTGACCCATCAGCACGTGTAAACACTGGCCCGTCTCGATGTCCCACACCCGCAATGTGGCGTCCCGAGAGCCACTCACCACCCTGCAAAAAAAGAGAGAGAGAGAGACACACACACAGGGTTAGCAATAGGGTTACTGGAGCCAATCATTTACTGTAGTTCGATTAACCTGATTTAATTCACATTAGTTTTTATATTCAACTCTGCACCATCAATAATTTTGGTGGGACGGAGACCAAACGTTTTTTTCGCACAGTTGCTGCTCTTCAGCTATGCGGAGCAGTGGAATATAAGGTGACATTTAACAGGGGTAATTGTGTTCAGTGCGGCATATTGCTACAGTTCAAGCCAAGAGAAGAGGCAGGGCTTCAATGAGACTCTTTATGTTGTGCAACACTCTCCCAGGGAAAAGGAATGTCTCCCCAGAGTCTTCCATTTCGCAAGAGCAAAATTTAATATCCTGCTCCCGCGTTCGTTCCTGTACGTTGACAGCCGTAATGAAAAGGATAATCAGGGGCAGGTAGCAACACCTGCAGCGTCCTCGCCTGTTTGACGGGGGACTGAATGACCTGCGGCGTTCTCCTTCGTGTTCGAACTTGAAACATTCTAGGAAAACACAACACCGCCTTTTTACGTAACCTGGGGCCCTGTCACAACACCGGGAAACGAGAACGTCTTAGAGAGCAAAAAAAAACATTGGGCGTGCTCTTTTTATTTACAAAATGGCTCCCGGCTCAACGGCGATGGAAATCACCAACACATATATATTATGCACTCAGCCCCGCGGCGCGCCTGTGTTTTTTTCCGCCGAGCGGGTAATCAAATGTTACACACAGAAAGACGTCTGTGGGGCCCCCGAGGCCAAAAAAGCACTAGCGTTGGTCGGGAGGGGAGCGCTGAGTGAATGAGTGAACAGAAGATCACTTAAAGACCGCCCGCGTCGGGGCTTCATTCACTCAATGAGGTTGTGTGCTCGCTGCTTTAAGAGATATTGTCCTGTCATTATGATGGAGAGGGCTGCTCTTTTGTCATGATCTCTGCGGTCAAACCTGGAGGCAGGGCTCAAACTAAAAATACGCGCAGCACACTAAATCCCCCCCGATACTAATTTGACTTGAGCGGAGTCCGTCAGGGCTCTATATACTAGAGACTTTTCTGTTTTCGCTCTGCATTGTGAGCTTGTAGATCACTATTTTCAACGGAAGCTTTCCTCGCAATACGGACGGTTGGTGGTTAACTCAGAGAGCGTACGAACGGCGAGTTAAATTAATACCTCCTGCATGAGGTCAAATTTCTACCCCTCATCCAAGAGGCAACCCCCGCTTGGCCAGGGGAGATATTGCGCTTATACGCTTCAGGCGTCCCTTCTCGTCAACTAGTAGATGCCCTACCTAAGCTTGTGTTACCAGGCTTTTTCCACATAGTGGAAAGCCTGGTTTTCAACTGACTAAGGTCTAAGCCATGCACATCCCCCAGCTAATATCCGGTTATATATTCGGTTGGGTGCCGTTCCCGGCAGCTGCGAGTTAGAAATAAAACATAGCCGTACCAAACCAAGTATTCCAAGAGGTGGAATACTCAACACATCACGGGTTAATGGGTAGGCTCTAATATTCTGCGGCCTCCGGCCAAGGGGAATCATTTTGGAGGAGCACAGGCTAGTCGATATCTGCTTTAGTTTCCACCACCTGGTTATATTTGCTCTAGAGTGAAGGCCTGAGTAGCCGAAACACGTCCGTTTGTCATGACCGCCGCTGCAGTAAATTAAATAATTCAATGGAAATTCACCTTGTGAGTGTGGACTGTTTCTATAGATAGTATATCCACTCTAGGCCGGATCAGAAAACTGAAGAACAAATTGATCCCAGTCAAGTACAAGGGTACAGGGTCTACATTTCTCATTTTGTCAATGGAAGAGTAGGGAGCCGGGGTGAGTCTAGGATCAGATTTTTAGGAGGGCTCAGCCCCTAAGCCACTGGATAACAATGAATCCATTACAACATTAATTATTACAACATACATTAATACATACAATATAGCCCATGGGCCCCTGCTTCCCCATTAAGGAGAGTTAGAAAATGAAATGGTCTCAAAATTAAACTGCACTGATGGGAAATGTAATATGGATAGTATGAAATTATTCATTCACAAGGCGAGGAAAATGAAGGCTTTTCATCAAAACAAAACCACCAGTTGATGGAAAACGTATTTACAGATGACACCTGACCACACCTGAAACGCAGATGTTACGCAATCAAGACAGATTGTTTGAAAGGTTTAGGGGTGCTGACATGAAACGCACAGGTGTGAGTGAGAGAGCTGTAGTATGATCAAGTAGCGCATTGATTTACGAAAAAACACAAAAAGTTAAAATATGGAGATACACTGTTTCTGCCTGACAGCAACGATATATGCACACTTCTGCAGAAAAACCTTGTCTTCTTAGAACTCTGGTGTAATTCTCCATTTTGCTCATTCTGTGGCACAACTGAAGGTTCAAATTAAACTGGGCGGAATATCTGAAGGAACACATCAACGTTGACAGCTTAGAGTCGTGCTGTGAGGCGATTCGCATCAATCTTTGGCCCTTACGAGGCCCTCCTCCGCCCCATGCGTGCATGCTAATGCTTTAGCACCGCGTGCATGTTTAATTGGATGGCATGCGCTAGCTGTCCATCACGTTCAATGTCGAGCGTGACAAGGTGTGCGGGGCGGGCAGAGAGGACTGTGTAGGCCGTCTGCTGGGAATCGGAAAGGTCGCCGGTTCGACCTTTGGGTCCGGCCCAGTGTGTGCGTGTCAACGTGTCCCTGAGCAAGGCACTTAAGCACCACTAGGTCCCAACGAGTCACCATGAGACGAGTTGGAAGCTTGTACATCAGCCACCATTGTGCGACAAAGTATAATACAGGGCTTCAGTGGTAAATAAGACTCATCGATTTAGTCAATTATTAGAAAACCAATTAAAGAAACTTCCAAAAAACCCTGCTTTAATTCATTAATTAATTAATTATTCAACTAACCTACGCAAAGCAAGATTAAGTCAGTTAGAGGTCCTCAATATCGGTTTCGGTATATCGTCGGTTAATCGCCCCGCCTTAAACTCCCCCCTCCCACGCACTCTAATCAGAGCCATCTGAGCAGCCATCTGCTGGGTGACGCTATAGAAGCAATTTGCCCCCCCCCCCCCCGAGGAACTAGAAATAAAATACCTTCCCCGTCCCCCCCTTTGCATACCACACAGAGGAGGGAATGCACTGTACCTTTTCTCGTGCAGGTGCATACAGCGCACCGTTGAGGTATGTCCGTACAGGGTGTGGATACATTCTCCCGTCTCGGCGTTCCAGACTTTGAGCGTGCGGTCGGTGGAGCCACTGATGATGATGTTGTCCCTCATCTGGGACGACCACACGCCCCCCGTGTGGCCCACCAACGTCCGCAGACACTGGAAGAAAAGACACGGTTTTAATAGTCTGCACAAACACCTCCCACAATGATCTTATTTTTTCGTTTTTTATTAACCCATTAAGACCGGGGGCGCATCTGCGTCTCATTTTAAGATTTCTTTGGGCTATTCAAAAATAGCAGATATACAAGCTCATAGCGCGGCACCGAGTGCCGCGCTATGAGCTTGTAGATCTGCTATTTTTGAAAAAATCTTGAAAAAAAATGTTTTAGATTTTTTTCAAAATGTTTCAAAATTTCAAAACTTTCAAAAAACCTTAGGTCTTAAAGGGTTAAAAAAAATAGCAGATCTACAAGCTCACAGAGCCCCTGTTGCTACGCGGTGACGCGCGTTGATTTCAGAGTCTGAAGAGCTTTCAGACGACACACCACATTGCATTTATGAGTCGAGAAACGAGAAATAGTCATTAGTCATTCCTCTGTATGACCTCCTATTCACCTCGGCAAAAAGGGAAATAAAAAAAAATGAAATAAGTCCACTGAAATTGCTGTAACCTTTCGAGGAGGACAAAATTCATACCCGGTCCCGGTCGATCCATATGTTCCCTGGCACTACAGTGAGAGAAAATATCTGTCTGACCTTTCCCCGCCTTATGTAATTGCTTTTAGCTATCAGTAGAGGAAAAAAGAGGCCTGTTCATTCCCATTGCAAGAGCTGGTGGAGGGGTGGGGGGGGGAAGGCTCATTCCTCCTCATTAGGGACGCTAGATTAGCTATTGATTACGACAGTTATGGAAATCTTTCTGATCAATGCAATTTGCGGCCTCCGCTCGCCCCCACCCCGATTTAATTATCCTCAGCGTATTCAATTAACTTTTTTTTTTTTTTAAGGCTGTACCGGAGCGATTGTGTGTGTATATTGCGTGTGTGTCGTAAAGGATCACAATGGACGTGTGTTGTCGAAGGAGGTGTACAACACGAACAACCCCCCCTCCTCCCCCCAATCCCAGAGAAAGTGTAGCGCAGTGAAGGGTAAAACGGGACAGGAGGGGAGGGAGGGGGGCGCCGTTTTTTTTTATTGCCACGAGGGGATAGAGGGGGATGTACCGGACTCTCCCCTCCCCTCTGTTCCGTCACCCCTCCTGTGATAAAGACAATCGCTTCATTAACCGCGGGTCCAGTGCGATGCGACCTTTCTGTCGACCTCTGCGTGGTGTTAAAAGGCCTCTTGGTTTATCTCTCTCTATCTCTCTCTCTGGACTGTTCCCGTTTCAGGACTTTATTACAGGGCACAGTGAAAGTCTTCAGTGTTAAATGTAACTCTGTACAGTTTTCTGAAAAACGTATGTTTCTATGTCGGTGGTGCTCAAACTTTTTCATGTCAAGGACCCCCAAAACGATATGAATTTGGCCGCGGACCTCCATCTCAAAATATTTTGTTCCAGGGACCCCCCAGAAGCAAAGATTTGAGTAAAAGAATGTTCGCTTTAAAAGAATATTTATTCAAAGATTTGCACACATTTTCACAATTTTTCAAAAATAGCAGATCTACAAGCTCATAGCGCGGCACCGAGTGCCGCGCTATGAGCTTGTAGATCTGCTATTTTTTGCCAAAGTGTAAAATAATGCTTTTTAGCTCAAATCAAAAAATTACACAGATGCGTTCCAGGTCTTAATGGGTTAAACACTTCCGATTCGTTTTCTAATGAAAGCAGGCCGCCGGCGGTCCCCTGCAAAGCATTGTGGGACTGCCAGCTAAACGGAGCACGGCAGGGAGAGCGACAAAAAGTTTCCGTCGCCGCGACTTTTACGCAAAAGCGAAGCTAATTGCGCTGGGAGGCGGCCAATCGGAATCGCGGAATGTGACATAGGGTAGAAACCATTTCGTCAGCGACACACGACACCAACTTGACATTGACAGAAAGGGAAAAAAAGCTTAACATGGAGATTATTCACAGATTGATAAACGGCAGCTGAAGACAAGAACATAACGGGGGTTATATGTTTCATTTAGATGCTTCTGTGTGCCAGCATTAAAGGGCATTAACCCCAGGCTGATTTTATAGTTTGTTTTCCAGTTCGGGTTCAACACACCCATGAATAATGGGTGTGTTGGATTTAACCCATTAAGACCTGGAACATCTGTGTCACTTTATATTTCTTTGGCTATTCAAAAATAGCAGATATACAATCTCATAGCGCGGCACCGAGTGCCGCGCTATGAGCTTGTAGCTCTGCTATTTTTGAAAAATAGTGAAAACATTTTTTTTTGTAGATTTTTTTCAAAAAACTTTTAGGATTTAGAAAACATTTTTAAGAATCGCCTCAGGTCTTAATGGGTTAAGGGTTTCCAGAGGCATAGGTGCGCCAATGTGCAAGCAAGAGACAGTAGTCAACAGTATTGTCATTGCACACCGACACACCTAAATCTAACACACCCATTATTAATTTCATTTGCTGCAGCTGTGTTGTTGTCATGATAGGTTCTCGGACCCCCAGGGGAGGGGGTTCCAGTTGTCCATGCTAGCATGAAATACTCCCACAATTAATATTCCCTTCAGCTGCCTCCTGTTAAAACCATCTGTCAAAGAGTGCCATTCTTCCCTTTTGTATGACAAGCTGTTTAGAGTGGAGCACTGATAATCTCCGAATTGGTGCAGAGAAAAACTAATTTAAGCATGGTGAAAGGTGTTGGAGATTGCCTGTGCTTCTAGGGGGATTAAACATTTAAACACGGCTTGCATTCTAGCGACACGCTCACCACCAGCGGCAAACGGTTGACACCGAAACGCGATTTGTTCTGCTCACACACCCCGCGCTGTATAACAGCCGATCTACAAGCTCACCGCCAGCTTGCGGATTGGCTGTTTTCGGCGCACGGTCAAGTATATGTCAGCGTGTAAAGTCAGGATAATAGTTCCACACTCATCCGGAAAAAGATCCAAGCCAACAGACTTGTGACAATACAACTTGTACGGCGTCATAGTAAATCCCTGTTCTCTCCCTGTATTCGTGTTCACAATACACCAGGCACAATGCATCATAATCAAATGGTCTTGCATATTGCTCAGATGCAGTCCTGACTTGCATTTTATGTAATCATATTGTCTTCCTTGGGATAGATTGCTGCAGTGAGATGGAGCCAGCGACAATGTGAATCTCAGACGCTGTTTGGGAAGATGAGAAATGAGTCGATGAAATGACCGGCTTAGGAGTCCGTTTATCTGCCTGTGTGCCCGTAATATCAAATACTGTAAGCCGCTTCCTAATGAGCTTTCTTGTCAAGGAGCCATCAAGGCTTTTTGTTTTCGTAAACACAAGGATTTGATGCAGGGGCTGGATGATAATGGACAAAATGAATCATCAGTAATGCCTATATAATAGCTAAGTGAGTAAAGACAGATGATATAACGGCTAGAACAGTCAGTTTAACTTCTGAAAATGACATATTTCTACTATAATGCAGCCTTTAAATAACCATTAAGACCTGAGCTGAGGCCGATTCTACAAAATGTTTTCAAAATCTTTTTTTTTTTTTTTTTTTTTTTAAACGTATGTTTCTATATCAGTGACCAAAATGATATGTATTTGGCCGCCGACCCCCATCTCAAAATATTTTGTTCCAGGGACCCCCAGAAGCAAAGAATAGAGTTCAAAATGTTTGCTTTAAACAATATATATTCAAAGATTTGCACACATTTTCACGATTAAAAAAAAATAGCAGATCTACAAGCTCATATATCTGCTATTTTTTAATAGCCAAAGTGTAAAATAATGCTTTTTTTTTTAACTCTAATCAAAAAGTGACACAGATGCGTTCCAGGTCTTAATGGGTTAAAACCATGAAATATATCACCATTTTAAGATATCCAAAATCCTACATGATTTCTAATCTCATAGCATCACAATATTGATACAGCCATCAATATCGGAGTCCTAATTTGGTGCAGTGCCAAATACTGTCATTACATGTTGATGATCTCATTTACAAAGACACGCTACATTAGCCACTGAGCTCTCAACTCTTGAGAAACGGTGGAATCCATTCGCTTTTGTGCTGGAAAACCTGTTCTCGCTAAAGTTCTCAAGCTAAAACAAGCACCTCGTTAGGCCAGAAAACGGGAGCTGGTGATGTTTGAAGCTGATGCTTTGTCCTTGGTAAATAACTAACCCACCTAGCTATTATGCTATAAGAGCCACACGGCATAATTGGCCCATTACAGGATAGCTACTTTAGTTGGGAGGCAGAGCATTACTTTTCGCCTTTCGGGGGGGGCTGTGATATCGCCTCCATCAACATTAGGCATGCATGAAGGTACTGCTCATTTTAACATCTCACTACATCTCTTAATATTCCTGTTCTCTGCAGTGTGGAAAGAACTGGCAATCAACCAAGGCCTTTCTGAAACGTCCAAAGAGAGAAAAGGAGAGGCGAGGGCATGCGCGAGAATTCTCTTCTCAAGGTCGAATGAGGGAGAGAGAGAGAGGAAGAGTTATGACGAAGGGAAGACATTCCAAGCCCTTGTGCGGGTTACTAGTCCATGACGGAGTGAGAGACGAGATGGAAATGTGTGTGACCTTTTCCCCCCCTACGAGCAGTGTGACCTGAGCATTCCTTGAGCAGGTGATTTGATGATGTGTAGGGATGTGTAGGGGGGGTGAAGGAGTTACTGTTTGACCGCAAACACAGGCCTGCTGATGAACCATGACAATGCTGTGTATGGTAGTAACTGCCAACACGGTGCTGCTGACAACCCTGCACAGAAAGGGATTAGCGCTGGAAACACAAACATGGAGATCTCGGCTAGATAAGGAATATGCACACAAACACCCTCTCTCAATCTCTCTCTATCAATGCCCAAGGACTCTCTCTTCAACGTAGCATGGGATGCTACAGTACGGACAGCTTTTTTCCCCCCAAACTCGAGCACTATACTACTTGGTATTATTCAACCTAATCAATCAATGAATTCTTACTATCTTTTTGTATAGTAAAGGTTTTGTGAAAATAGCTGATCTACAAGCTCGGAGAGCTTGTAGATCAGCTATTTTCCCTATTTTGCATACCAAGTATATGCTACCAAGTATAAAACGGTTAAGTGGTTAATCAGACTAATCAATTTAGTTGATTATGTTTATTTTTTTTTAAAATGCTTCTTGATTAATCGATTCACGTAAATTAAATTAAGTCGGTTATTGGTTCTAAATATCGGTCCTTGTGACTCATAAGGAGGATGTGGTCATCGCCATCGCCTCCCCATTCTTCGTATCTTTAAATCTCGCATGCACACCCCCCCCATTTCTTTGTATCTTTAAATCTCCCAGTCTGTTATTGGCTGCTCAATATTCCCGGCTCGCGCCCAGTTCAATAAACAATCACGCGCCTCATGGAGCCTCCTACCATACAATTAGCCTGCGAGGTGAAGGTTAGCGTCTTCGAGGTGCCCATGCAGATAAGCGCATCTGGCGACGAGGATGCCCTTCCAAGCAGCATGTTACCTGGAGTCTGCCAGCCTGTCGTCTTAAATCTTCCCTGACAGCTGAGACAGCCCCGTTGACTGGCATCGCCAAGGACAAGGGCTGCTCTGTTAAGCAGCAGGCAGGCTGCCTTTGAAGCAATGAGATGCGTGTGTGTGAGTGTGAGCATGTAATACGTGTGTGCGGTCGTGCATCGCAGATTGAAGCCTGACAACTTCTCACTGAAGCTGGAGGACAGGCGAAAACGCAAGGTGTGGCAGGTGAAGTCGGCCTTCTAATAATGTATTCACCACCAGGCAGGCAGCAAAAGGCTGCTGTAGCTTTAGGCTGGAAACAAGGGATCTACAAGCAACACGATGTTGCACACAAAAGCGCCACGCAACAAAGTATATAAATCATGCGTTACGGGGAGGCGAGGGCTGTGGAAAGCACACGACCCAGCCCATGGGAACGGCGGAAGCACAGCAGCAAATTAAATAAATAAATGAATAAACCTTAACGACGCGAGATCCTCCCGCCAGATACTGTCAATTTCGTTTCGCGCATTGCTGTGTCTACTTCAATCTCTAATGTAATAATGTTAAATGAGATCGAATAACCGTTATCTTGCGCCAAAAAAAAGCGCAGCAGCCGCCTCGGTTCTTTGGGAGACGAGTGGCGCTTTAGGACTAATCGGCTCGCTCGCAATAATATCCTGATTGCTTCACAGCAAGGGTTCAAGACACTCTTCTACCGTATAAAACACATTATGTGTGAGTGAGTGTGTGAGAGAGAGAATTGGGGGGGAAGAATTGGCAGTATGACTGGAAAAATAACAATTTCTCCTGTTGGTGACTAGTGTTTTGCCAAACCTTTGGGGGGAGACTGAGCTGTGGCCCGATGCACAAGAACCTAATGAGATTTGACAAGATGATGGAACTTAATTGTAAGTCGTTGATGGTTGTTTTGGGAGCCATTCAAGATGAGAGGGCCCCGTCCTACATCAAGTAGACCGTGAAAACAGCCAGGCACGTGCCGCTGTTGACACAACAGAACATTTTGTTCTCGGAGCCATAAACAACGCCGAGCGATTATGCAAAAGACGCTGCAACTCCAGACAGATTGTGTTTGGACAGAATAGGGCAAAAGGATGGGGGGGGGTTAAGCCGTAAACCATTTTCATGAAAGCAATTTCTGTGATGATGATCCTGTTAGACTCATCATTGTCACATTATTTAGATGTGCTTTTGTTTTTTTTACAGGGACTCTGTGACAGGAAGTGAGTGCTGGGCTGAACTGAAAAATGGATGGTCACGGCTTGATTTAGTATAGTCTTTGTCATGCTGCAGGGTCAGTCTTTATGGAGGATGGCATTTGTCAGAGATGTGCGCACCTGGTCTCTGAGGGAACAAGAGACCACACATCCGAGAGAAAAAAGCAAAAGAGGAGGGCTGCAGCGTTCTTAACGTCAGGGATTTCGGGCAGAAACATCTCATCTCCATACTCGAACTTTTTGTGTTTGCAAATGAATGCCCTACTTGATCATACAACAGCGTCACACAAAAGCATCAAAAGTAGCAGACCCTTAACATGTCCCAAGGAGAGGTATGGGTATATATTCATTATTTTTATTATTCTATTTGTATTGTTTCTTTTCTCTACATCCCTTCCTTTTCTTGGATTGAACTTAAATTACTTTGGTCATTTATTTATTTTTCTTTTACAGGAAGGCTATCATACTGTTTTACCTCCCCTAGGACCCAAGGGAGGGTGGGCTGGGCAATTGATCCTCTAGTGATCAAACTGATCACTCTTGGTCACTCTGAAACTCTAACTCTGTACTTCTCCTTGAATAAAGACACCTTTAAAAAAAAAAGTAGCAGATCCACAAGCTCGAAACGCGGCGCCAAGTGACACGTTTTTTAGATATATGAGATACATAACACGAACATTTAAACAAACATTGGAAAGGGCAGAACGAGACACAGGAGATGAAGGCATGGGGTGCGTTACGGTCATCTAAATTTGAAAGGGGGGGAGCACAAGTTCTTACCAGATGCATGGTCTAGAACAGCTCCTATAGAATCCTATCTTCATATAATTGGTCCTCACTGATGCCCAAAATAAGATGACATTTTTTCATCATTTCCATCTAGTCGCTCTGTGTCTCAGAGGAGGGCTGTGGACAGTTATGACAACGTCATCGATGGAGATTCCAACATAATGGAAACGGCAGTCATTTTCTTTTTAAATCTCGTTTGCATGAGCACCAGAGGAGAGTACGTGCTTCTCGGCCTTTCTAGTTGTCAGTTGGTACGAGCTGGCCCCTTAACCCATTAAGACCTGGAACTGTGTCATTTTTAGATTTGAGCTAAAAAGCATTATTTTACACTTTGGGCTATTCAAAAATAGCAGATATACAAGCTCATAGCGCGGCACCGAGTGCCGCGCTACGAGCTTGTAGATCTGCTATTTTTGAAAATTCGTGAAAATGTGTGCAAATCTTTGAATATATATATTTTTAAAGCGAACATTTTTAACTCAAATCTTTGCTTCTGGGGGTCCCTGGAACAAAATATTTTGATGGGGGTCCGCGGCCAAATACATATAATTTTGGGGGTCCTTGACATGAAAAAGATTGAGCTCCACTGATATAGAAATATACGTTTTTCTGAAAACTGAAACATTTAGGAGACATGTAGAATCGGCTTCAGGTCTCAATGGGTTAAGACCCGATCGTTATTGATTACCGACATTAGCATTGCCACATAAAAAAAAACCTTCCTGGCAAGACTCCATTTTGTCCTCTACTCCTCCCATTGCATTTAGCCCCCGTCTTGCAGGGCCGGGGGGGGGGACTCTGGGCTACCACCAGGCCCTGGTTCTGCAGACAAGACACTGTTAGTATTCATGGCCGAGGCTCTGACGCCGTGACACAAACCTTGTGTTCCTGCTTTATGGGGGTCTGTTTAAAGTGTTTGGAGGGTGGGGGGGCCTAAGAGAGGCTCCCAGTAAATCACGGTTCGCTTCCATGCCCCCCCCCTCCATTTATACACTGGATCTATTCTCTCTCTCGTGCGCGCGGGCACGGCTCTCTCGCATGGTTCTGTTTTCCCCCACTCAGCTCTAATTCCCTCCACACTCGTAGATCGGCCGGGGATGGGGAGCGTCGCCATGACAGCGACGATGCAACTTCATTTGGGAAAAAAGTCAATGGGAAGTGAAAGGTTAACCCATTAAGACCTGGAACGCATCTGTGTCATTTTTTGATTTGAGCTAAAAAGCATTATTTTACACTTTGGCTATTCAAAAATAGCAGATCTACAAGCTCATAGCGCGGCACCGAGTGCCGCGCTATGAGCTTGTAGATCTGCTATTTTTGAAAAATCGAGGAAAATGTGTGCACATCTTTGAATATATATATATTTTTTAAGCGAACATTTGTAACTCAAATCTTTGCTTCTGGGGGTCCCTGGAACAAAATATTTTGAGATGGGGGTCCGCGACCAAATACATATCATTTTGCGGTCCTTGACATGAAAATGTTTGAGAGGTTCCGATTCTACATTTGTAGAATCGGAACCTCAGGCCTTACTGGGTTAAAAGAGAGAGAGAGAGAGAGAAAAAAGGGACTAAAAAAGGGATTAAATTGCTACTCGGTGCGAAGGCGCTGCAGTAGGTACGGATGGAGGGCCAGGGACGACTGTTCCCTTTCACCGCTGCAGTGGTGGCTCTGCCTCTCAGATGGTGCTTAGCTGGCGTTCAGCCAAGCGATGATTACACGCGTATCAGTCACCGTGTTTGCTGATCGGACCAGATCTAGCCAAGGTCATCTGATAGGTTCCCCCCCCCCCACCGCCGGCTCGGATTGTCTCCCTCTGATTGGCTATCTTCCACCGCGGGTCGCGGCATATATCTCAGAGTGACACGTCGCTGCGTTAAGAGTCACAGCTCCGGTGACAGAGGGTCAGAACAGATGTGCAAATCACACACCCACACACACACAGCTGTGATGATGAGTCACAGTGCCAGCACGCTGGCTCCAAGCTGCCACCGTGCATTTATAGGGCCTGCCAATACGCTGAACTGCTGGAATATCTTTGCTTGGTAAACTTCTAAATATATGTACCAAATGCATCTTGAAGAACAGCCCCCCGAGGAGGAAGAGGATCGCAGGGAGGGGACGGGTGTATTTACAGGTAATTGGAAGTCATGGCTGGAAGCAAAACTGAAGCTAAACGCCTTTACGGGGAGGACAGTATTTAGAGCCCAGCCCTTCTGGAGAATCGTGTCTCTGTCAGACTATAGGCAGCACAGAGAAACCTCCACCAGGACAGGAACATAAGATTAACCACTTAAACCCTATGCAAGTTGTTGTACATTAAAATATCCGATTAGTTTTATTTTTGCCGAACGTTCGCCTATTGATGACAATGCCCAGAAGAGGGATGCTATAGAGTTCGTGTGATTAAGCCTAGTCAGCCATTTTGTTTGAAGTGGAAAGCAAAGTACAATGGGATTACCACCACCGGCTCATCCGTCAACATTCCTCTGAGTCATCACCAAAGTACTTAAGGGCATTTATTTCTTATCTATTTAGTTTGTCCTGCTCTTCGGTGGGAGACATTTGCAGTGGCTATCATTCATACCTGAGCGTAACAAAAGAGGTTACCTTGCTTTAGGCTATCTATTTGTGCAGGGATAAAACATGGAACCATGGCGATGAAAAATGCAGTGAGAAAACGACGGAAAAGTAAACATTTGAGAGATAAAAGACATTAATAACCACCAGGCAAGATGATGATAAAAAAAAACATGCTGTAGGCTCAAACATTTCGACTTCAAAGGAGCTTAATGTTCAGTTCTCTGATGATATTTTAGCAACACTGCTTTCCTTTCATGTCCTGGTTCTACTGTGAACAGCCACAGTGACTGCCACCTGTGTGCATGCTTCTTATCCTCATGTTATTTGTGGTTGAACGTGTGTGTGTGTGTGTGTGTGTGTGTGTGTGTGTGTGTGTGTGTGTGTGTGTGTGCGTTATCTCTCATCGTTCCACCTCAAGGCCCAGCTTAAGTACCATAATGCCCCCCCCAGCTTTAACTGGAGCACAGGGTTGACCGCCCCCCTCCCCCCCAGCTCTCAGTAGCAAAGTTGTGAGACTAGAGGGTTTACTCTGAACACTCGATCAATACCGAAAGCTAAGGAGACAGCTTAGCCCTCGGTAGAGATGGAAGGATATTTGCTTTGGTCTCCCCAAAGTTCTTCTCGAAGCACGACACTCACTCCCGTAACTCCAGCAAAACCACATGCAAAACGAATTTGGATTTTGGACATCATTTGAACCACACTAACACTATAGTCGCTATTTTGCGCATGTCAGTTATAGGTGAAAACCTTTTTCAAGAGTTTGAAAAAAGATTTGACAAGCTCACAACGCGTCATGGAGCGCTGTGAGCTTCTACATTGGCTATTTCCGATAGTATAGCCAAAGTACAAAATAGAGCTTAACCTATTAAGACCTGAGGCCGATGAAAACATCTTTTTCCTAAATCCTAACGCTTAAAAAAATATATGTATTTTTCAAATTTTTCAAAAATAGCAGATCTACAAGCTCATAGCGCGGCACACGGCTTGTATATCTGCTATTTTTGAATAGCCAAAGAAATCTAAAAATGACACAGGCGCGTTTCCGGTCTTAATGGGTTAATAAGCCAAAAAAAAATGGGAGTGTTCCATACAGCATTCTCGTGGTATTCCACGTCTCCTTTCTCTGTCCTGCTGCTCCGTACACGATCTGTCGGTGAGAACCGTGTCTACAGACACCGTGTAGATCTTGGGGGAGAAATTTTTCGGGGGGGGGACAGGGAAGATAAGCTGACAAGCTGAGATCGTAAATGATGAGTACAGGTCCCTCAGATAAAGTGTGCCGCTACATCTGCAATGGCCTGTCTGCGTTATCCCAGCCTCTGCATTCTGTCCTCGGACTAAGAAGCTACTGTCAGGGTTGCCAGATCTGCTTATTATAATTACCCCGCAAGATTTTGATTGAAAATAGCCGAGCTACAAGCTCACAACACGTCGCATCGCGACGCGTTGTGAGCTTGTAGATCTGCTATTTTCAAATAGCTGATGTATATGTTAAAAGTGCTTGTGTGGCCCAGAGTCGCTTCTTTTGGACTGGTTTTCCTAGACCCTGGTTGCTTGTTTCTCTCACAGAATCTGGCAACGCTGGCTACAGCGTGTGTAGCCGCAGATCAGTATTGAGTTGGGAAGAGATTATAGATTAGCGCCGCAAAATTGGCTCAAACTCATCTTTCTGCCGAAGCTCCTAGATCAGCAGTAAATGGTGTCCCTCTTCTGAGCCACAGATTAGAAGGTTTGCAGTAACACACAAACAAAGGAATTACCAGCACTCGCTGGAAACATACGGTACTATATTTATGGGCGCGGACAGCAAACAATCTATATACGAACGTATGAACGCGTTTCAGGACAAAGCCTTCTTCAGTATCGGGTATGAGAGTACAATACCTGCTATTTTTGTAGTTTTTTAACCCATTAAAACCGGGAACGCATCTGTGTAATTTTAAGATTTTTTGGGCTATTTCTTTTTCAAATCTTGGAAAATGTGTGCAAATCTTTGACTATACATTTTCTAAAGCAAACATTTGTAAAATATTTTGTTCCAGGGACCTCCAGAGGCAAAGATTTGAGTTCAAAATGTTCGCTTTAAGATTTTCACACATTTTCACGATTTTTCAAAATCGCGCTACGAGCTTGTAGATCTGCTATTTTTGAATAGCCAAAATATAACATGATGATTATAGCCTCAAATCTAAAATGACACAGATGCGTACCCGGATTGAATGGGTTAAATAGGCCTTACCGTTACTTATTTTCACGAAATCAAACCATTTCCATGGTAGAGTACACGAACACGATATAACTAGTACGTCTGCAGGTGTTGGAGGCGGTCTCCCTACTCTTCCATTGACAAAAGTAGACTCTGGGGTGTGGGGAAGGACACGCCACTCTGCGTGGGGAAAACACACACTAAAGCTTTCACAGCACCTTCACCATGGAGGAACAGCACAGCACATACAGTACTGTATACTGAAAATAGAAGACAAACATTCTAAACTTGTCAGATGTTTTAGTCAAGTCGTTTCACCGTTCCCGTCTTTTGTCTCTGCCCTCGCGCCGTGTGTGCGACAGTGTGACATGTTCCAGCAAGTTACAGTAACTCCAAGACATTTCAAAAACCACTTGGAATGAAATGTAAGACCAAATTCACCACAGAGATAAAAAAAACAAAGACAATAAAAATGCAAGTCAATGTTACATGGTGGGGCAGTAGGAATTCAGTACAAATTCTCAAGACTGAACGTAATGGTACTGAACACTTAGCCTGGGGTGGTTTACAGCACACTATTTAAGACACTTTAACCCATTGATACCTGGAACGCATCTGTGTCACTTTAGATGTCTTTGGCTATTCAAAAATAGCAGATATACAAGCTCATAGCGCGGCACCGAGTGCCGCGCTACGAGCTTGTAGATCTGCTATTTTTGAAAAACCGTGAAAATTATTTTTTAATATTTTCTTCCGAAAAATTGTTAGGATTTAGATTTTTTTTGACGCGGCCTCAGGTCTTAATGGGTTAAGACCTTTTCCCGGTAGAGGTAGAGGCCCTGACATTAAGGTTTGGTGGTGCCAGTGGACATTGTAGACGCTTACCTTCCCCGTGACGGCCGACCACACTTTGAGTGTGTTGTCATCGGACCCACTGACGATGCGGTTGCCGCAGAACTGAAGGCAGGTGATCACATGGTCATCATGACCTTTCAGCACCTGGACAAGTGGGGAGAGAGAGAGAGTAAACATCAAGAATCTCTGCTAACAATGATAAGGCTGTGATGCTTTGGACATCAATGGCAGATGAGAGCATGGAATAAAGCTAAATAAAATCTCATGACTGAAAGTTTAACGATGATTAGGGGTGTGCCGATACACTAATTTCACCAAACGATACGATACGATATTTGGCTCACAACTTCGATACGATATCGATACGCGCTTTTTTTTATTATGATAATTCTGTTTTTGCATTATTCAGACATGCAAACTTGTAGCTTTTCAGCTACAATAGCCGTTTTGAATCCAAATAGGGCAATAGTGTGACACCTGACCCGAAAAAAAACCCAACATGTTGTCATCCTTTTCACCTCGGGGCTGTTTGCATGCCTGATTATAATGATTGTAAAAAAATAATAATAATAAAAAAAAACGTTTTTTTTTTTCTTTTCAAAACGATATTTTTTCCCCCCAAAACGATACATATCGTCACGAAAACGTATCGCGATATATCGTGGGACGATATATCGGCACACCCCTAACGATGATGTTTAGGCAGTATCATTCTAAACCTATGTTGCTGCTGGTCCACATATAGCCGACCGGTTGAAGAAATCACATATTTGAGGGATTAACCTTTGCTTTTATGACATTTCCGTAATTTTTCTCATGTTCACACAAGATGCTTCAAAACACGTATTCGATTGTTAGTTTGATCACTTCAAATACGGTTAATCTTAAAATGACTAATAACGGCTGGCTCCTATGGAACACAAATGACCCAGCCATGGCAACTGAGAACTTTAATCCATGTAGGGAGGCGAATCGTCAAGTGCCACGCGTGCAAACCACGGAAATAACGGTGCGTTTTCACACGTGTGCTGCGCCAACACCTTAATTATAGGAAACCAGCTGGAGCCGCGTGCACATGCATGCGCACGTATACACGCACCATAGACGTTTCTATCAGGATGGGAGACAATTATTTGAGCTCTCAGTGCGTCTAGTGACTGCACCCTTCAACACCATGGATGGCGGTTAGAAAAAAGCAGTGGGCACAGCGTCTATCTGCAGAGTGTATTGTGTTTGATGTGCTGCGGTCTCAGAGAGTGACACAATCAGCATCTTGCTAAAGCTACTTCAGTAGAGCCAGCGACAGGTGGTTCCTGTACCGCGTTTTCATTGATAAAAAAAGAGAAAATCGAAGAGTGCCACAGATCGGTAATGCATTTGTGATGAAGAGTACACACCGGTGTCCCTCTTCTTATTATACCTCAATGCTACACATGTATGTTGGTACATTAGCCATACATTCTACTCGGGATCTCGTCGCTCTAAACATGGACCCACTGTTTGTTGATTTTGTGTGATGTCTGTTGAGCTATGTGTGACGTAGCTACCGGCAGATCCCTGCAGATAGCTACTTATGTCCTTGCAGATGTACCTTTGTTTGCAATAATTAACGGTTATTAGAGCATTTAGGGAACCGATAAGCAGAATCGTAATTCAATTATTTTCAAGGGTACCCTACCAGGTACTTAGAATTTGGGATTCGGTTCCCACTTTCGGAAGCCAGCCCCACAAGGCAGCGCGAGCATCTGATCTCTGCTGGCTCACATGCTGGGTCACAGGAGCCGCTGACTCAGCAAATGGCCGCGCACTCTGCATAAGGCATGCAAGTGTGAAGAGCACAGCGGCCACACTGTCATGGCTGGCAGTCCAGAAGGGCCCGCGGCCCGACGCAGAATTAGCAACAAACCATGAAGGCACATTAAGGGGTTCACTCTAGCGTACTCGGTCACGCTTTGTGGGATTCTGCGCGAACAGGCAAGCTCGCAGATGGGGTCCTTTAGTTCAATACAGATGGAAAACGAGGCCATCTTCTCCTCTGGCACAATTGTAATTCCAAACCACGCGGCTGAGCATGAAACTGACCCGTCCACAACTTTCAACTTTCCATCAGTTCAACACTTCAGAGCCGCATCGAGCCGCCAGGCTGTCACTAATTCAAAGCCATGTGATGTCAGATCTATAATAGCTTAGCGGCGGGCGGGCCGGCGAGGTGTAATGAGGGCAACCTTCGAGGGCATGACACCGACCGACTCGAACGTGGGAGAAAAACCGACTACCTTGGGTGATTTGAGGTCCCCTCTCCTCCAGTTGGTGTCTATCCTGTGTTGCCTGATGTAGGCACTCTTCCAGGGGCTGTGAGTGAAACCGGGCTTGACGATTTTCCTTTTCTTTAGAAGAAGAGGCTCATCGATGCCTGCGGGGGAAGAGAGGGGGGAGGGAGGGAGAGAGAGAGAAGGGGGGAGGGGGTAGAGAGAGAAAGCGAGAGAGAGAGGTCTTTAAGACTACAAGCTAGGCTGAAGCTTATTCTTATTCCAAAAATAAATATTCCATACTGTACCAGATAATCACAGCTATAAGCGTTACATTGATTAGATAGGGTTGTTATAAAGTTAATTCTAGGAATTATTCTACAATGTTTATATTCTAAGAATGTGTTCAAGAATGCTACTATTCTAAAAGTTAGTTACAGAATTATTTTATTCTACGTTTTAAAATGACAGCGTTCTAATTCTGAGTTATAGAATGTCACAATTTTAATGTCACATAATAATGTAACTTGTAAGAAATAATTCTAGAAAGTCCTATTCCAAGTTCCAAGTCCTAGAATGTTATTGTTCTAAGAATAAGGTCTAGAATACTACAAATCACGTCACAAGTAGTTAGTTCTAGCACATTTCTACTCTACGAATACGATCTACAATGTTTCAATTCCACGAATGAGTTCCAGAACATTCTACAGGTCTGGCTGTGGGTTGGGAAGGACCTCACCTTCTTCTCTGCACTTCTCCCTCCACAGCAGGTTGTCTTCCGCTAGGATACGCCAGTAGCGACACGTCTGGGCTGCCTGAAGCAGGTCCTTGGGCTCGAGGAATGACAGCACGTACAAAGCCAGCTGTTGACAGGTGGAAAAGGAACGGGTGGGACGAGAAAAAAAAAAAGTAAGGAATAGAAAAGAGGCTGCATTATTTACTGGGTTTTCACGTCTTTTCCAGTTGGGTTCTTAGTTGCATTAAGACTCACTCACCCCGCTCCCCGCTATAAGTCCCAACTCAAACGCCCCGGCACATTTCAAATCACCTGAAAAACCCCATCTGAGCCAGAGGTCTTTAGCGGGGGGATTCAGAACATTTCAAAGAGTTTCACTTAATGGGCCCGAGTGTCTGATTGCTTTTCGAGCCAGTTACGTAAGCCAGCGCTACATGTCTCCCGGTCGACTCCCTTTCAGCTCTATCTTTACCACGGCCCTGAGGCCTACAAGTATGTCCTGTTGAAATTACACGACTCTGGCAAACCTTATAGCAGCTCAGTCGGGGAGAATGAGAGAGGGGATTATGAAAAGAAAAGACAATGAGTGTGCTGTTTTGCCTTTCTCTCACTCTCGCACAGAGGGGAAAACAAAATTCAAGGGTAGAAGCTTAAGGCTTCGGTTATATCTCACCTTAACACACACGTACAGAGACACACACCGATTGGCTTAGGGGGTGAGTGGTGCCATTGATACAGTAGAGAAAAAATGCCCTTCTTTTCTTCAACCTCCATAGGTCACACACCCACCCACCCACCCAACCCCCTGCAGACAGACAGGTTGTCAACATCCATCCTGACAGGGGCTACTGAGCAGTGTGCTGCTGGCACTTCTGGAAGTATCCGTAATACGACCTCATGTTTTCGCTCTGACACCTCTGGGCCACATTTTTTTTCTCATGTTGTCAGCTATGGTTTGATACAGAGCTAAACAAAACAAAAAAAAAACAACTAGATTGAAGATGCTACTTGGTTCTCTGGAGTGCTGCACAGCCCCGGGAGGGAAGGGAACAGGACAAAAGTTGATGCTAGGTTACATACAGGGACAGGCTCCTCCATAAAGTCGATTTTGTGTGCTTTTATGGAAAATAAAATCTTTGGTATTACCATGTGACCCTCACTGACGTCTAAGTCCTATGTTATGGCCAGCACATCACAATGGGTGAACACAAGGGATATGGTATCCTTGTGTTCCTATTTTGGCATCCCTGGCTGGTGTCCCCTAATTTTCAAAAAGTAACAAAAAATAGCAGCTATTTTTGCTGCTTGACGCACCACCGTAAGATGAAGAATAAAGTAGGGCTTAAAGGGATAATTCACCCCCCTGGTGTTTTTTCCTATCGATTACACACCCCATGGAGACTTGAATTCATGGAGATTTTTTGCGCCGATTTTTTTGTCGGCGGAAAGATGCTAATGTCTCCGGTCATCAAATTATTGTCTTAGGAATGTGACAAAAACATCTCCTTGAATTCTAGGCTTCATGAGGAGTGGAATTGATAGAAAATAAGCACCTTTTTGGGTGAACTATCCCGTAAAGCGGATAAACCCTCTCCTTTTAGTTCACATTACAGGTTATGTCAACCACAGGGACTCATACAGACTGGAGTTCATCATCATTTATGACACGTACAAACTGCCGCGGGGGGAAAAGAAAAAGAAAAGTGAAGGGTAGGGGGCAAGGAGCGAAGGTTGTCGTGACACGGAGCGCTCTCTTTTCGGGAACGCGTTGAGGTAACTCTGGAATTCTTCTGGAGGGCCTCACCTCTTTGGGCAGCAGGGAGATGAAGTCTCGCTGAAACTGCGGCTCGATCACCTGCATCATGTGCTTGACTTGCGTGGGCTCGCAGCTGTCGATCAGCTCGTCCAGCGCCAGCAGCTTCTCCGGCCCGCTCCAGCTCTGCAACCGAGAAGGGGGAAAGAGAAAAAAAATCACATGTAAGTTTCAGTATCAGTCAATTTTATTGTCACATCATACAATTACAGATGTGTGTGTGTGGGTGTGTGTGTGCGTGAGCTCTCAACATTGCAGTTACAGGAAGAGTTAGCATAGGGACGTGGTGGTGCCTAGCGGTCCAGGCGCGTACCACCTAGACTGGTAATCCAGTCTTACAGCAGCATGTCGCGGGTTCGACTCCCGATCCAGACGGCCTTTGCTGTGTGTCACCCCCCCCCATCTCTCTCCCCGTTTCCCATCTCTCTCCCCATTTGCTACTTTTCTACTTTTCTCTCAAATAAAGGCAGAAAAAGCCGCAAAAATATATATAAAAAAAAAAAGGGCAGTGGTTCTCAATTTAGGGTCCTTGACGGGGTTCCAGCGGACCGCAGCTATATGAGCGATAGTTAGGAACCAAATGGACCCTTATGGGTCTTGTAACTCTGAGAGTGTACAAATGGAACCAAATGGACCCGTAAGGGTCCATTTGGTTCCATTTGTACACTCTCAGAGTTATGGGGTTTGCGAACCGCTGGAATAGGGAAGAGAGAATAGAGAGTAGAGAGGAAAGGAGCACATACCACACAGAACAGGTCAAATAACAGGAAGGTATAGACACATGGCACATACAAAGTCCTAGATACAGTTAGTTACATAAGGTGCATGATTAAAACACCTGCAGTGACTACGCTTCTCTTTTGCCGGTGAAAAACATATCCTAGCATTATAAAAAAATAGCAGCAGGTACATCAAATCACAGTCTCACGTGCGTGGCTTTGGCTTAAGTGGCACTGCAACATGCCGTTTGGTGTCGCAAAGCCTGTTTTAGGGTTATCTGTATGCATACTGTGAGCAGAGTGCCTTTGAACAGCAGTGTGCGATTAATTCCCAACGTGCGGGAGGGCTTAGAGCGTAAACTATGTCTGTAAACGAGCTGATGTACTTGTGTGTTGAGTGCATAACACTCACACACACGCCCAAGTCATTTTGCCTGAAGGCACCTGCCCTTCTCTCTGGCAGCAAAACACATTAACGGGTCATTTACACATCAAGACCTGGCCCGCGTCGAAGCACGCCTTAACCCATTAAGACCTGAGGCCGATTCTACAAGATGTCTTCTAAATCCTAACAGTTTGCTGAAAAACCTACTGTATGTTGCTATACGAGTGGTTCTCAAACATGTCAAGGACCCCCAAAATGAAATGTTTTTGGCCGTGGACCCCCACAAAATATGTTGTTCCAGGGACCTCCAGAAGCAAAGATTTGAGTTAAAAATGTTCGCTTTAACAGAATATATATATTCAAAGATTTGCACACATTTTCATGTTTTTTCAAAAATAGCAGATCTACAAGCTCGTAGTGCGAATAGCCAAAGTGTAAAATAATGCGTTTTTTAGCTCAAATCAAAAGAATGACACAGATGCGTTCCCCGTCTTAATGGCTTAAAGCCCCATAGAAAGAAATTACTTGCTGGCTGGAATATTCACATTGGTGTTTTCAGGGCCCGGTAGGGGAGGGAACGGTGGACCATGGCCACGGTTTGTTTTGGAAGTGTGCTGAAATGCAACAGTGATTACAGGCTTAGTGGGGGGAATGGAAAATGTGGCACATGCGAGCCACCTGTAATTTGGCAGTTACGAGGCTCTTGCCAGAGGTGTTGGCTCTCCAGGTAATCAAGGGCTTTCAGAGAATTCCCTGCCGCAGGCTGTGTGGAGGACCAGCCAATAGCTAGCTAGCTACTTCCATGTACTCTTATGCTGTTATTTACATTGTTTATGCAGCCAGAGATTAGCACCTTGGTAAAAAACCTGAAACCCACCATCATAAAAAAAAGAGAATGCACAAGCTGACATTTTTAATTAGGAACATGACTTGTTTTTGTTAATGGTACTTAAGTACTTAACCATGTTGGCACTGGATTTTTTTTTTCTCAAAAACTTCCAAAAATCGTTTTTTTCAACATTTCTTTAGAAAATAGACAGAATATAAAATAAGTGGTTAAAAGAACCTGGACCTGGTAGTTTAGGAAACTAAACAATTTGCCTGCCAACGTAACGCTACATTATTCATTTCCACGTTCCTCCCCCTTGCATTCCTCTTATTTGGCCACTGCAATCAATGCATATGTTTTATTCAGACCAAGTCTCAACAGAATGGAGAGTAGAGGGGACCTTATCACCATGGACCGGGTGTAGAGAGGCTGCATTTAAACAAACGTCACATTAAGTCCAGTAGCTATGGTCTGTGGTATAGTCATCCCATCATAAACCCATCAGTCTAGGGTTGAGTTCTATAGCGGTGGCAGCTGATTGGATGATCCACCCCTTACTCTCTCAGTACTAATTGTTGGTACCAGCTCAGTGGTTAAGAGTTTCCGCCCTGAGAGTGGGAGGTCAGGGTTCAATCCCCGGTCGAGTCACACCAAAGACAATAAAAAATGGCAGCCAATGCGTGGCCCTGCTTGGCACTCAGCATCAAGGGTTGGATTGGTGCTAAGACTCACTAGCGTCATGTCCAGGGGGTGTGTTTGTGCATCAAACTGCCTCACACTACGGACACAGGAGATAGCCTCCTGACCTATGGGGTCACATTGTGGCTCCGGAACAATTGGTTCCCAAGGCTACTTACTAATTGCTGGCTTTGGACTGACGCTTTGGACGGACTGACACAACACTCCAACCAACAATATTTCTCCTGAATACTGAATTCTACCATTTTGCCATGACTTGTGACTGGCTGGTTGATCCTTTATAAGTCCGCCAAAAGCCTGGCTATTTTGGGCAAATTCTCCAAAAGTGAAGTAAAGATTTTTATTTAAAAACAAAACTTCAAACATAGTGAAAATAGCAGTGATCCACAAGATCACAAAGCATCGCATTGCTATGTTATATATACCAAAATATATGCAGCTTAAATATTAAATGCCTTTGGTGATCAAACCCCCAAACCAACCACTGGCCTAAACCAAAAGGGTTCCACTGATATTTTTGTGCCACTTTAAAGACATTTTCTTTTTAAGTCACATTTGATCAAACCTCAGACGACACCCGTTGAATGTCCTCGTCCTTAAAGGCAAAACATCAAACGCTGTTTTGTTTTTTTGCAGGCATGCATGGTTTAGAGCTGCTTTTCTGCTCACATGCTACGGGGCCTATAACAGGCTAAGACTGGACTAGGGGAATGTGCAGAATGCATCTTTCTGAATCGTACAAAAAGACCCATGGTAGTAGTGTCGGGCCTCCTCGGATAAATAACAATCCCTATGGCAACCCTTTATGTACGACATCAAAGGGAAGCTGGAAGGACAGATATGTTTTGAGATGGCGTGCCCTCTCTCATTGTCACACACACACATGGAAGGGAGCCCTTAGCCCAGTAGGAGGTGGGCTCTTCTTTGGCGGACACACAAATCCCCTTTGGGTTGGTTCTGGTACAATGGAACTGCAGCACTGAAGCACTACTTCTGCCCACACACTGGGCACGACATGAACCACCTTACTCAGTGGCTCTTAAAGTGGGGTCCGGGGGACATCCAAGGGTTCTTGTAAGGGTGCCAGCCAGGCCCCGCTCATTTCTTTAGAAAATAGACAGAATATAAAATAAGTGGTTAAAAGAACCTGGACCTGGTAGTTTAGGAAACTAAACAATTTGCCTGCCAACGTAACGCTACATTATTCATTTCCACGTTCCTCCCCCTTGCATTCCTCTTATTTGGCCACTGCAATCAATGCATATGTTTTATTCAGACCAAGTCTCAACAGAATGGAGAGTAGAGGGGACCTTATCACCATGGACCGGGTGTAGAGAGGCTGCATTTAAACAAACGTCACATTAAGTCCAGTAGCTATGGTCTGTGGTATAGTCATCCCATCATAAACCCATCAGTCTAGGGTTGAGTTCTATAGCGGTGGCAGCTGATTGGATGATCCACCCCTTACTCTCTCAGTACTAATTGTTGGTACCAGCTCAGTGGTTAAGAGTTTCCGCCCTGAGAGTGGGAGGTCAGGGTTCAATCCCCGGTCGAGTCACACCAAAGACAATAAAAAATGGCAGCCAATGCGTGGCCCTGCTTGGCACTCAGCATCAAGGGTTGGATTGGTGCTAAGACTCACTAGCGTCATGTCCAGGGGGTGTGTTTGTGCATCAAACTGCCTCACACTACGGACACAGGAGATAGCCTCCTGACCTATGGGGTCACATTGTGGCTCCGGAACAATTGGTTCCCAAGGCTACTTACTAATTGCTGGCTTTGGACTGACGCTTTGGACGGACTGACACAACACTCCAACCAACAATATTTCTCCTGAATACTGAATTCTACCATTTTGCCATGACTTGTGACTGGCTGGTTGATCCTTTATAAGTCCGCCAAAAGCCTGGCTATTTTGGGCAAATTCTCCAAAAGTGAAGTAAAGATTTTTATTTAAAAACAAAACTTCAAACATAGTGAAAATAGCAGTGATCCACAAGATCACAAAGCATCGCATTGCTATGTTATATATACCAAAATATATGCAGCTTAAATATTAAATGCCTTTGGTGATCAAACCCCCAAACCAACCACTGGCCTAAACCAAAAGGGTTCCACTGATATTTTTGTGCCACTTTAAAGACATTTTCTTTTTAAGTCACATTTGATCAAACCTCAGACGACACCCGTTGAATGTCCTCGTCCTTAAAGGCAAAACATCAAACGCTGTTTTGTTTTTTTGCAGGCATGCATGGTTTAGAGCTGCTTTTCTGCTCACATGCTACGGGGCCTATAACAGGCTAAGACTGGACTAGGGGAATGTGCAGAATGCATCTTTCTGAATCGTACAAAAAGGAAAAATAAGAACAACAAGGCAGCTGTGGCCGACGCGAGGTTGAAAACGAGGTCCCCGTCAGAATGCGTTGTCACTGTCAAGACCCATGGTAGTAGTGTCGGGCCTCCTCGGATAAATAACAATCCCTATGGCAACCCTTTATGTACGACATCAAAGGGAAGCTGGAAGGACAGATATGTTTTGAGATGGCGTGCCCTCTCTCATTGTCACACACACACATGGAAGGGAGCCCTTAGCCCAGTAGGAGGTGGGCTCTTCTTTGGCGGACACACAAATCCCCTTTGGGTTGGTTCTGGTACAATGGAACTGCAGCACTGAAGCACTACTTCTGCCCACACACTGGGCACGACATGAACCACCTTACTCAGTGGCTCTTAAAGTGGGGTCCGGGGGACATCCAAGGGTTCTTGTAAGGGTGCCAGCCAGGCCCCGCTCCCAGGTGAATGATTGATAGATAGGACAGGGGTCTTCAACGTTTTTCAGGCCAAGGACCCCCTAGCTGAGAGAGATGAAGCAGGGACCCCCACTATATTGTATTAAATTGTGTTAAGGATTAAACTTTTTTTTTTACTTGGTCTGCTCTTTTTCCCCTCTACACCTATACTGTACCTCTTTGCCAAAAATAGCAGATCTACAAGCTTGTAGATCGGCTATTTTCAAATAGCCTATGTATAAAATAGTGCTTAGTGGTTAACGTATGTTTTATAATATAATAATTTATATCTTGCAAAGTAACTAGTAACTAAAGTTTTCAAATAATTTTAGTAAGAGTAAAAGTACAATATTTCCCTCAGAGAAAAGTAAAAGTACTGAAAATTGGAAAAGAAAACTCAAAATTGTACTTAAGTACAGTACTTGAGTAAATGTACGTCGTTACTTTACACCACTGCCTCTTTGTCGCAAACTGCGTGGTCACTTGGCATCGACAAATCTAAAGAGCTTTAAAAAAGACAACATTTGACCTGGTCTCTCTGTGCCTCTACAAACCGTGCCTCTGATGCTAATCAACAGAAATACATTTCGCACGATCAGAAAAAGCCGATTCTTTCATCGTATCAAGAGATGTGAGGAAAAAGCTAAGCGGGCAAACAAGGGTCGAGAGCTAAACCACTTAAAACCAGCTGGGAGCAAACTACGTCTTGACATTTTCGTCACATTTAAGAAGCCATTATGTCGTGCACAAGGCTTTGTAGTCAAAGAGCAAAGCCATCATTTCTTCCCATTTATTTGCTCAAAGATTAAATTCAATTTATGATGGGCACAGATGCTCCAGACACAGAGCACGGAGTGCAACAAAATGTACCGCAGTGAGGGCCAAAGCAAATAAAAAAAAGCTGTTGTTTTTTCCTGTGTAGGATTAAAAGGATTTATGAACTTGTGAACCACGTGGAAACAGATGCAGATGTGTGACCCCACAGACTCGTCATAGAACTAACCCTAACCCTAACTCTAACCCTATTTTAATATAGAAGTGCCTTATTCAATGTAATAACATATGCAATTTAACCTGTAAGTATGGTATTATGCAAGTAGCTCATAGCCATTTTAGTACTTACTGAAAGTCCCAAATTATTAGATTGTGTAGTTGCACACTTGTAAGTACATTAACAATTAGGGAGAATGCAATACAATATGAACAGATGCACTGTAGTAAGGCCAAGGTCAAGTGTTAGAATAATCGTTAAGCCTTTTTTAAGCCTCTCTGTACAGTATGTAATGCTCTAACCAAGAGCTTCAATATCTCCAGTTTGGTATCCAGACACACAGCATAGTCCTCATCTAATACAACATAGAACAAAATCTATTGTCCGGTTTCACTTAAATCCTATATACTTTGTTGAGCAGTGTCCCCCTGGGCCCGTTACTTGGTCCCCTCCTTTCCCCCCCTCTAAACCAAATCTCTTCCCTGAAAACTGCCGAACTTTCTTGATGAATGTTTAGAACTATCGGTAATGCTTTACACAATTCACAGAGAGGGCAGGTCGTAGACCTGGCCGCTTGTTTCTCTCGCAAAACCTGGAAACACTGATTGGACATCGCTATGGCAATTACAATTTAGGCATTTAGCAGACACTCAGAACGACTTACAAGTGCGAGATCGGAATAAGCATTAAATGACGGCCAAATGATGACCAGCTACATTGAGGGGGTCCCACCTTATCTGCATGGAAAACGCAGCACCTGGTAGTAAAGTGAGTAGAGTTGAGGAGGTGCCATATGTTCCCTTCCAGTCAACAACTTAATTCATTGACCGGAGTCCCCCAGAGATTTATACTAGCACCTCCCTCCTTTTTTCCCTCTACACCAAATCTATTTGCCTGAAAATAGCCAATGTACAATTACAGTAAGATCGGCTTTTTTCACAGAATGTTCTCCCCAGAATAGGGATGCTAGGCTTAACAGGTAAGAACCATTTCCAATTCCACGCTACAGTGGCTATTATAATGTGACGGTGGGACCAAAACAACATGGCAGCAATTAACTCAGAGACTAAGTGAACATTGATTGGGTCGAACATCTGCTTTTCGATGAGCTGTCGCTTTACAGGACTCGGGAGACGTCCACGGGAGGAGGAGGAGGAGGAGGGGGAGGAGGAGGAGGAGGGGGGGAGGGGGGACACAGATTGAACAAAAAAAGGCTGAGGTTGAGGCTAAAAATAAGTCACCTGAAATGTTCGGAGCCATTCTTGGAGACCTGTGGGCGGCTGGATGGAGGTGATTCGTCTCCGCTGCTGGCCCTGACCGTGGCCGTTCCGGATGTGGCCGAATGTGGTGGGCGTGGCCGGACAGGGGACGCTGTGAGTGAGCAGAGGAAGAAGAAACACTGATGAATGTTAAACCCATTATAAGACCTGAGACCGATTTAGACCGGTTCTACAAAATGTCTTCTAAAACAGTTTTTTTTTTTTTTTTAAACTATGTTGCCGTCAGTGGTTCTCAAACTTTTTAACGTCAAGGACCACCAAAATCATATGTATTTGGCCGCGGACAAGCTCATAATACGCCGTGCATCTACGCGTTGTGAGCTTGTAGATTGGCTATTTTCTGCACGCATCATTGTAACGATATAAGTTAAAAAAAGCAGGCCTAAGCCTGATCCAGCCTCATACTGCACAGTATACCTGAAAAACAAACAAAATGGTGACTTGTGGGGTTACTGAAAAGGCCAATTCTAATTAGCTTATTTTGCATTAGAGATAAAGTGGACGTGTGAAGCTACTCTCTTGTCGTATTAGAAGTTCTTTGAAATTCCATCCATTTACTCAGCAGAATCACCATTAATCGCCCTAAAATAATTCCCAGAGCATGCCGGGCTGAATTGTAATCAGCTTAATTGGTTGTTTGCTTGTTGTTGACCTAGCAGTGAACCAGCACCAGTCCTGGACTGACCCGCTCAACACTGCTGCATGGCTTTGCCTTAATGTGGGCCGCAAGCCAGTTAATTCACATCACAGCAAGTCCAAGTTCATTTCATGCCAAATCACGTAAGGCCGGGCTAATGTCAACACAAACTTCAGAGTGTTAGTTTAAATCGGAGTGTGTAAAAATGCACCCTAACAGGACTGAGGATTAGCAATGCAGAAAGTGAATTTTGTGTTCCGGCTTGGATCAATGGAACTAACGCAGTATTCCTACTTATCGGCATCGCAATGAAAACTCTGTTTTCAAGCTTTGAGGATTCGCATATTTATTTTCATATCAATGTTATATCATTAAAATCATAGTGTTTTGCCAATACTTGGGGGGCCACTTCCAAAACCCTCGCGGCCCACAGGCTGAGAATCCCTATAGAGAAAGACTGCTCCAATGAGAACTGTTGTTATTTGGGGTGAAGATTCTGCCAGTCGCAGCCACAACCAAACAAGGGACATGATGACGTATATGGCACATATCCTACTAGTCTACCATGTCAGTCTGTCCTCATCCACCTTTCCCTTCAGTAGGTTGACCAACAGATCTCAAATTGCACATGAGGCAGTGACCGACCGTTGGCATATGCAAGGCGTGAGGAAGCCATTTTTTTTTGGGTCTATGGGATATGTAGTCGCTGTCGCCGCAGGCTATGGGATATATAGTGACGTTCCCATCGCCCGGACGGACGGCGGGTTGGAAATGTGGTTGTGGACTAGTGATATACACACTATTAGATGATATGGCCTTTTTTTTTTATTGCGTTTCAAATTGGACAGCATTCTATGAACAGCAAGAAGACAAACGACTTTGAATACATCAAACTATGAGTGTAGCTTTACATGCATGGATGTACGCTCCAATGTACGCTATATACGCCGTGTCTCCATCATTGATACACACTCCATGGATGTATATACTCCTATGCATCCAAATGGAAATCCATAAATAACCAACATATTCTCCTTCAAGGTGTTCTCTTCTTCAAGGCCAGCTTTTTTTTCCTCCACCCTTTCCTCTAGAGACTTCAAAGTGCACACAGCACAGCACACACACACACACACACACACAGTTCCAAAGATTTACGTTCAATTTCAGCCTGGCATCCTCGTAACATTGGGGGGGGGGGGGACCTTGGGGGCACTGCGGGACTTCAAAGAGGGCACAGTCGTGTGCCCTTGTATAATGTACAAGGGGTAGGGTGTGTGTGTGTGTGTGGGGGGGGGGGGGGGGGGGGGCTTTTTGTATGCCACTGTCGAACGACGAAATATTAACCCTTTAAGACCGGGAACGCATCCGTGTGTCACTTTGTGATTTCTTTGGGCTATTCAAAAATAGCAGATCTACAAGCTCATAGCACGGCAGCACGGAGTGCCGCGCTAGGAGCTTGTATATCTGCTATTTTTGTGAACGCAGTGGAAGGAGTGGAGCTTACTATGAAACCGTGCTCGGGTTGTGTGTCTGTCTGTCTGTCTGTGTGCAGTATTGTGTGCACTGCCTGTGTCACTACAGTGTGGCTGAAATCCGCCTGCCCCTGGGTGACTAATTACACTCCTCTGAGAGAAATGTAGCGGCTACAGTAAAAAAAAACACATCTAAAAGCATCTACACGAGTTCATCTATTGGGATATCTAAGAATTCCATGTCATTTGTGCATATTTCAGGCCGGGTGGCAAGTTGAAAACGCCTTAGTTTGAGGACAGTTTGAGATTTCTTCTTGCAAGCTATCTACAGTATGCTGTAACATGGGATTCCAAATGACTAATTTGCACTTTTAAGAAAAACAGAGCCAGATACAGTCAAATAAATATGATTTTTTTTGGGGGGGGGCAATAACTACTACAATGGTGTGTTTTTAGCCTTATTTTGTACAACCCACTTCTCTACAATTGCTCATTCCTTTCTATTCTTCTTATTGTTATTTTCAAGCTGCGTTCGCTTCCCGCGTTCGCGCGTCTTACTTGTTGAATAGCAAAGTTTAAATTTGGCCTAAGTGGCTAATGAGACTAACTGATGTAAAAAAAAAACGAACAAATTATGAAAACAAAAAGCGTGCTTTCACGATAAATCGATGAATCGAAAAAGTAATCAATAGAACAACAGGCTTAGAAAATAATGGCTAATTGCAGCTCTGGTGGGGGGGGGGGGGTGATGGGGTAGAGTTGGGCGAAACAATGCGCTGGGTCTAAACCTCAGCACTTCTCATTCTGCCCGGCGACAGGAGAGTATAGCGGCAAGGGGCCGGGGGTCTGTTGCATAATGGATTCATTTTTAATGGGATAGGAAGCTGCGACTGGGACCAATTACATGGCGGCATTTGCCAGTAAAGTGGCCGCCACGCTCGCTGAAAATCTCTGGGAAAAGGCAACAACGGCCGTGCGTGTGTGTTTGTGTGTGCGTGTGTGTGTGCAAACACACCTTAAACATGAGTGTGTGTTTTAATTTTTATCTGACAAGATGGCAGATATGGTTATCTCTGTTCATATCTCTCGCTCTTCCATTTCAGCTTGGGCTTATCTAGATGTGTGATATGCACTTCAAAACCAGGAGATAAGTGTCATGAAAAGGTTAGTTTCAATTACGCTCCATTTCTGGATGTAGAGGCTCTTAATGGGGGTAGAACTAATGACATTACATTAGGCATGTAATGGTCAATACATCCAGTTTATCCAGAATGTATTTTAATGAACAACATGAACAAATACCTGTGTTATTCAGAGGTCTAATTTCACTGAATAAAGACATAGAAAAGTAAGTATGCTTTAAAATCAGGGAAGTTATAGAGAAGACTTAATATTGGGGCATGTCTGATATCAACTGGTTCATAGAACGCATGATATCACATTGCCTTGCAACGAATTTCAATTACTCCTTCATTTGTGTGTCTAGAGGTATAATTCATTAACTGGGGTTGACTAGGTCCGCTAACATTTCCCTATAAACCAAATAGCGTAAACTGAACTTCATTTTATTCAACCATTTAAGCCCTATACCATCAAACATTGTCGATTGATAACGTCACAAAGCGCTAAAGATCCGGTGCGCATCGGCTGCATAATTACCGATACGAATGTCGTCAAGACAAAAGGTCATAATAATGGTCAATATACTCTAAACAACTCTTACCTTGGATACTCCGAGCCTTTACAGGGCTTTTTTCCTGAAGGGAAAGATCGAACCTCGGGGCCATGGTCTAACTTTCTCTTCATCTGCAATTCAAAGAGAGGAGAGAGAGAGAGAGAGAGAGGGGGATGGAGAAATAGAGGGAGAAGAGAACAAACAAGAAGAAAACAAGTTAGAAAAGCCGTCAGAGAGCCAGACACTGGAGAAGGTCACATTTACAATCAACACAGACAGACACTCTCTCCCCCTCAGACATTCATTTAATCGCATCCTTCCGAAAAGTAAATAACAGCATCACCGAAACCACGACTATAATTCATCATTTGCGATGCACCCTCTCTTTCTAAATGTCTTCTCATCTAAAAAAAAAAAACTGAGAGATGACATGAGTCATCTCCCTCTATACTTTGACACACAGGAACTCTCCAGACGCAGCGGAAAGACAACCACCAACCGGCTGGAGACGAAGCGCCGGCGGGGACGGAACTTTTATCAAAGCGAGAAACCCACCGAAGCGAGACGACGACGTCCTCCGGCAGACATTTTAATTCCATGTCACAAAAAATCCCGACTTTTTTACACTCCGCCTCGTGTCAACAGGTGTGACGTAAACGTGTCATTACCCCCGGGCGGCGCACAGACGTCACGTTTCATCGCGTTCCAGCTGATAATTAAAAAGCCATGAGGCTTCTGTCATCAGTGCACATATTGGGACTCGGAGAGGCGCCAGGTTATGCTATACTCCGTCATACGACGACCGTGAGCTTGTAGATTTGCTATTTTCAGGGAGATGTCTGGTTTTCAGCCACAGATGGCTTTCAGAGTAATTATCCTTGGACCCTGGGACAGTTGACAGACACGGAGTCAGTCAACACACAGGACCCCACCCATGACTCACAAGGACTAAACGCATGTAAACATGGTCATATGTGTGCGCTCGTGACATGTGAGAACGAACAGCCGATGACGTGCCACTATCTGATGAAAAAAGCTCCATCTTTTAGATGAGTTAACCCATTAAGACCTGAGGCCGATTCTACGAATGTCTTCTACTACAGTATTCTGAAAAAAACGTATGTTTCTATATCAGTGGTGCTCAAACTTTTTCATGTCAAAGACCCCCAAAATTATATTTATTTGGCCGCCGACCCCCATCTCAAAATATGTTGTTCCAGGGACCCCCAGAAGCAAAGATTTGAGTTACAAATGTTTGCTTTAAAACAATATATATTCAAAGATTTGCACACATTTTCATAATTTTCCAAAAATAGAAGATCTACAAGCTCGTAGCGAGGCACTCGGTGCCGCGCTACGAGCTTGTAGATCTGCTATTTTTGAATAGCCAAAGTGTAAAATAATGCTTTTTTAGCTCAAATCAAAAAGTGACACAGATGTGTTCCAGGTCTTAATGTCTCGGTTAACACCTGCTATGTGGGTTTGGAAGCCTGGACGACGTAATATAACGAGCACAGCAGGAAGTTGGTCGGAACTTCTGCTGGAACTTTAGAAGTCGATTCTCATTACACGTTTCCAAAGTTTTATTCAAATACAAAATCGAAAGCGACCATTTTTAGTGTACTTAGATCTCGCATAAGAAAAGCTTCTGTTCTAAGGAGGTATTTTCATGCACGCACACACAGACACACACACACACACACACACACACACACACACACACACACACACACACACACACACACACACACACACACACACACACACACACACACACACACACACACACACACACACACACACACACACACGCGCACACACGCACACACGCACACACGCACACACAGCCCCTCGTCCTTTGTAGACTCACAACAAGTCAGTCTTTAAACGTTCTGCTCAACTACAGACCGAGGACAATCTCCCAGCTTCTGTTTTATGTGAAAACTGGGTGGGAAACGACTTGTTTTAAAATACACCTGCATTGCAGAACCAAGCCACGGTGTTTAGAGCAGTCCTTCACGTGGTGGGCGGCGACAGGATTGCTTTCCAAAAGCCGTAGGCGGCGTACAGTAGGTTTATTAAGCAGCTGTTCTATAGCAACTGCCTCGGATTTAGAAGTCCTCAGGCAACTCCGAGGCGGAAGATCTACGATCGTCAGGTAACCTGAGATAACATCATTCATCACGAAAACACTATTTCTAATGTGAGCCAAGGCTCTGTGTTGATGCTAGTCACAAGTTCTTATTAATCATTTTCATTGGTTAAATATTGGCTATTCAAAAATAGCAGATTTACAAGCTCATAGCGCGGCACCGAGTGCCGCGCTATGAGCTAATAGATCTGCTATTTTTGAGAAATCATGAAAATGTGTGAAAAATCTTTGAATATATATATTCTAACTCAAATCTTTGCTTCTGGGGGGTCCCTGGAACAAAATATTTTTAGATGGGGGTCCGCAGCCAAATACATATACATTTTGGGGGAAAAGTTTGAGAACCAAACCTGGTGTCCCTATTTTGGGCATGTCATTATAGGCGAAAATGTAAAAAGAAAAAAGATAATTGTAATTCAAAAACAGCACAAATAGCATATCTACAAGTGTTGTGAGCTTGCAGATGTTATTTTTGCTACTTTTGCACGACACTGTCATACGACAAAGTATAAAATAGGGAATTCACTTATGGGAGAAAAAAAACCCATTGAATATGGAGATACAAGGTTTCTGCCCGATTGCAACGTTTTGAAAATGCCAATCTGTTGTATGATTATGCAACCTTGATGGTTGGATGTAAGGTACCTTTCAGTAAGGTACCTTTCAGTACAGCGTCAATGTGTCTAGGTCAGACAGACATCCCTGTCTCTCAACACATCATTTGATCTCTTGCTGCAACAAGCACTCATTTCAGAGCAAACATTGATCAAATTCTATATTGAATTATGAAGTAATTCAGAAAGGAAATCGTTTAATGGCCTTCCTGATTAGAAGCGGTGCTGTAAGTTCAAAGTCAAGAGCCTGCCCGTCTCAAGGGAAAAATGCTGCATTGGGTAGAAATGAGCAGATGAGCCAACAATGCATAACAAACACGACACCCTAACAGTATAGAGAGGCGACGCATTGTTTAGAACTTATTAGTTCAAACTTTTATGATGCTGTTTCCCCATTAGAGGTCTATTCCTGCAGAACAGCCTGTTAAAAGGTTTTTTTTTTTTTTGTGGAGAGGTTACTTAGGGACCAGCTTACTGAAATCCACGCTGGTGTGCAGTTAATTATGCGCTTTGTCAAAATTGTCCTGCAGCCGTTTCTGCTACCATTGCAAGCCTGTCCCCACCTGCAGTGTGGCATAAGACCATGGTTGCCAGATCTGCTTGTTATAAGTTCCCCGCAAGATTTTATTTGAAAATAGCCGATCTACAAGCTCACAACGCGTCGCATCGCGACGCGTTGTGAGCTTGTAGATCTGCTATTTTCAAATAGCTGATGTATATGTTGAAGTGCTGGCCCATAGTCGCTTCTTTTGGGCTGGTTTTCCTAGACCTGGTTGCTTGTTTCTCTCACAGAATCTGGCAACACTGCATAAGACAACACTCAGGGGTCATTTATAGTTTGCTGTTCCCTGGTGTCGTCGTGTAGCGGAATTAGCAGGTCTACAAGCTCAAAACGCGTCGCGCCGTGAGCTTGTAGATCTGCTATCTTCCGCAAGTATACATGAGGCAACAATGGGAAGTCCCACTATTGCACTGTTCACTTGCACTGAGCTCAAATCACTCTTGTTAAAAAAAAACATGTCTGGAAGCCACAATGTGCTTTGGAAGGATTTGTGTAGTTCCTGAGTCGTGTGCTCTCTGGAAGGGAAGTAGTACTGTCTGGGTGAAAACGTTTTGAAGCTTCCCTTCTTGTCTGCTCATTGTTTTGGGTAGATGAACATGTCTCCTCCACATGAAGGCTGCTTCTTTTTTCCTTAGTTGTTGTGTTTGTACAGTCAGTACACCCCTCCCGTCTCCATTCATGTTTTTTTTCCTCCGTTTGACAACACGGCGCGTTCCCCGAATAGCATGGTACTAGTAAACACTCACAAAGAGGCCAGAGGGGCCGAAAAACGTTTGTTCGTCTGACTGCTGGTATGCATTAAAGTAAACATTGAAACTTATTTTGTGGGTGTTCTTTTTTTTCTGTGTATTCTGCATGTTCTGAAATAGCAGACGGTGTGGTTGAGGAGATAGGAAACCCAAGGACGAGTTGAGAATGTGAAATATTTTGTTTTGTTTTTTTCTTTGACGACGGAGCCACCGAAATGATAACCACAGTGACGGGGGCGCCAGCTGCACCCATAGGTTCTGTGAGAAGAACAATAAAAAAAAACACCCTCGCTGGAAATTCCACTCGGATAGAAGGGAAGGACAAGAGGAAAAAAGGAAAAAAAATCAATTCAACCCCATCAACTCACTGTCTGACTGAATAGCAAGGCCTGACATGACAGATAGACGTGTGTGTGTGTGCGTGTGCGTGCGTGCGTGCATTAAGAGCACACAACCCTTTCAAGGGTGATATATACTCAGTTGTGTGCGCCAGTGTCGCGCACCCAAAAAAATGCCGATCTACAAGCTCACGACGCGTTGCGCTGCACCACGTCGCAAGCTTGTCTGTCGGCTATTTACGCCGCGCGGCACGGCGCGGAAACCAAGCATAAGTCAGCCACTGTGACACTCCCCCTATCAGAGACTTATGGTTGTGGAATTATTTCCCCAGGTCACTGGAGTGTGACTAAAGGGACTGGGCGAGCGACCTCGGGGGAAATAAATGAAGCGGTGACTGCCATGAAAAGAGCTGCGTTGGTACTGATTAAGGACCACATGTGTGTGTGTGTGTGGGGGGAGAGAGGGGCTCAGAGCAGGCTGCCACCACGGTGTCAGATCAAGGCAGCAGTCGGAGGCTCAGAGCCTAAGAGCAGTGGTGGAAAAAGTACTCAAATGTTTTACTTAAGTAAAAGTATCGATACTGCAATGTAGAAGTGCTCTGTTACAAGTGAAAGTCCGGAATTCAAAATGCACTCAAATGGCCGAAATGTAAATAGGCCTGAAGTGGTTAACGTATGTTTTGTAATAATAATCAAAATCTACAAAGTAATTAGTGACTAAAGTTTTCAAATAATTGTAGTGGAGTAAAAGTACAACATTTGCCTCTGTGATGTCATGGAGTAGAAGTAAAAGTATTGGAAATTGGAAATACTCAAGTAAAGTACTAATACCTAAAAAGTAAATGTACTTAGTTACTTTCCACCACTGCCTAAGAGCACGTCGGCCCGTGAGGGGGGAACGGTACGCGAACAAGTCGTCTTCCTCAGAAACGAGACGCTCGTGGGATCCGCGCGGTACAAAGGTTTTTTTTTTCCTTCTCTCTAGGCAGAATAGAATCTATATTCCATCAAGTCTTAAATGTAAAAAAATATGCAGCTGTGAGAGTTCCATTGATTACGGGAGTGGACGGGCTTATAGGATTCCCCCTGCTTCTGCCGAGGTCCCATTCAACCCACCTAACTCCCTTGTTCTCCAAGGAGTGATCTCACTGCGTTGGCAGTTCAATAGGCAAGGAGTGCTGGGATGTGTGTGTGTGTGTGTGTGTGTGTGAACGTACCGGGCGTGTGTGTGAGTGAGTGCGCGCGCGCACGCACGCTCAAGCTTGTGTTTGAAAGGAAAAAAAGAAGAAACTGAGCGAAGGGGGAGAGTATGGGGTATTGGTTGTAAGTGTGCGGTGTGTGAATGTGTGCGTGCATGTGCTTGCATGTGTACGTGCGTGCGGTTGTGTGTGTGTGTGTGTGTGTGTGTGTGTGTGTAAGAGAGGGGGCGGAGTGGAAACCTCCAGCTCTAAGTGAAGGCGTTGAGAAGCGGAGTGTGTGGACAGCCTCCTGTGTTTAAAGCCTGGGAAAAGGTAACCAGAGACGAGCAGAGAGAATGTTATGTTTGGAAAGCGCTTCTAATCAGACTTTCTTGGTGTGGCGTCTATGCTAGCTCCTCCGGCTTCCGTCTGCCTGGGCCAAGACACGGCCAGAGGACAGAAGAGCACAGATGGGTGCAGAGAGAGAGAGAGAGAGAGAGAGTAAAGAACATGAGAAAAATTAATAAACCATGCAATCTGGGAATTCTAGCTGCTCTGCCGGTTGCATAGCACATGCTGTACAACACACAGATCTACTGTGTTCAACGTCCAAGCGTTTGAGTGGACCGTGCGTCATCCCAGCTCCCCTGTGTCTCTTCACCGTATTATCTAATAAAGCACAAGTGCCGAATAATTCGTTTTTTTTTTTAAAAGAGACCGCAATCACTCCCTGATGTAATAACACCTCAATTCATTGAAATGTCATCCACGTCCCTTAAAAACTAGCCTCTCTGAATGTTTCTCACTGAGTGAGGAGTGGGCCAGAGTGGCTGGAGACAGATATCCGGATCATGTGCGGAAAAGGAAGCGCCAATAGGGAGACACACCTTTCAGAAATTAAATCTGTTAACAGGATTATAATTTGCCTCTGGGAGAAACAAACCACTGGTGCTCAGGCTTTGCCCCATGAGACAGATAGCAGCAGAGAGATTGCCAGTGAACACTATAGCTGTAGGGGGGTGACTTCAAACCAAAGTGAGATGGTGCCGCTACTGTATGAGCACTATTTAA
>NC_139939.1:16669674-17037174 GCF_963454915.1 Gymnoscopelus microlampas
CACCCCTTCGCACACGTCTTGATTTCTAGCTCTTGTCTAGGGGGCTTATGCGCCACGATTCCGAGTCTTGCCAGCCAGTTGTCTTTTACGCAGTCATCTGAGCGTCACAGGAAAGATTGTCTGGGGCCTACACTCTTCACTGCAGCTTGCGGTGGGTTTATATTCTGGTGATATTCAACTCATTTTAGGTTTTCTAAAAATGTCAAATGCAGGGAGCACAGCTGATTAGCATCCAGGTACACTGCATAAATCCCACTAATAGCTCTGTACTGTATAATGCATGAAGTGTGCTGGAAATATGAAGCCGTATGGTCTTGGGACACCAATTAGGACACTGCCATTTGCTTCATTAGTCCTTCTAAACCCCCCACTATTAACCTCACAGAACATCTGCATCATTCATCAACAAAACAAAAAAACACACAGACACAATCCCGCTCTCCTGGGAAGGGCCCTTTTCATAGGTGGTGGGCCATTGAGTTCCCAGCAGCCTTTGAGGCACTCAACGCCTACACCTTTATTCAATCATCTAGAATAGAGTGGGAAATTTGGGGGTGCTTTACTACCCAGAGTGTGCCGACGGCAATGAGAACTCAAACAGAATTATTCTTGACCTGTCTTTTACAATTGAGTAGGAGCTGCAATTTTTTGGTAAATGTGGACTCGGAGTTGGGCTGAAATAAGCACTACTAACCACGTATAAGCCCTATATACTTCGCCATACGACGAACAGTGATGCGACCCCATTGTGAGCTTGCAGATCGGCTATTTTCGCTATGTTTGGACACCAGGGTTAATGTGGTTCAGCCACTTTTCCCTTGTGGTTTTGTCTCTCCACATGTTAACATACCTAAGAAAAAATATGTTTTTATCATAATTACACGGCAAACACAGGTTTCCATGCTTTATGAGGAGAGACCCTGTGACCTGAACGAATGCTGCGGCTCCAACGAAACCAGCGCCTCGGGAGCGCGGCTCCGCACCTGCTTCTTCATGTTATTACATCTGTTTGAGGTGGGGGGGGGGGGGGGGGGGTGGTAGCGGGGTGGAGCAGGTGTTGGCGGGGACAGGGTTAATCTGGACCTTGTGCACACATTGGTTTGTTCTCTCTTCTCCCAACGGTTGCCATGGTAACGCCTCAAAAGTGCACTAAAAAGCTAAAGTGAGGGCTGGGATGGGATGGGGAGGGAAGAGAGGTGTCGCAGGCAGGATGGTTGGAGTTTTTTGTTCTGTGTGTGTGTGTGTGTGTGTTTGAGGTGTCCCTCATGAGCCCCCCCACCCCAACCCTGTTCCCCTTCATTGGTCCAACCTTTACACAGCACATTGGAATGCCCGGCATGTGGGGTAAGGGGGGTGGGGGGGGGGGGGAGTTGGACCGTGGCCTTTGAATAGGGCCGTGGCCTCCTTTGTCATTCTCCTTCTGCTGCTCTGTAAAGCATTAACAGAGACCCGAGCCCCCCCTTCCTCTCCAGTACTACTGGCCACCCGCTTATCAAAACCAACCCCCCCCCCCGCCCCTTTCTTCCCCCTCCTCACTAGCTGGACACAAAGCGCAGCAGAAGAGGCATTTTTTGCTCATCAGTACATGGTTTAATTTGCATAATCTCAGAGTTTAATTAACATTGAGGATTTTACATTGTAGATTGGGGTCCCAGGGATATTAAAAAAAAAGGTATCAAATGGGGGTCCGTGGACTAATGTGTATTAAACTGGGGGTGCTTGAACTATACTTGGAACCCCAATCTACACTGTAAAATGGTTAGGTTCCATTTTCTACACTCTCGGAGTTACAGACCTGTAAGGGTCCATTTGGACCGCTGGTGGTCCCCGGACCCGAGGTTGAGAACCAGTGCTAGACAGGAAACCAAGGGCAGAGAGAGGGAGAGAGAGAGAGAGAGGAGAGACACGTGAGACAAGACGTGGGGTCGGATTCGAACCCGGGTGCTGCACGCTCACTAAAAGCACGTGGTCTGTGTGCCAACTGGCAGAGCCAGCAGGCACCCCCCGGATGAGGCATTATCTTTAACCAAAAACTCATCTCGTTATCGTCAAAAAAAACACCAAACCCAAGGTACCCTGCGTTGTGATATTCAGAGCCGTCAGTGAATGTGTGAAACACTCTCTGGTTACGGTGCGGTGCGGTTGCCAGCCAGGGGCTAAAATGCAAATGCGGTCCCATTTGACTTCCTATGCAAATAGCAGGTCGGCAACATGGAATCTTGTGGTGAGGTTTCAACAGATAGATACCAGGCTCGCAGTTGTAAAAGCGGACCGGAGCAATCCTTCAACGTGCGATAACGCTGTGTTTTTCAGGGACGAAGAGACAAGAGAGTCACATAATATGTGACCGAAATTAGTTTTAAAGATTTAACACCTCTCAAGGGAGAAGTGGATGGATTTGAATGTAGATCTCAGATTATAGAAGCTGCAGAAGCAGGTCGCGGAGTAAATCCTAAGTCATACTTATTTTGTGCGGCGGGTGTCGCGCAGCGAAAAGATTGTTTTTCTTTGTGATGATGTGCGACGTCGGCACACTGCTAAGTATGAAAAGAGGCTTAAGCCGAGGCTACGCCATCTGCAGCAGAAGAGGCCCATCTTGAGCAAATGTTTAATGTGCGGCGCTGAACTTGAAGGACACAAATACTTCCTGGGTAGCGATGCGTTACTAAATAGAGCCATGTCATTGTTTGATTGTCCTCAGTGTGACAAAACGAGCGGGGGACAAAAGGGCTGGGGGGGTGTCCTCTGCTCAATGGATTTTCAGCAATAGTTGAGCCACGCAGGGCACATTCCAGACTGGACAGATGACATGCATGTGATGGGGGGGGGGGGGGGGGGGGGGGCTGGGGAGGGCTGGCTTGATGAATAAGGAAGCGATGGATCATGCCATTCTCGCCAAGCACAAAAAAAAAACGGCATCGTCTGCATGGGGTGGGATTAGCATATCCCTATCCCACCCACGCGACCATAACTCCTCCAAGCCCGAGGTTTGATGGGGTCAGGTCACGAAAGGAAATTAAAGTGAGGGCCCACTGGCATCTCCCCCGTGACATCAATGAGGTCCATGGGAAATAAATGGGCGAAAGGAGGTCAGCGTTTGCCATTACCAGCAATTATTTACAGATTTGAGTTCCAGGCAGACGGTAGCATTTTAAAAATGTATAAGGCTTGGCTCAAGTCTTGGGAGTCTTTCGAGGAAAATAATGAATAGGAAAGAAAAGGGTCTAAATGCCAGACGGAGAGGGTGCACACAAACCGCAGTCAAACTTTTGACATTTAGCGAAAGCAAGGTGAAGCCCCGACAGTCTGATAGTGTTCAGTGCCATTCCCTTTTGACAGGCCCCTCGCAGACACTCGCATACCACACAGATACACTCGAGGGCCGTCCATATCGGGGTTGTGTGTGATAACACTGCCATAAATTACCGAGACAAAACTAATACGGAGCTTTATTTGTTGTTTATCACACAGCAGCATCTAAATGGGAACTTGTTATGTCCCGGCAGAAAAGCAGTGAAGGTCACATTTTATGATGGCACAACAAGGCACTGAAGCTGGCTGATAGTATTGTGTGGCCTTCGAAAGGGCAGGACAGATATAAAGTAAATTGGATAACCAAGTTTAAAATACATACAGGTATAAGTTTTGCATTTTATTCTGCTATTTTATATTGACCTTTCTTTTGCCATTTATCTAGCCAACGGTGCTTTCTGTGTAAATAGGAAAAAGTGAAAATCTAAATTGTATTTGCTTCAGCGTGAGATAGAGACAGAGCTTCAACAATAAACAGGAAGCAGTAGGGCAGACAAAAAGCACTGTGCTGAAGAAACGGGAGAATATTGTACCGTTTCTCTGTGTATCATTTGTATTCCCCAACTCCAGCAGAGTTGGGAGACAGTGGAACGTGCGTTTAAGAGGCGCTGGAATTAAAGCTTGTCACAAACAACGAGCCACCGGTCGTTTGACGAGCCTTTCGTTGCACACACAACCAGAGTTTTTTCCCCACAGTGCACGTCTTTGACGCAGAAGTCCCGTTACAGCTTGCACTACTAGAGCAGCGGTCTCCAACCTTTTCTGCATCAGGGACCACTTGAAAATCTCCAACGGTGTCCGCGGCCCACCCATCTGACCACTTAACAGTGCAGCCGTTCAATGCATGTTCATTTTAATGATCAATCAATTGAACCAATGGAATCAACATGGTATACTTTAAGTTCTTATTCATTGGTATCACTATGAAAACACATATTTCAAGGTTTTAAAGATAATTATTATTATAAATGTTAATATCAATGTTATATTATCATTCAAATTGTAGTGTTTTGCCAATTATTTGGGGGCCCACTTGCAATACCCTCACGCCCCAACAGGTTAGGAATCAGTGCACCAGAGTGGCACCTAATACAGTTCCTGTGGGACGTCCCAGGGGTCATGCCCTGGTCTCTTCTCCTACGCCGCCTCGACAGGCCTCGAAACAACAGCCGACTTGTCTACTGATTTATTCACGCCTAAAAGTGCTTAAGTTGATCGCCGATCTGGGACTATGCGATTGGTTAAAGAGAGGAGGAAATGGAAGCCGTTGGTGTCGCCAGGGGACCAAATAAATCAGCTGGCGGAGGAAGTACTGTCGAAGGGGACAAAATTAACCCCTCTGGCCTCGGTATGTATATAGGGCCAGGGATAGATGCTACGACTCTCACACAGGAAGTCCCAACATTGGCTCCACTGTCGACCCCTTCTGCTGCACAATGAATGACTGTGCCTCTTCAAAGTTAAAGTTGACCTTTAAGCTGTGGCAAATCCATGGTTTTATGGTTCTGGAGGGAGGATTCCGCAGGATGCGGAATCATGTGATTGCCATAGGGCCAATGCAAAGAATGTGTCTATCATGACCATGTAATAGCTGTATCACTTTTAACCACTGAAATATATACTTTGTCGTACGACAAATAGCAAAAAAAAGATAGCTGATCTACAAGCTCACAACTTCTGGTTATGCTGTTTTTGAAAATGTTTTAGATTGTTTTTAAATTGTCACCTATAATGACATGGGCCGGCAGGTTGAAAGTGGTTAAGGAAACCATGCATCGGAAAAGAATGTCACCAACTAAAATAGCGTGATATATATTCAATACCACAAAAGGGGGTCACTTTGGTGACTATTTTGCAGCCAGAATTTCGTCATGAAAGTAGCACATATCCTAACAATAGAACACTCGACAATGCTCTCTCCCTAAAGCCTGAGCCCTGTTTTCATTTTGATTTGATTTACTTTATGTGGATTCTCCCTCAACTGTCACATCTCATTTACAAATAAAAAGCGAGGAAGGAGGGTTACAGACCCTATTATGTGCTGAGACGATGCAGTTGTAACTTGGCTCAACAGTTACACAGAACTGGACAAAAAAAAACAACTGATTACGCAGAGAAACAAACAACCAAACAAACAACCACAAAGAAAAAGAAAAAAACGAATTACTGTGCATTCCTCAGGGAGCTGAACGCAGCTACATTACACCTGCTGGGGTTTGGCTGCAGCCCTGAGTGTCTGGGTTTGCTTGAGGAGTTGCCGGGGAACTCATTGGAGATACACTGGCGACGTCTCCACTATGTTTGACCCCTTGGCTGGAGCTATACCACGGAGAAGCATTCATATCACGCCACCTTCTGGTTCATTTCCCACTTAATGTAGCTCTCAAATGATCTCGTGAATCCCCTCCATCTCTTTAACCACTTAAACCCTATACTTCATTGACTGGAGTCTCCAGGGGTCTATATTAGGCCCCCTCTTTTTCCCCCGCTCAAATCTTAGTTGTTTTTCCGTCAAATGTTCACCCCTGAATAGGAACGCTTACGGTTCATGTGGTTAACTGTGAAGAGATTCTCACCGTTTCTTAGTCACATCTGAGCTCCTTGACTGGAATTTGTTTCGTTTTTTTTTTAGGAAATAAAAGACAAGCCATCCATCAGAACATCGCCTGGCCTGTTTCCATTTGTTGTGGCCTTCTAATCCTAAATGCAATCTCACAATTTCCTCCATCTCTGGAACTGAGGAGTCATTTGCCTCCCGCGCTGTTCCAAGCCAATGGTATCAGGAGGAAATAGCCCTCCCCCGGTGGAGGGAGGCGTTGCCCTCATATTGGATCAGAGGAGTGTGCTATTTGCTCCACACGTCTGCAAATCAAAGATATGAGGAAGGGGGCTAACCTTCAGTGCACCTAGTCGGCTTGCGGTGGGGGCTGAAATAAACAAACATTGGTCATCCCCGACACATTCCCTTTGATTTGTACAAATAGTTTCCGGGCAGACTTTAAGAGACCATAAGAGCAGTGATGGTGGACTGCTGCGACAAGCAGGCCAGGATATTTCCGTATAATCAAAATTCATCTCAATACTGAATAATCAACTGTAAGGCAGTTGTGCTGTGAGACGCAGTTTACTGAGATGCATGACTGTTCATTGGGTTATGAACCCTGGCTTGGCTGTGCATTACATTCAAGCCTAGCAAGACGCGCGCACACACGCACACAGTGCATTTCGCCTACGTAAGCTTATGTTATGATGGGAACACAGGTCTGCTTCCATTCAAAAATAGCAACCAAATTACAGGCCAAGGTCTCCACTAACAATGCTAATATGCATTTTCATTTGGAGAGAACGGCTAGAGAGCCTGAGTGGCTGAGAGGAATGTGAGTGAAAACAACAGAGCAATTCCCCGCTGCTCTGCTGGCAGAGCCAAACTCAAAACTTCATTGCAGGACAAACTGTAGTGTCTTTCCCCCCATATAAAACACCCAGAGTTGCCAGAGAGCGGGGAGTGGGGGGCAATAGGCCTGTACCAACTTCAGTGATGAGATAAATGCTTCCAACAGCTCGCAGAACAATGGTCTATAACTCAAACCCAAGAGCCCAAGCAGAAGACATGCCGAGACGGGGCTGAGAAGCAATTTGGAATCGAGGATGCGGTAACCGTTGCGGTTCTGTTCCGGTTGTCTTTTGAAGATTAAACCAAGATGAATTATATCGACAGGTGAGCCCAGAAGGATGAGAGGGGATGAGATAACGCGGAAGGAATGCAGGTGGAACGCGTTTACGGCCCTTTTCTGAGCTGAAAGGTTCTGAGCTGAAAGGTTAAAAAAGGCAGGCTCTCGTTTTCTACCGCTCTCGTGATCTCGACTGCGTAGGCCCAGGCAGATGAAGCGGAGTGACACTCATTGAAACGGTAACAAAGGACTGAAAAGACGTGACTGCCGGCTTGAATCGCGCTCCAATTTTCAGGGAAAACGACGGGTTGCGTTTGATCTAGCCGCTAGACGTCTTCCATGGGCCGTGCCTTCCCATGCTCGGTCTCCCGTCTAAACGGCCTTCTGGGGGATTAGACTTATCTCTCACGGGCCAACGGCGAGAGTGGGTGATGGCAACATTTTTAGCGACTGACTCGACTGCTACCCATGTCTCACTTCATGCAGAGAGAGAGAAAGAGAGAGAGAGAGAGCGATAAAAGGGAGATTGAGAGAAAGAGAGTTGGAGAGAGATATATAGAGAGAGAGGGGGGAGATAGACAGCAGGAAACAAGAGAGGTATAAACAGAGAGAGAGAGATAAATAAACCATGGTCAGATTCTGAAGGCGGATCAAAGAGAAGGCACATGAAAGGATACAAGACTATGTTTTTGGGCGATTTTGTTGGTGAAATTGACTGACGCAACGACACGGCAATGCAACAACCGTGGAGAGAAACAAGTCGGCGGTTAATTTCTGAAATTCCATGTCGTGTACATGGCTGAGAGACTGACTGTATCTGAAGAAATACAGAGATGATGTAAGACGATCGTGTCACACTCATAATGAATTAGGTGCATGTGGGTGTGGGTGCGTGTGTGTGTGTGTGGGTGTGTGTGTGCGGGTGTGTGTGTGTGTGTGTGTGTGTGTGTGTGTGTGTGTGTGTGTGTGTGTGTGTGTGTGTGTGTGTGTGAGAGAGAGCAGCAGAACATAGGAGAGAGATAAGAGAGCATACTTGTGTCCGTGTGTGTGTGTGTTGGAAGGGAGTGTGTGTGAATGTGTGGCGAGTTGGAAAACATGCTTTCTGATGTCAGAACCAGACCTTTCTGCATGAGTGGCTCATGCAAGGCGTTGCTGGGTGTAGCAGGGCTGAGGACGGGGGGGAGACATCGTTTGTTCTACATGCCTTAAACATGATACAGATGTTTCAAGTTGAGTGCCTCAATTCCCTTAGATCTGAACTCCTAGGTAATATAGTCTATGATGTCTCTTAGGGATGTAACGTAGGCCAAGATACTTATCTTTAATCGGCGTACGTACGTTTTTCCGGCTGTTGCGTAATATATGGAAGTATGATGTTTGTCTTCAATTGTCACGCTTGCCTCGATTATTATTACTTTCTGAGCCATAGCATTGCCTTGAACATTCCTTTTTTTTTTTTTAAGCTCAAGTGAGATCTCCTGCATGGTGAAATGTTGAACGTTCACGGGGTCTTACACAGTGTTGCCAGATTCTGTGAGAGAAACAAGCAACCAGGTCTAGGAAAACCAGCCCAAAAGAAGCGACTATGGGCCACACGAGCACTTTAACATATGCATCAGCTATTTGAAAATAGCAGATCTACGAGCTCACAACGCGTCGCGATGCGACGCGTTGTGAGCTTGTAGATCGGCTATTTTCAAATAAAATCTTGCGGGGAAATTATAATAAGCAGATCTGGGCTGGCAACCCTGGTCTTACCCTGTGGGTCCATTTTATAACTCTACTCTTTTACAATTTCCCATTTATTACACACATTTTACACAAAAGCTTTCCTTTCCTGATGGGACATGAACGTAACTCTTAGTTTTACAGGGTTCGTAGCCTACAGGGCTTAAATAAAAGTCAAATTCAAGCTCATTTCACACATTTAAGTGTCAGAGCTTGCAGAGGGGGTTTCCAGCGACCTCACCGTTTCAGCAAAGTACCATTCCATGCAAAAGCTAACTCTCAGATTTGTCCACGCTTGTGTATCAAATCTGACGATAAGAACACTAGTTTAAGGATCGTCAAAGCAATTTACTCAAAGGAACTCCTGACTGCAGGAGAGAAGATTCCTGCACCATTGGAGGATTTCCAGCGTTTGTATAGAGACCCAGTTTCCACCTCGCATGCTTGTCTTTAAAAATGTGACTATCGTTCTGTGGCAGCACCGTGGGAGGGTAAAACCAAACAAACAGTGCAAAACCAAACAGCCCGAGGCAAGTGTGATGCTGCTCAGACAGGAAACACCAACAAACAGAATATTGGGGAGCAACACAGCGGCACTAACAGGCTCAGGGCCTGTGTCATGGGCACATTAACGTTTAATTCGTACCCCCATTGGCGTGTGCTCGCGCCACGCGCCAAAAATAGCCGATTCCCAAGCTCACAATGCGTTGCAATGCGACACAATTTTATAAAGTATAAGGGCACGGTCACACATGCGCGTTAGGAGCGTCCGCGTCCCGTTCACTTCCGTTCTATGGGATCGAGCTTACTGTTGCTGCGCTTTGGTGGTTTGTTTGACAGTTAGTGTTCAACGCGTGGAGTTCAACATTTGTTAAGTCTCTTACTGCCAAGAACGACTTAACACCCTGGCTGCCAAGAACGACTTAAGACTTCTTTTTTTATTTTTTATTTTAAGAATAACGTTCAGAACCCAAGATATCGTGATCCGAAGATTTGCTGCTCCATTCACTTCTTGGTTAACATATTATTTAAAAAGGCTGTATCTCGGCTCCTGTGTGCTTTTTTTTTTACTATGTATTTTTGGCCGAGACATGCTATTTTCAAAGGCGTATAAAATTGAACGGGGAGGTCGCGATGACATTTTTTTTTTTTTGCGGAAGCACAGTGAAACCCGCTGTGATTAGCAACCATCAGGGGATCGATCATACTGGAGATAAATATTCTGTGACTACTTGAAAAAGGTAAGAAAATCGAAAAATCGCTGGCAGTGGGCAAACGCAGCCAGAAATAAGTCTGGCAGTGAGAGAGTTAAGTATGCCCGGGTGTCAAAAAAGTGTGTGGTTGACCCCACTTGGCGAGCCAACCACTCCAACGTAAGTCAAACAAACTACACACCAACCAATCGGCACACAAATACAGGTTTAAAATCCTGCACACCTGAAATGATACCCCTGATTATTCAGGTGCTTGAATCATGGTTATCATGATCATTAACATTGACAATGATTGGGGGAAACCAGGTTATGTATATTACTAGACCCTTTGCAAGTCTCATTTAAGTTGTATTAGTCCTGCGGTCTTTCTAAATGAAAGAAAACGTTTCAATATTGCTGCTATTGAGACAATTTATACAAACTAAACGTGCACTACTGACACTAAACACGATTACCGCTGTATAGCCCCCCCAGGAGGGAATAACATTTTTGCTTTCAGTGAATGCGAGTAAATAAAAGGAGGGTACCAGAAATGTGTTTATGCAGGGGAGGGGAAAAAGGCAGTTAACCCATTAATACCTGGAACGCATCTGTGTCACGTTAGATTTCTTTGGCTATTCAAAAATAGCAGATATACAAGCTCATAGCGCGGCACCGAGTGCCGCGCTATGAGCTTGTAGATCTGCTATTTTTGAAAAATCGCGAAAATTCTTTTTTAAATATTTTTTTTCCGATTTATTTTTAGGATTTTTAATTTTTTTAGACGCGGCCTCAGGTCTTAATGGGTTAATGCTGCACACCAACTGAACTGGTAAGCTGCATCAGAGGGGGGGTCAGAGCAATCCTCAGGGAGAGGTGTCTCGTGGGATTTGGAGTGCTGGATGTGCGGGCGGGGGGGGGGGGCGGGGGGGTTCAAGAGCTGCCGTTTCATTTCACTACGGCCAGGGAACCAGTGAACCCTGCAAGGCATCAAAGTCTCCCCCGTCTGTCTCCTCTGTTTGTGTTCCTCTTTCTTCCTCTTTCTTTACACACACACGGACGCACACACAGTGTAAGTTGTGAGTGACACAAAAAAAGAGAAAAGGAGAATAAATTAGTGGCGAGTTAACCACTTAAAACCCTTTATACTTTGTAGACCAGGGTCCCCTAGAGCAGTGGTTTTCAACCAGTGGTCCGGGGACCACCAGTGGTCCTTGAAAGGGGTTCCAGGGGGTCCCCAGCCAAATTAATAGTTGGGAACCACATTGACCCTTATGTGTCTGTAACTCTGAGAGTGTACAAATGGAACCAAATGGACCCGTTAGGGTCCATTTGGTTCCATTTGTACACTCTCAGAGTTAAATGAACACTATAATGATGATGATACAGTGCAGATTGGGACCACCAATAAATCAAAATGGTTGAGTCCCTGGCATATATTTTCAAATTGGGGTCCGTGGGCTAATATGTGTCAATTTGGGGGTCCTTGACGCGAAAAAGGTTGAAAACCACTGCCCTAGAGGCCTATACTTGGCCTCCTCCTTTTTTCCCTCTACACCAAATATTTTCGTAGAATTTTGCCCATTTCCGCCCAGAATAGGGACACTAGGGTCCATGTCGTTAAGGGGACAACGATGGAGAGAACGAGAGGCGCTACAGGTGTGGAGAGAGGACGGTAGAGAGATCGTTCAAAGCTGGAGTACTGACTGAAGTCCTGTCTGTATCTATAAATAAGTCTCCTAGATCTAATAACCAGCAGTCAGAAAAGTGAACGGCTCTTTCAGTTTAGTTGCTGCCGCTTCCATTAAAAAAGGTCAGCTGTAGTTCAGCTTTGGGCCGGGCTGATGTTGGAGGGGCTTCGCCCGACCATATGTGCACAGTTTGTCTACCTTTTTTCCAAAGGCAGGGAAACTGAATGGGGAGCAGCATGACGTCTCTGATGAGCTGCGGCCCACGCTGGGGCCCTGGACAGTGAAGGAATTGCAAAAGGAAGACACAGCTGTGGACAGGAGGAGAATCCCAAATGCTTCTCTGAGTGTGTGTGTGTGTGTGTGTGTGTGTGTGTGTGTGTGTGTGTGTGTGTGTGTGGCCTGCTTTCAGATACCCAGTTTCATGTAGAAGAGGGCAGCGAGAGGACACCGCCAAAACGTCTTCCGTCCCCATTCCACAATGTGTCCCAACCCTCGAAAACCCTTTTTCCTCGAAAGTCGTCACGAGAGAGAGGAGACGTCCTCCTAACCGTTCCTTGACGCGCCCGCTGCTAACAGGAAACCATTAACCCCACTTTCAACCGGAATCCCTATTTTGGGCATGTGTCATTACAGGCGAAAACTGTCCCAAAAAAAACTATTTTTGATTTTCTTTTGACAACAGCAGGACTTAAGGGGTTCAGTAGCAAACATAGCAAAAACAAAATAACATTTCGGTGTAAGAAAGAAAAAGTTATACTAAGTTGGCTGTGAGGCAGTATAGCTGCTTCTCAAGGTTGTTGGGGGATATCACAGGACAGCCCACAGGTTGTGGAGGAGGGCAGAGAGACCGCCCTGGAGGGCTTCGCCCCGAGGCAGGGTGATTTGGTGGCAGGCAGCTCCGACACAGACGGCCCCTTGTATTATTCAGCGCGGCAATCTGCCTGCCATTACTAAAACATGGCATCGCAGGAGGATGCTGAAAAGTTAAGTGCTGGGGGGACGTTTAAGTCGAATCACCCCTTCTAAACGGGCCTCCGCTGGGAGCGGAGGTTACGCAGCCCCGGTTAGCATGCATGACTTCATCCAGGCACAGGCTGAGGATCCCTGCCGGAATGATACTGCGCGCTGTACAGCTTCAGTGGCCTGCACACTGCCCTTTAGAAGGGAACCGGTCGTCCCAGTGTGGGCTATACAAGACGAGAACACTGGGACAAACCTACTTCCTGTCTCGAGCAGAAGGCTTGGAAAGGAGTGGAAGAATGGTCCGTTTCAACGCAAGCCAGATCTCAATTCCGTTGACGTTCCACCATTGAAATGGTCGGGGTTTGCTTTGCCCTTGCTTCTCTTCTTTGAAGTGTTTACCTGTCCTGCATTTTAATGTCAGCTTTCTATAGGTTTGTGCGCCTTTAACAGACTCCACTCAGATGTGGAGAGACTCAAGTGTGTGAGAGACATTTTGTTTTCTTTTGATAACATTGGTTGGTGACGGGTTCAATTCAGTTCAATTCAATTCAGTGATTTCAATAGCTGGCCTTCATTAAGAGTTTGCCCACAAACCTGACGCCCCGAGGCTTCAGAGATGCAGAAAGCGCCGAACAAAAATAAATTAAATAACAGGACATAACGAGGACAACCACAGATGGACACCATTTTTTTTAAGAAATCCTGCAAAGCTTTGCAGTTAATTAACTTGTTCCATTGTTGCAGTGTTTTTTTTTTTTGCCTCCCCTCCCTTTGGAGAAAAAATGTGAGGCAAACAAAGCATGCTTCGCTGTTATTTACCCTGCCTAAGCTATTCATAATACACCGCTGGCAGCCCGCAAAATGAATAAGGAAAATAACTCATTCCATTGTTTAAATCTTAAAAGGGCAAGGGTGGAGGAGACCAGTAGCCACATATCAGTGCATAAACATAGCCCTCTTCAAAGTTTCAAACATACAGTACACGACTGCTGAATAGAATGGCAGCGAGCTAAAACAATGCACTGAGTTATATAAACCAGCCGCCACGAAGGGAGGGTCCAATGGCCTCACGCCAGTCAGGGAGGTTTTCGTTTGTTTGTTTGTTTGGTCGTTTGCTTGAATTAATTTATGAAGCTTCACAGGTGAAATACTGTATGCGTGACGATGCTACATGTCTAGAGAAAGAGACATTTGAATAAGGGGCTGAAAAACGAAACGCAACAGGGCTATATCTACTGTACCACACATTTGTACTCCCTCAGAGTTACAAATATGCATAAATTATCACTGAGGGTTTTGCCGTGTATATTGCGGCACCTGTTGTGGTCTGGATTAAAGTCTATAATAATAGCATGTGCTTATTATTCAGTGTAGCCTACTTTATAAACCCCTAAATCCTAATAAGCATGGATGTAAGCTAATCTAAATACTTTCTATTGTCGTCTATTATTTATCGACTGTGCCGTGTCGGGGCAAGGCTGCCCTAGCAACAACAGCGGAAGGCGCATGATGAGCATATTTGCTGCAAGGCATCATGCCCGAGGGGGAGAAAAAAAGACTAAAACGTGCGCGTCGAGCGTGTGTGTGGTGCCTCCCGATAAAGAAAGGCCTTGCGCTGCTGACTTCGCACGCGGGGCCTCGCGGATCTCCCTAGACGGCCCTGCCCGCCCCCGAACCGCTCCATCACTCAAGTTTCCCACTCTATAAATCCACCGGCACCGACATCGACAGTCAGCGGGACCCAGCTATCCGGGGTGCTCTAAAAATAAAGCTGTGGAAGCTTTCTAATGATACCGTGTGTCACAGTGTATTCACATCATGGCAGGGAGGCGCGGACGCTGCTGGGAGGCCCTTCTGTGTAGCATTCTCTTCCTTTGCTAAAAAAAAAACAACAACCCTCAACTGCTTTCTCATTGCGGCAGGAGCGTGCTGTGTGTAATGTTAACATGCTTCTTGCCTGCTTTACGGCCCCGGTGATTACAGCGATAGCCAGATGAGCTTCAATGTAATCTTGGCAGAAATCTCTGGAACTGTACTGTTCCAACAAAAGATATTCCCTCATTTGGTGTTTTAATGATGGTGGTGGACAGTGCTGGTTCAAAAATCTCCCATAGGTGTTCAATTGGGTTGAGATCTGGTGACTGTGAAGTGTGAAGGCCATAGCACCATGATTGATTCACGTAATATTCCTGCTCATCAAACCATTAAATGACCCCTCGTACCCTGTAGGATGGGGGCATTGTCATCCTAGAAGACACCACTCCCACCTATGAGAGAAATCTTTCATCATAGGATAAAGGTGATCACTCAGAATAACTTTGTTATGGATTTTCAATTACCCTTCTCTCTAAGGGGACAAGTAGACCCAAGACCATGGCAGGACAATTGCCTCCCACAGCAGAACAGAACCAGTTGTACCCGCTCACTGTACCGGTCAACATTCAGGCCTGTATCGCTCTTTTGTGGAGAATATGGTGAAGGGTGACTCATCCATCTGACCATATCACTTTTTTCCACATCATTGCAGACCAGTGCCTATGTTTTTTACACCACTCAACTCTGAAATGGGAGGCTCCTGCCATAACTGTCACAATAACCAACTCTCTTTCACAGTGACTTAGCATGACCCCCCTTATTGTGTGTGTGGGGGGTGGGGGGTCGTGTGTGGGGGGGGGGCATTTGCCCAAACTAGCAGATCTACAGAGCCATCATGCAGTAGACCTATATGAAAGCATCTGCATTTCGCCACTCATTTATTCGGGTTTTTCCTTTGTCACCCATCTATGGCTTCGATTAGGTTGGTCCCCAGTTTCCAGAAAAACTCAGGAGACGAAGCACTAAAAAATTTATCATGTTGAGAGAGTGGCCAGGCTGGGCTGGGGACTATTAAGCAATTTCTTTCATCAGCAGCTCGCTCTCTCTCCCTCTCTCTCTCTCTCCTCTCCCCCTCCCTTCTTTTGAATACCTTAATTCTTTGGTGCCTGTATCCCGCTAAGCTTGCGGGCTGTTATAAATCACGCCCAAGTCCAATTTAGAATCCATCATGAACTGAGTGCCTCAGGAATAACTTGACTTTCCGTCAAGTATTTCACAACGCTAAGCCATTTTGAGTGTGTGTGTGTGTGTGTGTGTGTGTGTGTGAGTGTGTGTGTGTGTGTGAGGTGGAGCTCGTAAGTGTTCGACATCGTAACCTTTGCACATGCTTTTGTTGACGTATGGCCGCAGAGCTGTCACTTGTACCTTTTATGCTGGGAGCCAGTCTACAGAGCTCTCTGACACGACGTGTCACCGTTTCGTTTTTCCCACAACTGGCTTCTAATAGAAGGATGTACAACATCTCTCCTTGGCGCCTCATGAAGCCCAGAGAGCCACTCTCTCTCAACAAAAAAAATGAGCATACGAGCTCTGGAACACGGGGACGCGCTGAAGGCTGGAACAACTTCGACTAAAAATAGACGTTCCTCCCGCAGACAGAGCGTCTTTGCCCTCCCCACCGCAGTAGCATTCTCCGAGGGAGGATTTTAAGAGGGTTTCCCGCCAAGGGAAGCCACGCCGCTTGTCTTATTGGATCTCGGGCTGCATTTTGGGACTTGCGGAATTACGCCTCGAGGGGCTTGGGGGGGTTTGGGTTTAGTCAGTCCTTCTCAGGTAAGCCTGGTTTATACTCCATCGTGTGGCAGCGGGGCTCGGCGAAAACACAAGCTCACCGATCTACAAGCTCACAACGCACCGCGTTGTGAGCTTGTAGATTGGCCATTTTCGGCAAGCTACACCATCGCACAACGGAGTATGTTCTAAGCATTTGGAGGAAATAAGAGTGAATTGAACGAGCCCAGCTGGTGGGGTATTGCATCTAAATTCTACAACCCCTCCTCCTCCTCCTGACGATTTCTTCTTCTCTCTCTTTGCGATCTCTCCCTCTCTCCACGGGGCCTGAACTCTGTTGGGGAACAGACACTGAGTGGGTGTCGACAAGACTCATTTCCACGCAGCGCGTGTCAGGATACACCCCCCCGACCCCCCTAACCTGCCATGGTCAGTCAGTATGATCCCGTTTGATCTATTTTACAGGTGCCTGTATCCAGTTTCATTCATTTAGTCTACAGTATTTATTTATTTATTAAAGCTGTAGTACCGTGGTCCATGCGATCTCAAGTAAGTTACACGCAGTGATTAAAGCAAGAAACTAATCTTGCAAACATTTATTTATTATCATTCTAAACCCAGGGGCGTCAATTGGGTATGGCAGGCTATTGCAGCTGCCATACCCTGGCTCCAGGGGTAAAAAAATAAAATGTAGGCCTACTTTGCGTTTAAAATCTTGATTTTATCAACTAACTGGCTGTGCGCATCGGAGGAGCAGCGGAGCCTGTCATCAAGGGGCGGGCCGTGTGTGTGTGTGTGTGTGTGTGTGTGTGTGTGTGTGTGTGTGTGTGTGTGTGTCGAGACACGAGAGGAGAATTAAAACACTCGCCCCAAAACACACTCGCCCCTATGTTTTTCGCCGACCGAGGCCGCCAGATATACCCGGGCGAGTGTGTTTTGGCTTTTGGGGCGAGTGTTTTTGGACGAGGCGTTCTTGTGAACAAGCAGTGAATTAAATCACGTGTCGCCGGTGGAATACAAGTCGGAAAGAAAATAATCAGGAGCTCAACAACATATAAGAGGATACATGAGCTATAAATCTGTGCTAGATGCAAAGTGTGCATATTTAAGCAAGTATTTTAAAACAGTGAAAGCTACCGAGGAAAAAAAAAAAAAAAAGTGATAAACCCCCGCCGGCCGCCACGACTCAAACTAACGACCACGTTGTGAATAATTATAAACAAACAACCTCCTGGTGCCTCCTGGTTGGGGGGTAATTTGACCAAAACCGAAGGTATTGAAGAGGAGAATGTTATGGTCATCAGAGATCAGAGGATCTAGCAGCTGCCATTCTGATAATGTTACTGTAGGAGCAATGGACCAGGCAACAGTGATACTACGAGCAGGTAGGGTCCCGTCCAAAGTGTTTCTAAATGGACTGCAGTCTGCACAGAACCCTATCCATCAGATCCAAAGTATTATTATCATACTCCTATTACAGAGAAGATTTCATACCCCCCACTTTTTGCAAATTTAATTGTGTTTAATCTTTTTGATAATAAATCGGTAAAATCAGGCAAAAATAAGAATTAAATAGCATAACCCTAACCTAACCCGAATCCCAACCCTAAAACCGAAATAAAGTAACCAAAAACTGGAAAAAAACGAACCCAATCCGCCCAGAACCGCACAAAAATTTCGCGCGCGCGCACGGGGGGCTCATGCACGTGCGCTGCGCGCGCGTGCATGAGCTGCCATACCCTAGCTTTCGCTGAACTGACGCCACTGTCTAAACCTATTTTCCTGCTTTTTTGCAGATTGAGGCTTTAACCTTTGATTTTATGAAATAGAAGCTGCTTCTGAACATCAATTTACAATTTAAGCAATAGAGCACGTATTCCATTGCTAGTTTGACACATTTGAATTATTTAATCGTATAACGAATGACTGAAATCAGGTGTGGCGACTGAGAACTTTAATACGTGTGTTACATAACATCGCACGCCCTATGACTCATATCAATAACAATAACTACACACAAAGACAGTCCAGAAATTGGTTCAGGCTTTGGTGCGTATTTTATATAACATACATCAGTCACACATTAACACATCAACCCTCGTTTCTCTTGATCTAGAAATTGAGAAACATGTTCTTTCTTCTCTAATATGCATCCCATTAGTAATACTTCACACTGAATGCAAACATTCAGTACTAATATTTGTATTGCCAGTATAAGCTTGTTTAGTATTCAACGGATGAGAGTTCTACTTTCATCCATTATTTATGATACTTTGCCATAAGACTCAGTGTAAGAACTCCAGCGTTAGGAGGGAGCACACTCTGGCCCTTTAAGGAGCCTAACATAAAAAAAACAATACAACAAAGCTGACATCCGGAGGTATGATAAGAACGGCTTCTGATTTAGTTTGGCATGTTACTTGATGGATATGTCCTTTCAGCCAAATACAATTCAAGAGATAAAGATTGGCAAGTCCAGACGAGTAAAACAGATGTCGGCTTAAAAAAATTGAGTTTTTACAGACAATGAAGTCTTTGCGTTTGAGCCTTAAAGGACGACTTCACCACTTTTCAACATATCTTCATATAATAGGTCCTCACTAATGCTCACGATAAAATGGTACCATTTTTTTCTAATCAGTCTGTGTCTCAGAGGAGGGCTGTAGACAGTTCGGAAACCCGTCTACCAGTGACATCATCAATGGGGAATTCAAGCTAATAGAAACTGCAGGCTTTGTATTCCTGGAAAGTTGCAATGCAATAATAGATCCCATTGTTCTCACCTTAATAAAAATCTAAATTACATTTTTTTAATCTTTTTGGGGAAAAAAATCCTGCCTAACGATGATGTCACTGGTAGACGGGTTTCTGGACTGTCCACAGCCCTCCTATGAGACACAGACCAAGTAGAAAAAAATTGTATAATTTTATCATGAGCATTAGTGAGGACCTATTATATGAAGATATGTTGAAAAGTGGTGAAGTCGTCCTTTAATTGATTGTGACATTTTCCATCGCCTAAAATGTAGTGGTGGTTCTGTCTTGAGAGGAGGGGGTTGATATAAAGACACACATTTCTGCATAATTGGATAAGAGAGGGGAAACAACTGTCCCATCACTTTTTACGGGGTGCTGGAAACGAGCCTGCTCCTTTTCCCTGCTGACAGAGCCAAACGCACGCTGAGGTGACTCAAAGAATGTGTCTCTGCACATCTTACAAAGCAACAACTCCAAAACCTGACAAAACACTAGCCTGTTTGTTTGTTTCTTTCTTTGGTATATATGATTTTCAGTAACGTCAGCTGCTCTAACATCCAAATGACAGATATATCTATTTGCTGACCTCGACAAACAACAATGCCTTTGAATGAGAACTCTCTGACGATGACAAGTATGCCCTCATGGTTCTCTTGGGTGACAACTTCTTGTAAACGATGCAGGCATGGCTGAACACAGAGCAGGGCAGAAACGTGTCGGAAACACGCTGATGCTGCTGATCAGTCAAAATTAGAGCCGATATCGGCCAATATTTCGGTATATAGACTGAATTTCCCCCGGACGATATCGGTCGGCTGGATCAGTATTGGCAAATATGCAGTTGATGTGTCCTGATGGTTAACTACTTTCAACCTGGAGTCCCTTTTTCTGACATTTAATAGTATGTACAGTATGTGAAATCTTTCAAAAGTTTAACATTTTGTTTTATTAAAAAATACCACAATTGCTTGAACAGGGCTTAATTGGTGAAATAAAAGAAAACATTTTGAATAGGGCTAAATTGGTGAAATTCGGTCTGTTTTTTTATATCTATACTTGTTGTAAGGTTGTGTTTATTTATATGTATTAGTTTGCTTAAGCGAAAGGTTCTCAAACATAAAATTCAATCAAATCTAGAATTTCTAATTAATTCCAAGACGAGATGAGTAATTGCCGGTCTAGGACTCAACTAAATCGGGATCGGACCCCCCAATAAATCTGGCATGCGTCAGGGCTCAAGTCTAAATCACATCCATCAAACCAAGGACCAATATGGCCTTTTTCACCACCTTCTCTTTTAACCTCATGGTCTAAAGGATCAATATCCTTGACAAGCTCCAAAAGCCCTATCATCATCATCAGCAACAGCTCACGCCGCTTGGTTCAGCCACAGAGAGGGAGGTGATGATGCCTGGGGGGGGGAGGCTCTGCATCAGAGCTGACCCCATACCTCCCGGGGATGACCTTTTCATGTCTTAATAGGCAGCCCCACAATGGTGGCCATGTGCCTAATGGTTTAAGGCCTGCAGCCCATCTGCCGTGGTTGCAGCCAGCCAGCGAGGAGGGTCCCTCCCCGGGACCCCCAGAAAAAAAAATACATTATGAATTAACCACTTAACCACCAGCCCTATTTCAAAAATGGTGAAAATGGCCGACCTACAAGCTCACAGCACATCATGATGTGACACGTTGTGAGCTTGTAGATCTGCGTAAAGTTTTTTAAAATCTTTAAAAGATGTTTTAGTTTATTTCTGAAATACTTTTGGGGAAAAAAAAATTTTTCTTCTAATTCATGAAAAACATTGCGATTTAGTTTTTCACTTTTGACAAAATAAAAATAAAAAAATGGGTCCCAGCCCATTGTTTGTGAAACAGTGGTGTGAGGCCTACACAGCCCATCTGCCGTGGTGTGATGCGAGGTGAGGAGGAGGTGTCTCTGGGCGTCCTCCTCCTGGGGGTCTGTGTCTCACCACCACATCCTCTGGGACAGCTGTATGCTAATGAGCTATAGAGGCCCCCGGGCACGGGCAGCAGGCACAAGGACCGCCAGCTAGCAGCGCGCTGAACAAGGACCCCCTTCTCAGCGGCCAGCCAAAAAGGAGACGACGGCCAAAAACTTGGCAGATTAGCCATTCAGGAAACAAATAAGGACCCCGGCACAGACGGGCTGCCCCCAGAAATAAAAACAAAAACAAACGGCCAGGCCAAGCGCTGGAGACGAGAGACAGCCAGGGATGAAAAAAAAAAAAGGCTTTTCCTTTTCTTTTTCCTGACAACTCTATGAGGAACTCTGCCGGCAGGCCAGCGGTCACCCTGTTGTCTTCCCCTCCACAATCTCATCTCTCACACACTGAATACTAGTACAGGTTTCTATACTTGACAGTTGACAATGAAGCCTAGCTGATGCTGGAGGTTTGTGTACGATGCCGATCCACGAGTTCTAGAACATTCAATACCGATGTTTTGAAAGAGATTTGACCAACAAAGTGCAAAATGTTTAAATCAATTAAAAAAATAACGTAGATTTGATTAAAGTGTCTATTAAAGGACAACTTTGTTTTTTTACAACCAATGTTTATGTTTTAGATTGTAATTAAAGTAAATAAAAGATGAGTGTTAAACATTTTAAATTTACTGCTTTCTATAGTTTTAGCAATTGTCACAATCTTTTTTACAGTGTTTTCACAGTGGGCGGGGGCATTCTGTCCGGTGGCTAAATATGTATTTTTTTAACACATTAACCCGGCGTTTTCTTTATTATTATTTACAGTAGCTCTTCTAGCCCCCAATAACTCACATCTGGCCATCTCAGACAGCCGGACCTTTTTTATTGTGTAAAAAAGGCATATTTAGCCACCGGACAGAATGCCCCCGCCCACTGTAAAAAAATATCGCAAAAAATGCTAAAACTATAGAAAGCAGTAAATGGAAAAAAAAATGACACTCATCATTTATTTACTTTAATTACAAGCTAAAATATAAACCATGGTTGTAAAAAAACAAAGTTGTCCTTTAAAGAACATTTAACTTATAAGCAAACAAAATAATGGTTTGGTAGATAAAACATTTCAATTAAGTTTATAATGTATTAAAAAACGACTATACAATGAACAAGCAAATAAGTAAACATTTATATATTTACAGTATAATCTGGTTTGCTCACAATGTGTCGCATTGCCACACTTGAGCTTGTAGATCTGCTATTTTGGACAAAGTGTAAAAAAAAAAAGGTTTTGAACATTTGAAAATGTGGGCTTATACTGAAATACCCAAAATAGGGAGAAAAGTGGGTTGACAATACAAATCTGGTCATAATTGGGATACTGACGTCATAAAAGAAAAGTCAAACAATGGCTGACATATCAGCCAAACTGATTTATCGGCCAGGCTCTAATTAAATGAATCTTTATGAACTTTTCTAACCACAAGCAATGTCTTTCAAAATGCCCTGAAATGGAGTATATATACCCACTGAAAAAATGCTCTCTCAGACAGAGAAATCCGGGACAACATTCCCCCATGTTTACTCAAGAGCTTGAAAGGAAAGCAACATGTCTTTTATCTACAGAAGAGAAGAGTCTCTCTCTGATCAAACGTAGATACCCCCCCTGTTGCAGGTGTGACTTCTGGTCGGTTTTGGGGCCAAGGCAGGGCAGAACATTAAGTCAGAGAAACATTCCGATAACGTCGGGTGGGGAAACGGGTGCGGCGATAGCGCCTGAGGAAAGCATCAAATCACTGCAGCTGTGGAGGACTCAAGGCCAGCAACTGGCAGGTTTAATCCTGATGCGACGATGACGAAGGACAAGCAGGGGGGGGAGGCGTGGGGGGGTGGCTGTGTGGCATTGGGTGGGGGGGGGGGGCACTACTTGCTAGCCCTCCCTCCATCCGTTAACCGTTGCCAGGCAACAAGGCTAGCTCCGGCTGGCCTCTGGGCTGTGGTGCACTGCCTCTGGCCTCATCCGGGGGATGAAGCTCTCTCGTTTGCCATCAGAAAACCAAACCGACCAATCCTGGCAACGGCTGCGAGGGCTCGCCAGCACATCGAGTAATGAACTCTGCAGAGGTCGCTAATGAAGGCTTCCATTTCACGAGCATTAGGCGTGTGTTTTTTTTTTATCTCGTGGAGACACAACAGTACCACCGAGACCGACCATTTTGGCACGGGAACAGAGAAACCTATGATCACAGTGTACCCGGCGAAAATGTGTTTTTCTTTTTGTTTCATAACGTGACGGCGAATGCAAAAAAAAAAAAAAAGAGTACATTACTGGCTCCGCGCCAGCAATTTGAAAGGATGATCTGCCCTAATGCCGCGTGTGTTATTACATTTGGCCGCTCGATTCGGCGCGCTAACAATGTCATGAACATCCGGGCACAGCCCCAACAGACTGGAAATGATCACTTTTAACCCATTGATACCTGGAACGCTTCTGTGTCACTTCAGATGTCTTTGGCTATTCAAAAATAGCAGATCTACAAGCTCATAGCGCGGCACCGAGTGCCGCGCTATGAGCTTGTAGATCTGCTATTTTTGAAAAATCGTGAAAATATTTTTTAAATATTTTTTTTCGAAAAACTGTTAGGATTTAGATTTTTTTAAAGAATCGCCTCAGGTCTTAATGGGTTAAAGGCAGCAGCCAACCTTTAGAGTCCCCCCCCCCCCCCTCTCTCGCTCTCTCTCTCTCTCTCTCTCTCTCTGTCCCCCTGCTGTAATGGGCCTGCCATCTGTCACCGATGCAGCCGGTGACGATGCGGATTAATTGTTATGCAGGGGGAGACGCGCATTTATACAACAATTGGATCGTTACTGTTGCAAGCATCCAGCCTGGGGCGGTATGTACTGGGGGGATATAATATACTATAGCCACATCAACTGCTCTTTGACTACGCATCGTTCACGTGGAATTGAAAGAAGGGAGAAAAAAAGCGGAAGAACTGCATCGTTGTGATGATGAATCACGGAGCACAGAGTGCATTACGGAACTGTAAAAAAAAAAAGGACATATACTGTAGGACGTTTGGCGGCGGTTGAGGGGAGGGCTTTTTTTTTACGGCGTTGGCCGATAGGTCTGCTCTTGAAGGAGGGGTTTCTTCTAAGAGGTAATGGAAGGGGAGGGGGGAGTGAAAAGTGAAGAAAAGACAGTAAAATACTTGGCGTCAATTTAACCCAGAAGAGCGTACAAATGGAAGCAAACGGACCCTTCTGAGTTGACCACTTAAAAGCCCAGCAGAAAATAGCAGATCGACAAGCTCACAACTCGTCGCGCCGCGACGCGTTGTGAGCTTGCCGATCTGCTATTTTCGTCGAAAGCTTTCCCCACAATAACAGAAAACAGAAACGACACTAGTGTAGAGGCTTGAGGGACTCCATGCTCAACCGCACGGGGTTTAAGTGGTTAAATTAACAGTGGCGTTGTGCCGCGCGTTCCTCGCCGTAATAGACGGGAGAAGACGACAAGTGGGCCCGGCTGTGAGGGATTCCCCCGCCCCAGAACAATGAGAGGCTTGTGGAGGCGAAAGAGAAGCGACATTCCTGAATATATGAGGGGACGGGCAGGTTGGCATCAACCAAACAACACCACCACCACAACTCCACTTTACATCAATGCTGTGACACTGGGGGGGGGTACCTCTCGCTATGTGGGGGGCGCTTGAAAACACTGAAGACCGGGTGAATATAAAGCTCCACTATCGAAAAAAAGAAAGAAAGAAAGAAACCAATGTAGGGAGGTGAGTTTTAAAGTTGAAGCATTCGGGTCGTCAGCTATTCTCGCTCGTTGCAGGGGGGGGGGCGGGGGGGAGGGGGGGTGAAAAGTGCTGAGACAATCAAAAAAAGGAACACGGTGACCGCGTGAATAAACATGCCTTAACTAAAGCAATTTAACCAAGTCACAGAGTGCTTTTGTGATAGGAATGGCTTTAAGCTAACATTTGCCTTGACTGGTTTCTAATGAGTGTTAGTGGGCAGAAGGGCGACGTTCTCCCTTTTCTTTCCCTCTACGTGTTTCCCCCCCCCCCCCCTGAAGACCTGAGCAATTCCACGGGCATCCGTTTAAAGATTAGCTGGGAGGTCTCCGGAGGACATGATATGGAAACGCCACTTTTAATTAAAAAATGCAACACTCCTCTTTAATCTGCAGGCCCCCCTCAGCTAGGAGTATCACACACCAGACCCTACATATTAATTAGGGGCCTTTTAAATGATTCCAAGGGGGGCATTTTGGTGCCAGTAACCCCTAATTCTCCATTTGATCTACACCTACACTCACACCTCTCCCTGGACTAATCTGGATCATTACTGACAAAACAAGTTAAGTAGCTCATTTTGTAGTCACAGACTTTGCTCTCCTACACCTACAGTATTTGCAATGTAAACATTTTCCAGCATGTGCTTTTCAATAATATTGTGCTTTTTAGCGGTGCCAACCGCTCTACATTTGACTTTGACTCCGTGTCCGTCCGTCCGTCCGTCGTATGAGCCTGGGATGAGCATGGCAAAGAAGAAACACATACAAACACACGCGCACACACAGACACACACACACACACACGCACGTGGACACTGCCTATGTCATCTCTCCTCTCATTGCCCACACGTACCACTGGTTATCAAAGAGGGGTCCAGGGACCCCCAACGTATGTTATGTCCGAGCACGGGATGAGCACGGGATTGTAAACAGCTATAACTCCAGTTCGCAGCATGCCACCAACTCCACATTTGGTATGTGGACTTAGACCACCAATAGGGACGGGAATGAATTGCTGACGTTCTCAAAGAGGGGTCCAGGGACCCCCAGCGTCTGTTATGTCCCTCCGCCCGTATGAGCACGGGATGAGCACGGGATTTTAAACAGCTACAACTCCACTTTGCAGCATGCCACCAACTCCAACTTTGCAATGTGGACTTAGACCACCAATAGGGACGAGCATGAATTGCTCAAGTTCTCAATGAGGGGTCCAGGGACCCCCTGCCCCCGTATGAGCACGGGATGAGCACGGGATTTTAAACAGCTATAACTCCAGTTTGCAGCATGCCACCAAGTCCACATTTGGTATGTGGACTTAGACCACCAATAGGCACGAGCATGCATTGATGACGTTATGAAAGAGGGGTCCAGGGACCCCCAGCGCCCGTATGAGCACGGGATGAGCACGGGATTTTACAGAGCTATAACTCCACTTTGCAGCATGCCAGCAAGTCCACATTTGGTATGTGGCCTTAGACCACCAATAGGGACCAGCATGAATTGCTCAAGCCCCGCCCCCTCTGTCTTCCCATTGGCTGGCCTTCAAACAGCCATAACTCAAGTTCGCAGCATGCTATGGAGTACAAATTTTGTACATGGACTAAAGCCAGCAATAGGGACTAACTGTCATTACTTAAGCCCCGCCCCCTCTGTCTGCCCATTGGCTGGGCTTTAAACAGCCATCATTCCAGTTTGCAGCATGCTACCAAGAACAAATTTGGTAAGTGGACTCAGACCACCAATAGGGACGAACTGAAATGAGTTAACGGCCGCCCCAAAGGCACCGCTTCCTTCACACAGGGTGTGATTTTTTGGGATTCATGCAGAGCCATCTAACAGCAAAGGGCCTATGATGAAAGTGTGGTATAATGGAGGACTGAGTGTACGAGACGTTTACAACCATCTACACTGCTGAAATATGGATAAGCCCGGCCACATGGTCTGGCACCACTGCAGCGAACTAACTCCATAACAAAGACAAGATGTACAAAACCCAGTGAAATGCATTATCGTTTAGTTTCATAGCTATTGTTTTATCGATTACTTTTTCAATTCATTAATAAAAGTGTTTAATACTTTGTCATACAACAGTGTTAGCTTATCTACAAGCTTACAACGTATTGTAGAGGCTTGTAGAGCTGGGCTGGTTTTCCTAGACCTGGTTGCTTGTTTCTCTCACAGAACCTGGCAACACTGAGTACATAGCCTTTACTTGGGGTTCACATACAGTAGAAAGTCTTATTCATTGTTCCTCTGGTGTGTGTTAGGAGGGGTTGTACTGTACTTTGTGCCGTCTCCTAGGGACGTCTCCCCGCCTCAGACAAGCACTTTTTCCACCAGAGAATAGCGGCTGGTAAACATGTACGCCAGGGAGGCTTGCTGCCTGTCAGACCATAACAAAGCAATAACAGCAGCCCCTAAAACGTATTTATACAAAAAGGGGATTGTGTAGGACTCGTGTGGTGTAGAGTGGTGATGGTTGGGAGTGGGGGAGGGGGGCTCTTATCAACTATGGGGCTGCCAGGAGACCGCAAATTTTAGTGTTGGGCTCAGAGTAATAACCAGGTTTGAGAACAGCCCCCAAGTTCTGGATTAAGAACATTATAATATGCCCGTGTATCATTACCCAGACCGTTCCAGTTGCAAAAGTGGAAAAGTACGGAGCAGGGCTGGGGTTTAGGAGTAAGCACGGATGATTATACCCAGTGCTACCAGATGCAAGGCTCTGTGCCGTCTGTCTCTCTATTGGCATCTTGAAAACCAGTCTGCTTCTTAAAGATTATGTTTATGCTTTTTTTATTGGTACATGTCGCTGTTAAATAACAAAAAGACGTTGCGCGTCAACAATGGGTTTTCTCAGTGGAGTGCTAGACCCCAAAATCCAGTATACAGGAATTGGGGGAAAAAAATCCCAAAAAGGTAGCAAATCCAAAAGAGGACAAAGTACTCACATTTCCACTTTTTTATTGGCACACACACCGATAAATGAACGCTTATGCGTTTCAGCTATGAGCCTTCATCAGAGCATCATTTACAGACATTCCACTGTTGTCGGGGAGAAACCTCTTATCTCCATATTCTAACTTTTTGTGTTTTTTTCATAAATCAACGCCATACTACAATCATACTACAGCGTCACACAAAAGCATCAACAGTAGCAGATCTACAAGCTCGAAACGCGCCACGATTTGAGCTTGTAGATCTGCTACTTTTGCTATTTTTGAATAGGCTCTATGCACAGCAGCCATATTGGAAAGACATTGGGCTTCTTCTTACTTCCTTCACAGGTGTTACTAATGATACTAATTAAGGCTCTGTTCCATTCTGGTCAATCAGAGTCAGGGTGCTGATATTGTGCATGTTGACTCACTGGAAACACTCTGCAACACCAGTGGGTCTCAAAGTGTGGTCCAGGGACCCTCATGGTTCCTTGAGGGGGTTCCAAATGGCCCCTTACAGGTGTGTAACTCTTTGAGAGTGTACAAATGGAACCAAATGGACCCGTAAGGGTCCATTTGGTTCCATTTGTACACTCTCAGAGTTACATTAAAAGGTTGAGAACCACTGTGCTACACTAAATGGAATAGAGCCTTCATTAGAATCATTGGTAACACCTGTGAAGGAAGTAAGGAAGAGGCCCAATTTCTATATGGCTGCTGTTGTTTATGGGTGATTTATACTTATAGTTGCGTGCCGGTGATCAGGCATTATATACTTGCACATCATGTATTGTACACCACTCCTAGAAATGAACTCTAAGCTTAAAGCTGCAATCCGTAAGATTTAAGTCCTTATACCTGGGGATTCCAAACCCGGTAGGCACGAGGGTAAAAAATGTCTACATTTCTAACCTGAAAACAGGTTCTATCTTTCTTAATAATAGGAGTAGGGCGACCACCTCCTGTGCTAGTTATACGTTATGTTTCATCAACATACTCTACCATGCAGATTGGTTAAAATAACATTTCATTAAAGTACGTTCTGGATTGCAGCTGTTAAGGACTGTACTCTATAGCAGTGGTTCCCAAACTTTTTAGAGTCAAGACCCAAAAGAGAAATTGGATGTTTGCCCGGGAACCAAACTAGTGAAAATAGCAGATCTACAAACTCACAGCGGGGCGCTTCTAGCCACGTTGTGAGCTCGTAGATCTGCAATTTTCACTACTTCTTTTTTTTTATTTAGAAAAATGTTGGATTTTTTTTTATTTTAATTGATGAAAAGTTGTGATTTCTTTGCTTAAATATTTATTTCATTTTTATGTAGGAAACGAAAAAAAAGGGATACCAATAAAAATGTGTCCGCGACACAAACACGGGTCCCGACCCACTGTTTGGGAAACAGTGCTCTCTACAGTCTCTCTACAACAGCTGGCGAGAGAGCGGAGCGTCGGAGCAATCTGGCCACAAGGCCCTTCCGTCAGGCCCCCTGGGGGTCCGCGCGCGCTCCCACACTCATCACAAATTAAAGAGGCTGGGTCAGACCACCTCAGCACTCTGCGGCAGGCAGACCACGCACTGATGATGATGCTGTTGTTGTGACGAAGACCCTGAGACAACGTGGAGAGCTGAAGCGTATTCAAAAAATCTGCGAACATCAATAGTCAGCGTGAGCCTTAACCCATTAAGACCTGGAACTGTGTCATTTTTAGATCTGAGCTAAAAAGCATTATTTTACACTTTGGGCTATTAAAAAATAGCAGATATACAAGCTCATAGCGCGGCACCGAGTGCCGCGCTATGAGCTTGTAGATCTGCTATTTTTGAAAAATCGTGAAAATGTGCGCAAATCTTCTGAATATATATATTTTTAAAGCGAACATTTTTAACTCAAATCTTTGCCTCTGGGGGTCCCTGGAACAAAATATTTTGATGGGGGTCCACGGCCAAATACATATACTGTTGGGGGTCCTTGACATGAAAAAGATTGAGAACCACTGATATAGAAACGTACGTTTTTCAGAAAACTGTTGGGATTTAGGAGACTCGTAGAATCGGCTTCAGGTCTCAATGGGTTAAGCGCCCGTTGGTCCAGGGCTACTTCATCTCTGTTGTCTCCTCTCCCCCCGCCCCCCACTCTGGAGAATGCAAAGCCATCCCCACAAGGTTGAAGACATAATTATTTTACAGCTAGTTAGTCACAGCCCAGTAACTTTTGGATAAACTCTATTGAGTAAGTACAGCGAGGGGTGGTGCTTCCGTCAGTTCTAATTACTTAACAATATGGGGGTTTCTAAAAAAAATCCCTATCCTAATCTTCCAACACAGACAGAAAACATGAGCCATACAACTTTGAGAGAGAGAGACAGACAAGACAGAGACGTTGATGTAAAGAGATGGATCATAATGTGCAGCCTTCATTGTTTTTAATAGACTGCATACCAACCAGTGTCCTTGAGAAAAGAACAACCATCTACTGCACAGGTAAACGTTGCCAGTCAGTGATGTGTATGCTTGTAATCATAATCCCACCCTGAGGTCTGAGGGTGGTGAGATGATTACAAGCATTCAGCAACACACGAGGAGAAACTGTGCACAATTAAAAAGTTGATAAGGAACTTTCAAGGACTTTACGTTTCATTAGATGTGCATTCTTTTTGTCTTCCGTCTGCACCGAGGAAGAAAGAGAGCGCACTTATGTGCTCAGCGAGAACGGTTTCTCCTCAACTTTACAACATGTGGCAAACACCCCTTCCCCCTCCCCCCCCCCGTCATAAAGGCTTTCTCGCTGATTGCTCCTCTCACTCACTCAAATCAAGACGAAAGAACTATGTCAAAACTAATCCGGGACGTATCTAAATATTAGGCACGGGGGAATATTAACATGATAAATCCCTCTAGGGCTTTTAGTTTGGTTTCGTTCTGTTTTTTTTTTACGCCATAATAGATCTTCATTCAGACTCTCTAACGTTGCTTACTGCTGGTTGGAGGATATTGTAGCTATGTGTGGTTCCTTTCCATTCAACGAGACGCAATCAGTACCACCGTTTAGCACCTCTTATTAGGCTTAATGTGAACTTAACGTGCAGGACTCTCAACCCGACCTGCAAACAAACACGCCGCCATCCAAGAAGCGCTCAGCAGAGATTATGCTGCTGCGCCGCAAATTAAGAGAAACAGACGAAGCCGCCACTGCTTCCAATATGTGTCGCCGCTCGGGAGACTAAAAGGCTGATTTATACTTAAAGTTGCGTGCCGGCGCCGTGAACCGAATATAGCCGATCTACAAGCTCACAACACGTCCCTCTGTGTGGCGTTCTGAGCTTGTAGATCGCCTCATTTTCAGTATTTACACCAAGCTTAAGAGAGTATATCAATCCTTTAAAAGAGACACGAGAGTCCTCATCGAGCTCGCCTCGGAGGAACAGCTTCACCTTGGCTCAATTGGACCCCTGTCCTTTAACCCATTAAGAGCTGGAACTGTGTCATTTTTAGATTTGAGCTAAAAAAGCATTATTTTACACTATTCAAAAATACACTAAAATACACTATTCAAAAATAGCAGATATACAAGCTCATAGCGCGGCACCGAGTGCCGCGCTATGAGCTTGTAAATCTGCTATTTTTGAAAAATCGTGAAAATGTGTGCAAATCTTTGAATATATATATTTTTAAAGCGAACATTTTTAACTCAAATCTTTGCTTCTGGGGGGTCCCTGGAACAAAATATTTTGAGATGGGGGTCCACGGCCAAATACATATAATTATGGGGGTCCTTGACATGAAAAAGATTGAGCACCACTGATATAGAAACATACGTTTTTCAGAATACTGTTAAGATTTAGGAGACATGTAGAATCGGCTTCAGGTCTCAATGGGTTAACGTGACGTGCTGATATTTCCCAGAACTAATGGTTAAATAAGTGGGTGGGGGGTAACGAACAGGCTAATGAGGCCCAGCTAATCACATCAGGGCTGTTGCCTAATTGGGAGGCCTGCTGATGCGTCTTGCTGCCCGGGCTAGCCAGGAGGCAAGGCTTTGGGTAAATCTAATGCAGCCTTGTTGGAAGCCCTCTCACGGCCATCCATCACGCTAACACAACAGCACAACATGCTACTGACAACGCTGGCCTTCTAATTCCCTTCTATTCCCAGCAACGCTGTACCTGCCCCCGGGATCTCTGGAGCTTAGGAGGAAAAGAAGAGTGATGTGACATCCACCTGGTGTGTGTGTGTCCATGTGTGTGTGTGTGTGTGAGTGAGTGTGTGAGTGTGTGAGTGTGTGTGTGTGTGTGTGTGTGAGTGTGTGTGTGTGTGTGTGTGTGTCCGTGTGTCCGCGTGTGTGTGTGTGTGTGTGTGTGTGTGTGTGTGTGTGTGTGTGTGTGTGTGTGTGTGTGTGTGTGTGTGTGTGAGTGTCCGTGTACCAGGCATTATCATACTTATGAGAGCCAGATGTTGCCACACGTATAGTAACATCTAGAGAAATGGACCGTGTGATGACCATTTTCCTGAACCCCCGCAACAACAGAAATGTTGTTTTCATGATTAGCAAGGTTGAGCTAAAGTTACTATTTGGAAAAAATTAAGGTTGGGGTCAGGGTTAGGCGTAGGCATTTAGGGGTAGGAGGCTAGGGTTAGATTTAGGGTTAGAATTTGGTTTAGGGTTCAAAATGAAAGGTTGTCCTCACAAGTATAGTAAAACCAACATGTGTGCCTGTGTGTGTGTGTGTGTGTGTGTGTGTGTGTGTGTGTGTGTGTGTGTGTGTGTGTGTGTGTGTGTGTGTGTGTGTGTGTGTGTGTGTGTGTGTGTGTGTGTGTGTGTGTGTGTGCGTGTGTGTGCGCGTGCGTGTGAGGAGGCCATCATTGATTTTCCATTTTGTATTAGTAAATTAATCCCTACACCGTGCTCCTTCTATCCTGGTCCGAAGCGGAGGCTATTGATTGCTTTGTTATGTGGCCTTAAGGAGGCCCCGCATCCCTAATCAGAATGTGGTTCTTATAGGGGAGGGAGCTGCACCGGGCGGTAAATACTCACTCCTGCTTCCATGCAAAACAAACAGGGCTAAACGGTCGGGGGAGCGAGGGAGCGTGGTCGAGTCAAAAAGCGGCGACCTTTGCATTGTGCTCGGGATAATTCAAACGGTCAGGGAGCGACAAAGTTACGTGCAAAGGAGGAATGTTAAAATTGTCTAAAAAGTAAACACAGCAGAGCTTATGATAATGTATTATTTCAACCTATGCTCTTATCCCCAAGATGTTCAAGTGGTACCAAATCTGAGACGTGTGTCCTTGGTCTCTCTGCTATCACTTCTCCCTGCTCAGAGTTTTGAACCACTTTATTAAACCTGGCGTCGCTAATTGTGGGCATGTCCGTTTTCGTCCCTGACGAGGTCGCACGTGTCCCAACAGCCACAGTTCAGATGAAATGGTTTCTGTGGTGTTTGTTTGTTTGTTTGATGATACCACACAGTGTATGCTAGTGTATCAAACATACTGTAGGATGCGTCAGCAGCTGACATCTGTTTACCGTCCCCGTGACAATGGCTCTTAGGTTTCCGGACGTTATGTGCAGAACTCACGCAAAAACAGGAGCAATGGTGGCACCCAAGAGCTGGGCTGAAAAACTCAGTGGTATTCAGAAGGAGCAAAAAAGGGCCAATCTACAACCTCTTACAAGCTTATGTGGTTAATAACCAGCAATGAACGGCAACCACCCCGCACCTCCCCCAAATACAACTCCAATGCAGTCTCTGTGACTCTATACTGCAACAAGAGAGATCAATCGGCCCTTTTTTTCATGGACACTTTCAAGACAAAAGGCAAGGAGCGGAAAAAATCACTAGCAAGATGCAACCTAACTGCCAATGGGAGGACGTGTGTGAAGAGAATAATGCATTGGTTCTCAAAGGGGTCCTTGGGAGGGTACCACGGGGTCCCCAGCCAAAGTAGTAAATATAGCATCACAATCATTTTAACCACTTTATCCATTTATATCTTGGCTATTCAAAAATAGCAGATCTAAAAGCTCACAGCGCGCCACTTTGTGCCGTGCTGCAAGCTTGTACATCTGCTATTTTATCATTTTTGTGGAAAATAGTGAACATGTTTTGATTTTTTTTTACATAAATCTTCTCTTCTAGGGGTCCCTGGCACAAACCTTTTAGACGGGGGGTCTGCGGCCAACTACATATCAATTAGGGGGTCCTTGACATGAATAGGTTTGAGAATCAGTGGAATAATAAAGTGCTGGTCAGAGGCGAATGAAAAAAAAAGAGCCATGGATTATGACTGCATGACGCAGGACTGGGTTCTGTTAACACAGTCAGACGAGGACAGCAGAGGTGAGAGGCGTTCGCTGCAGCTGGCCGATACAGCTCAGATTGTTGCTGACGGAGCAGAAACCTTGTATCTCCATATTTCAACTTTTTCTTCGTATATTAATGCCTTTTTACTTCGGCGTTCGCTTGTGTCGTGCGAAAGAAGCAAAAAATAGCCGATCTACAAGACCGCGACACGTCGTGAGCTCGTAGATTTTCGGCTATTTTCACTATTTTTTAAAAAGGATTTAAAAGTGCAAGTGGTGGTTAGGTGTGTCGGTTGGTTTTATACATATTAAACCAATGAAAAGCAATAAAGAGCTTGTGACTAAATAATAACTACATTGGAATTCTGTTTTTTTTTTTACATACAAGGTTTCCCCCCCGAGAGCGAAGAAATGTAAAATATGGTTTACCCCTTATGCTTTGACAGCATAACAATATCTGAGATAATAACAGTTTTTCCCAGACTTACCAGTGACAGTGACAATGTTTTTTGTCTCTGCCTTTTAGGGGGCCGCAATTACATTTTAATACCACGACTACTCCAATATACAATTTATATCGGCAGTTTGATGTTTACTAGGTATTTACTGGTTCAGAAACAAAACCATTAACACACCCACTGGCAACGGGCGTTGTAAAAAGAGCCCCGGTATTTGTGTCTACATAAATTAAGATGCCGTCGAGGATAAGACTGACCTCACGTCTCTCCCACTGACTGGGTTGCTGCTGCTGAGCAACAAGAACAGGAAAAAAACTTGTCTTGTGTGAGAATGTTTTGTCCAAAAGAAAATACCATCTAATATTTCACACCATTGTATGAAAATACCTCATTTAAGCGGAAACCAGCTCAAATATTATGGCACGATTATCGACAGGATTTTACTGGATCTGGCGGGGCTCAATGCGCGCCGTTTATTCGAGACTCAAACTTGTGCGGCAAAGCGAGGCATTAATACAATACAGATGGAAATGGTGGGTGGTAGCGTTATGGACTGTATGAAAACGTGTTTCACACGGATCGTTAAAAGTTAAAAGTTAAAAGTGGTGCTGGCATGGCACATGGGTTGCCAGATCTGCTAATTATAATCTCCCCGCAAGATTGTATTTGAAAATAGCCGATCTACAAGCTCACAACGCGTCGCATCGCGACGCGTTGTGAGCTTGTAGATCTGCTATTTTCAAATAGCTGATGTATGTGTTAAAGTGCTTCGTGTGGCCCATAGTCGCTTCTTTTGGGCTGGTTTTCCTAGACCTGGTTGCTTGTTTCTCTTACAGAATCTGGCAACACTGCAGGGCACATGCACGACATCATAAGACATAAAAAAAAAAAACACACCTTGAAAGTTGCCTTTGTCATGACAACATGTTTAACATTTAGGTCTCAACCATTTTCTCTCTGTGCTTTTGTTTTGTTTTTTGGGACCACCTGTGTCTGCGTTTTGAGAAGGTAATAACGCTTGGATCTTCAAACGCTCCGAGATGGTCCCAAGAGTCTTATCTCCGGAGCTGTGCTCCGTTTGAAGTGCTGTTTTCCCACGCGACTGTTAAGCCTAATTCATAGTCCGTAGTGCACCGGCGGTGTCCCTTGCTGTCAAGAGCAGATCTACAAGCTGACAACGCGCCACGATGAAACGTGTTGTTAGCTTGTAGATCTGTTCTTGACGGGAAGTAAAGTAGTAGTAAACGTTTTCCTTTCACAGTGAGACTCAGTGTGTGCCATTTCAGGCCCTCTCTGTGTGTGTGTGTGTGTGTGTGTGTGTGTGTGTGTGTGTGTGTGTGTGTGTGCGCGCGTGTGCGTGTGCGTGTGTGTGTGTGAGACAGCTGGCTGTGCGGTAGATAAGGCTCTGCGTGAAGACAGTGAGCTTAAGGTCTTTCCTGTTTTGTTTCGTCTTCTAGCTGGGTCTACCTACGGTGGGGGTCTTACTGAGCCTCAGGCCAGTTGCTGAGGGAGGCGGTGACATTGAGCGTCAAGGTATATTGAAAAATTGATGGCTCCCATTAATACACAGTGGGTTGGTTAGAGAGACGCCGTCTTTATTAAAGGAGGCGATTTGACATCCTACGTGGGATAAAGAATGATGGCAGAGGGAACGCCACTGCTGTGGCTAAAGTGAGAACAGGACTCCAGTAGTATGCACAGCAGCCATATTGGACATAAATTGGGCCTCTGTCTGACTTCCTTCATAGGTCTTACGAAGTATACGAAAGAAGGCTCTGTTCCATACTCAAACAGAGTCAGGGTGCTGATATTGTGCATGTTGACTCACTGGAAACACTCTGCTACACCAGTGGGTCTCAAAGTGTGGTCCAGGGACCCTCATGGTTCCTTGAGGGGGTTCCAAATGGCCCCTTAAGGGTGTGTAATTCTGAGAGTGTACAATTGGAACCAAAAGGACCCGTAAGGGTCCATTTGGTTCCATTTGTACACTCTCAGAGTTATGGGGGTCCATGAAATTAAAACGTTTCAGAACCACTCTGCTACACTAAATGGAACAGAGCCTTCGTTATTATCATTGGCAACACCTGTGAAGTGAGTAAGGAAGAGGCCCAATTCCTTTCCAATATGGCTGTTGTGCATAGAGACTGATTGATAACTGTCCTTTTAAACCTACAGCCCATTATGCTTTGTGTGTATTGTCTCCCTCTCTAGACGGAGAGGGGTAATTGCAGAGGTGTCTGAACTACAATAAAGATGGAGGCAATCTGCAGCACTGGCTGCTTCAAATAACTTTTAATTGGCATGGTCAACCAGTAGGTGTCATCATACCCAACACCACGGTCTAAATGTCTGGGAGACCACCTCCTTGTGAAGACATTCACAGGTGTTACCAATGATACTAATGAAGGCTCTGTTCCATTCTGGTCAAACAGAGTCAGGGGTGCTGATATTGTGCATGTTCACTGGAAACACTGCTACACCAGTGGGACTCAAAGTGTGGTCCAGGGACCTTCATGGTTCCTTGAGGGAGTTCCTTACGGGTGTGTAACTATGAGAGTGTACAAATGGAACCAAATGAACCCGTAAGGGTCCAATTGGTTCCATTTGTACACTCTCAGAGTTATGGAGGTCGTGGAAATTGAAATATCTGAGAACCACTATGCTACGCTAAATGGAACAGAGCCTTCATTAGTATCATTGGTAACACCTGTGAAGTACGTGATAATATGGCTGCTGTGCATAGAGCCTATCACTGCAGATGTACTAGTTATTGTATGAACATACTCTACCATACAGATTGGTCAAAAACTATGTTTTCTTCATTACAATCTCTAAGGTGAATGAACGCACACGCAAAAACAATATAATGCACTTTGTGGCAACACGCCAGTATAGACACTAAACATCACTCCATGTCAGCACCTGGACAAATACTGCTAAATGTCAACGCTAAATATAGCTAAAAACCTGTAAACGGTATTATCTTCTCTGCCAGTGGACTAATTAACCGCCGTTTGTCTTATGAAACTTCAACCCGATTTACACAGCCATGATTAAGGTGGCTCCAAAAACAAGCCTATTTATTAGGCACACTGAAGCTGTGTGCCGCCCGTAACACAGCTTGGCAACCGAATCATCACACACACGCACACACACACACACACACACACACACACACACACACACACAAAGCAGACATAAAAAAGGCTTTGTAGCTTTTATATATTTTATACGCCCATTTAATTTGGCTCTGCTTGATTCTAATCTATTTAGGTGGCTTTTTTTTAAAGACACAGGGCTCACCTCTAGTGGCGCGTAGTGGGGCCGAGCAGCAGGGTGCATTGTTCCTGTGACTTTCTGAGAGCTTTAGTGACCTACCTACTGTACCTACTGCCGGCCCGTTCGCCGACGAGCCTGCGGAGAGGCACGGGCTCAGACAAAAACAAGAGGCACGGCTCTCGACCTTGCCGTTGCCGCGGAACAGTGCGCTGACGCCGCGCCAAGGAGCCCTCAGCTATCGTTTCGGCCCCCTGTCTAACCCATTGAGACCTGAAGCCGATTCTACGTGTCTCCTAAATCTCAACAGTTTTCTGAAAAACGTATGTTTCTATATCAGTGGTGCTCAATCTTTTTCATGTCAAGGACCCCCAAAATTATATGTATGTGGCCGCGGACCCCCATCAAAATATGTTGTTCCATGGACCCCCAGGAACAAAGATTTGAGTTAAAAATGTTCGCTTTAAAAATATGTATATTTCAAAGATTTGCACACATTTTCACCATTTTTCAAAAATAGCAGATCTACAAGCTCGTAGCGCGGCACTCGGTGCCGCGCTACGAGCTTGTATATCTGCTATTTTTGAATAGCCCAAAGTGTAAAATAATGCTTTTTAGCTCAAATTCAAAAATGACACAGTTCCAGGTCTTAATGGGCTAATGCTGTGTGGTGTGCCTGCCGGCGACACTGCCAGTCGCTTAGCATCCGGTGCCTCTTGTCTGTTGCCCTCTCTGACAAGACAAGACCCCCTCCGGGTGCACCCCCTGCCTGAGAACAGTGGGTCTTCTGTGTCGGGTATATATATATAATCGCGGCGGCTGACACATTCGATTAGACGTTTGTGATGGCTACTCCCCGACCCCTGCTCTGAGCCACAGGTTAAGACATCCATCACACAAAACCACGGCGCTGTATGCAAACACACAGGCTTGTCTGGTTCATAACAAAAAAATCGCTTTAGCGGAATACCAAACGGAAACGTGTCCGTACAGTATATGAGGCAAATCAAGTGCTTAACCCATTAAGACCTGGAACTGTGTCATTTTTAGATTTGAGCTAAAAAGCATTATTTTACACGTCGGGCTATTCAAAAATAGCAGATCTACAAGCTCATAGCGCGGCACCGAGTGCCGCGCTACGAGCTTGTAGATCTGCTATTTTTGAAATTCATGAAAATGTGTGCAAATCTTTGAATATATATATTTTTAAAGCGAACATTTTTAACTCAAATCGTTGCTTCTGGGGGGGTCCCTGGAACAAACTATTTTGATGGGGGTCCGCGGCCAAATAAATATAATTTTGGGGGTCCTTGACATGAAAAAGATTGAGCACCACTGATATAGAAACATACGTTTTTCAGAATAGTGTTGGATTTAGGAGACGTGTAGAATCGGCTTCAGGTCTCAATGGGTTAAACACTTACCACTACTTTCGTCCCTATTTTGGGCGTTCCAAAAATGCTCTAAAACTGTGAAAAACAGCTATTATCGCCATTGTGCGGCATAGTATTATTACACAGGGCCAATTAAGGCGCCAATGATCACAAAAGGCCAGCAGATCACCATGGCTACATAGAAGTGTCACTGTAAGCTCCTTTGATCTTGGGCGCAGCCTTCTATTAAACCATTGAGACCTGAAGCCGATTCTACATGTCTCCTAAATCTCAACAGTTTTCTGAAAAACGTGTGTTTCTATATCAGTGGTGCTCAATCTTTTTCATATCAAGGACCCCCAAAATTATATGTATTTGGCCGCAGACCCCCATCAAAATAATTTGTTCCAGGGACCCCCAGAAGCAAGGATTTTAGTAAAAAATGTTTGCTTTAAAAATATATATATTCAAAGATTTTCACACATTTTCACGATTTTTCAAAAATAGCAGATATACAAGCTCATAGCGCGGCACTCGGTGCCGCGCTATGAGCTTGTATATCTGCTATTTTTGAATAGCCAAAGTGTAAAATAATGCTTTTTAGCTCAAATCTAAAAATGACACAGTTCCAGGTCTCAATGGGTTAAACTTGGAAATGAGATTTTGTATTTCAAGTTATCAATAAGAGATTCTGCTCGGAGGCCGCGCCTCTGCTTTTGCGAGTTGTCGAGTTCAAAATCTAATTAACTTCATTTTCTCGCCAAGTGGGACTTCGACAAAAAAAGCCATTCATCTTTTTACCACCGACCTTCAGCGGAACAGCTTCCCCGGCATTTTTTTGGCATAATTACCATGGCATTAAGAGCTGGTCAACAGAACGAGAGCTGCTCTTAACGCTTAACCCATTAAGACCTGAGGCGATTCTTAAAAAAAATCTAAATCCTAACAGTTTTTTCGGAAAAAAATATAAAAAAAATATTTTCACGATTTTTTCAAAAATAGCAGATATACAAGCTCATAGCGCGGCACCGAGTGCCGCGCTATGAGCTTGTATATCTGCTATTTTTGAATAGCCAAAGACATCTAAAGTGACACAGAAGCGTTCCAGGTATCAATGGGTTAATGCAGAACCGAGCGCCGCTGAACCCATCATAGTCGTCATAACAACCTGAACGATCACTGAGGCTCTTAGTGTCCGTGTGTGAAAAGAGATGGTGATTTGAGGGGCAGTGTGTGTGTGTGTGTGTGTGTGTGTGTGTGTGTGTGTGTGTGTGTGTGTGTGTGTGTGTGTGTGTGTGTGTGTGTGTGTGTGTGTGTGTGTGTGTGTGTGTGTCTGAGATGCTTCAGGAGTACTGCTTGTACATGCAAATTAACAGGAGGGGGGGGGGGACAGAAGAATACAAAAAAGAGACTCGGCCAGATGGAGAAGCGCAAGGAGAGGTACAATCTGGATGAGCAAAAAGCGGTCGCTGAAAAGGCTCCGTGGCTTTGACAAGACTTAAAGCCATGACGAGAGAGGACCTCTTTTTTTTTAAAGCTCGTCCCTGGCCTTGTCCAATGAGCAGCGGCCTATTCATAAGAGAGCAGGCTCCTATCAGAAGTCTGTTGAAAAGGTAGCATAGAAAACACCTCTAATTGTGAATGCCAGTGAATAGATCAAGCATGCAAAAAGGTTTGGTATAGGCCTCGCTGTGATAAAAAAACACAAGGCTCCCCAACCGGCGTGTAAATACAGGGCAGTGTATTGGCATCTCACTGATGCGTCCAAGTTTCAAGGTCTGAAGCCTAAGTTGATGTTGCCCCCTAGAGGAAGCACCGTGCCATTTCATTTGAGTTCTGCAGATCCCCAGCCTAGGCAACGGACCAACATCCAAGTAAGGAGTGTGGAAACTGCTTGCGTCTGTGTGCGTCTTAGTGTGCAGACACGCTACAGGAGATCGATAAGAGACGGCGACGATGCATACAGTAGATATGAAACATAAACATGGAACTGATGACGGGATTAAGAGACAAGGTTTTTGCTTACCTGTGTGGTCACATGATCCAAGCATCGACGAGCAGAACATGAAAGGGAAGGAAAAAAATGTTGTTAGAATAAGGCAATGGTGAAAAGTCAAACAAAGCCAAGGAGTCTGTACTAAATACATACCACATTACTGATTTATTAACCACTTGAACCCCAGCATCCCTATTCTGGGGTGAAGATTCTGCAACAAAAATTGCAGCTGTACAAGCTCGCAACGCGGCACAATTGTGAGCTTGTAGATCGGCTATTGTTGGCAAAGAGATTTCGTACAGAGAAAGAAAATTAGGGGGTCTAGTATTATAGACCCCTGGGGTACTCCAGTCAACTAATTATATAGGTTTTAAGCGGTTGATTTTGTGCTGTACAATAACACGGTGGTGTTGTTCACGAGGTATGTACGTATGATAGAGTATGTGTACATATAATGTCCTGTCCTAATGTATGTTTATCCTGAACACACCGACTAATAACACCACTGTTGATGCGGCATTAACCTATTGAATCAGTCAATCATTTCCTCAGCAGCACAGAAACCACTTCAAATAAAGTACATACAAAACACGTAGCTGCTGAACAGTGAAAAGATAGGCGTGTCTAAATGTTTAATTCACTGTATATACTGAGCAACTCAGATAGACGTGTCCTGAAAACAACAATATAACTCTCTACTATCACTTCAGAGGCACACTGGAAGCAAACACCAGCATTGGAGTAACGCTATAATTTAGTTACTTATTAATTACGGTGGGGAAACTGTGAACAACAGAAACATTAACATGAATATTCACGTGTTTGTATCCGGCTGCGATTGTTGCTAAAATGTGTTGCGAGTTTGTCTCCCTTGGTGCAGCCTTCTGCATAAATGATTAACCCGTCGAGACCGGGAACGCATCCGTGTCATTTTAAGATTCCTTTGGGCTATTCAAAAATAGCAGATCTACAAGCTCATAGCGCGGCACCGAGTGCCGCGCTATGAGCTTGTAGATCTGCTATTTTCTTCTTTTTTTTGTTAATGTGAAAATGTGTTAAAATATTTGAATATATATATACATTTTAACTAAAATCTTTGCTTCTGGGGGTCCCTGGAACAAAATATTTTCAGATGGGGGTCTGCGGACAAATACATATCATTTTGATGAAATGGTTTAAGAACCACTGATAAATATATAACATAAGTAAGAAAAAAAATACATTTGTAGAATCCCCAAAAGCAATAAGATTTAAGTTACAAAAATAATGTTCGCTTTAAAAAATACATATATTCAAAGATTTGCAATTTTTCAAAAATAGCAGATCTACAAGCTCATAGCGCGGCACTCGGTGCTGCGCTATGAGCTTGTAGATCTGCTATTGTTGAATATCCCAAAAAGAATCAAAAAAAAAATGCGTTCCCGGTCTGAATGGGTTAAGCATGTGGAGGGACTGGAAATCAACAGGCTAGATCCGAATAAACAGAAGGAAGAGCTTCTTTCCATACTAATGGCTGAATTTGAATGCAGGGAGGCGCCCACAAATACGCCTGCTGCTTTTGGGAAGTTCAAAAAGCGGCATACCCCCCTCGAGTGTCACCCAAACCCTCCCGCGAAACGCTGGGAGCGCCGTGATTAACAAAGTGTAACCTTAACAGAAGAGAAGGGTGCTTTGTGGTATATGCTTTGTAGGGTGGAACAGAGGTAAACTGCGTTGTGTTCTCAAGCATGTCTATTAGGGGAGTGCGGGGGGAATGAAATGATAAAGAAGCCATTCACGGGGGGATTTAACACATTATCAAATATTTACAGTTCAGACAAGGACTCTCTCAAAGTCGTTTACTATGCCAAGCACTAGACACTGTTTTTTTAACCACTTGAAACCTTAGCGTCCCAATTCTAGGCATAATTCGAATTCGCATTCAGCGAAAAATAGCTGAGAAGATCTACGAGCTCACAATGCATCGCAGCGTGACACGTTGTGAGCTTGCAGATCAGCTATTTTCGAGGGTTCTAAAGTCTAGCTAAACTAACTTGACTTCTTCCTCTGAGATTTTGTCCTTTCTCGTCTCAAAAGCTTCCATGGATCGTGATTACGGACTGCCGGCTGCAATTGTAGGGTTTCCACGGACGATAGCTGCACTGTTATTACACTTGTCATTGTTATTATTGTTGATGTGCATCTGTCTTCCCCCCCACCCCGGCCCCGTCGTCTCTTTTTCTAGATGGCTGCCCACCTACAGCCAGGTTCTGTTTGAGGGCTCTTCCCGTTAAAGGGGGAGTTTTTCTTTGCAGACGTTGCAAAGCACTTGCTCGTGGAGGAATTGTTGCTGAAGAATATGGTGTTGACTTTATATACTGCATGTAAAGTTTCATGAGATGCCTTGTGTTGTGATTTGGCCCTACATGAATAAGATTTTGATGACTTGACTAGCTGGTCAGTTGGAAATGTTGGCCATGCTGCTGATGAGTGTCCTAGTTAATGGAACTAATCGATTATAAAAAAGTAATCTATAAGTAAGTAAGCAAGCCTTGCCGAGCCCTGTGGCCCATAGAAACGTTATAAAAACTGTCAACAAATTTCAAAAAGAGTGAAAATAGCAAAAATCGTCTTTTTTTCACTACACTACACCGTTGTGGCACGACAAAGTATAAAATAATAACACTTGATAGGTAAATCAAATCGCTGATATATATAGATATATATATATATATATATTTTAAAAAAAACATAATTTTTGATTATTCGATTCATCGAAAAAGTAATCGATGGAATAATCGCTAACAGAATAATCAATAGTTGCAGCCTTATTTCAGTGGTAGTGCCTTCAAGTCTCCCAATGAAGTCCTGAAGTGACCATGGATTGAGTGTTCACTCCCTCTAACCCCAAATGACCCGCAGCATCACCCTGTAAACTGACCTCCGTATTAATTCTAATGCAGAATAATGACCTGATGACAATGAAAGAGAAAGGAACTGCACCATGTGTGGCACGGGGGGACAGAAGACAACTGTTGATATAATTATTAAAACACGCCGCGTATGGAAAGATACACAGCGTTAGGTCACCGGAACAAAACGCTGCATAATTGCTATTTAACTAGGCCAATGTTTACATAGTAAAAAGAATGATATGATGACTGTGCATATTACTGGGAAGGGAAGTCTGTCAACAAGGTGCAACAAAGTGGCAATCACCATCCCAGACACACAATATGCAGACAGAGCGAGGCGGGGGGTTTTCTGCTAGGATAGCCAGCAGGTGATGAAGCAATTGTCTTCTGGGTCAGAGCACTCAATTTTCGGTTCCCCCCCGTTTTCTCCCGATGGGTTCCACAAGTGCAGCATCCGGACAGAGTCCTTAACCCATTAAGACCTGAGGCCACTTCTAAACATTTTCTAAATCCCCCCAAAAAATCGGAAAAAAATATTTAAAAAATAATTTTCACGATTTTTCAAAAATAGCAGATCTACAAGCTCATAGCGCGGCACTCGGTGCCGCGCTATGAGCTTGTATATCTGCTATTTTTGAATAGCCAAAGACATCTAAAGTGACACAGATGCGTTCCAGGTATCAATGGGTTAATGGAGAGTCTGGACCGGTGCAAAAAGCAATCTCTCTTGTTTTGATTTTGCACTCGGAAAAAAGGGGGGGAATAAATTAAAGAGGTGCAACCGGTCAGGAGTAGGACCGTGGTTCTGTTATGATGAAAAACTTCTACGGGAAATACACAGTGGTGGAAAAAGTAGAAATGTGGAAATACTCTGTTACAAGTGAAAGTCAGGAATTCAAAATTGACTTGAGTAAAAATACAGATGTATTGGTATCAAAATGTACCAAAAGTAGAAAGTAATCATTATGCAGTTTTCAAATGTGTAAAATGCATACAAATCTTTTGAGGATAGCAGATCTACAAGCTCACAATGCATCGCATGGCGACGGGGCTTAAGGGATTAATGTGTGTTTTGTAATAATAATCAAAATCTACAAAGTAACGTAACATTAGTAAGTAAAGTAACGTAACGTAATGTAAAGTAACGTTTTAAAATAATTGTAGTGGAGTAAAAGTAAAAGTACTGAAAATTGGAAATACTCCAGTAAAGTAAAAAATACCTAAAAATTGTGCTCAAGTAGAGTGCTTGAGTAAAGAACTTAGTTATTTTACACCACTGGGAAATACACAGTGCCTGTCAGATGGGAGCGGCCGTAGTTTAGTGGGTAGAGAGGCCGTCTGGTAATCAGAAGTTCACGGCTTCTCCCTCCGGTCCGCCCAGCATACGTGACCAAGTGCGGACACTTAAGTCCTAATACTCATCATGACCATCTGAGCAACCATCAGCTGGGGTGAAGATGAAACAGAATTTCCCCCATGGGATTAACCCATTAAGACCGGGAACGCATCCGTGTAACCACTTTATCCATATTTTATACTTTGGCTATTTTCGAATAGCCAAAGAACACTGGACACTTACAGTACTTAAACCCTATATGCTTTGCCGACCGGGGTCTCCCAGGTGTACGTACTTGGTCCCCCCTCCCTTTGTCCCTCTCCACCGACAATAAGCAATCTACAAGGCTCACAGTAGATCCGCTGTTTTCGCAGAATGTTCGCCCGTTATAAGTTCCACGTGGTTAACCACTTAAAGCCCTATTCAATTCTTTTCACAAATAGCCTATCTACAAGCACACAATGTGTCGGGTTCTCGTCTATAATGACATGCTATTCAACGCCCGAAATAGGGATGCCTGGGTGAACGTGGTTAAACATCTTGTCGTTATGGAACTCATGTTGCCTTTTCTTTGTTTGTTCGTTTGTTTGCTTTTTCATGTCGCTCTGTGTGAATAATAGTGTCTGCCACATGCCTAAAGTGTACGCAGATGTTTGACGAGAGCATGTTCCTCCTCAAGAAAAAAAAAGGAAAACAAAACGTTGTGCGACAAAAACAAAGTAATCCACGGTTAGATAATTCACACTCCTAGGAGAGGAATGAGGAAGCTGGAACTCTCACAGAGGAACTGCAGATGTCTGTGTGGACACAGATACTTCTAGCCAGCACTTAAAGGCAAACTGCACTATAAAGGTGACTACTACTCCATTTGAAGTCCTGTGCATAGACAATGCATTGAGACACACACACACACACACACACACACACACACACCCACACACACACCCACACACACACACACACACACACACACACACACACACACACACACACACACACACGGCTCTATGCAGAGCAGCCTTATTATATTGCAAAGAAATTGGGCCTCTTCCTTACTCAGGTGTTACCAATGACACTAATGAAGGCCCTGTTTTCATTTAGTGTAGCACAGTGGTTCTCAAACCTTTTTAATTTCGACTGTGAGAGTGTACAAATGGAACCAAATGGACCCGCATTTTGTACACTCTCAAGAGTTACACACGCGTAAGGAACCATGGGGGTACCTGGACCACACTTTGAGACCCACTGGTGTAGCAGAGTGTTTCCAGTGTAGCCTGGAAACCAAGACGAATCTGCCAGTGCAACAAAAATATATGTGATATCACTGCCTGTAATCCTACGGGCTGGGGGCGGAGCCTGTCAGCAGGGAGTGTTGGGCGGGAGGAATAGGAACAAAGGCCCTACATCCTCCCGGTAGGGGCTCCTCACTAGCAGGTGAGTCAGTAGGATTCAACAGCAGTGACAACACACAAATGCGTGTGGGGAGGAATCAATTGGCATGACTAAATTGTAGAGGGAAAAAAAAAGAAAGATTAGTGGACACATTCATCCATACTGATGAGATGATTCACTGCTCCGTTAGCCGTGCCAGATTCATCTTCGTCTGGGGCACACTAATGACTGATCAACTAAAAGCGACTGAGAGCCTTCACAGAAAAAAAAGTTGGCTAATTGTCTCCGGAGGAAGGACGTGCGCTTAAATTCAATGACTTGCAGTCAAATCAAGGGGCAGTCAACACAAAAGAAGATTCGTCTGACTGCTCTGCTCTAGTCTTAGAAGATCAAACCTGGGTGCCAACAGCCTTTGAAAGACCCGTTCAGTTGCATAAAACTGGATGAAGGAGTTTTGAGGGTCAGGACGTTTTCTTTTTTGGAGGGTACATGATTGGAACAGGCAACGTGCGCTGAACTCAAGGGAGCAACTGACATTACAGCCCATAAATGTTTAATAAGATCGTCTGTTGTGCGCAACGGTAAATATAATAAATATTTAAGAGCTCAATTCGGAACTAGTCATCCAAAAAAGGTCGGAACGCTTATGCTCGTTTGCAAAGTTTTGTTTGATGGTTTCTTTGTCAGACTGCTTGCTGCTGAGGGATAACTCCAGTCTTCTTTTACTTCAAATTCATCTGACCAAAACTAGCTTTGTCACTCATTTAATTGAGTTGAATGTTTGTTTTTTGTTTAGTTAAAGATTTATTGTTTTGCCATTTGATGCTGTATTCTAGACAGATACAGTGAGAGAGAGAGAGACAGCAAAGAGGGAGAGAGAGAGGCTGTCCTGCAGCCTTTCAAGTGTGTTATACACGATGATGAACCAATGGGGCCACCCGCAAATGTTTCGTTTTTGAACAGACTTGTACGTTTTCTTGGAATGCTCTGGAATGAGATTATTAATTAACCCATTAAGACCTGATTCTTTAAAATGTTTTCTAAATCCTAACAGTTTTTTGAAAAAAAAAAAATCAAAAATAGCAGATCTACAAGCTCATAGCGCTATGATCTTCTATATCTGCTATTTTTGAATAGCCAAAGAAATCTAAAGTGACACAGATGCGTTCAGGTCTTAATGGGTTAAGAAACAACCAAATACAGATCAAATATTTACTCATCTAAAGGATTTCCATGGACAATTTGGCAAGTACTGCCAAAGCAGCACACAGTCAACTCCTCAGTGTTGATGTATCCGTTTGTACCAAATGTTCCCTTACGGGTCCATATCTGGTTATATTTGTACACTCACAAAAGCAATACCTGGCAAATCGGCAAATGGATGAAACAAAACTATATATTTAACGCGCTAGGTAACATTCATCTCCCGCTGTTTGACACAAACTGATCTGTCCAACAACTAATGCCAGCCTCAACGTTTCAATCCATTTCACTGTCACAGTGGTGGTCATAAAAGTCAGTCCAAGCTGAGACCAGTGTGTCCAGATTCTGTGAGAGAAACAAGCAACCAGGTCTAGGAAATGACCACATGAGCACTTTAACATATACATCAGCTATTTGAAAATAGCAGATCTACAAGCTCACAACGCGACGCGTTGTGAGCTTGTAGATCGGCTATTTTCAAATAAAATCTTGCGGGGAAATTATAATAAGCAGATCTGGCAACCGTGGCTGAGACCATCTTCACAGCAACCATCTGTGCTGAGGCCTGTGCTAGCTTCTCCTTACTGTACTCAAGAGTTAGTTCAACATACCCTTCCTCTTTAGCGGCAGCCAAGGCTTGACCACAGGGCGCCGGTCTAAATCCTCATCCGCGCAGAGAGCACGGAGCAGTAAATATATTACCTTAAGTTCAGAGAGGGTCGACATGAATCACTCGTAATGTCTCTTGTCTGTTCATCACCGGGAATACTGAAATGACACTGCATGGAGTTCATGTCTCAGCTAACGTTATGTCTGTCTGAAGTGACACTCAGTCAGGAAGTCAAGCTCATCCATCCCATAGACTATCCATCCCGACCTCATTTAACCCATTAAGACCTGAAGTTCCGATTCTACAAAATGATCTTCTAAATCCCAACAGTTTTTTTTGAAAAAAACCTATGTTGCTATATCAGGGGTTCTCAAACGTTTTCATGTCAAAGACCTCAAAATGTATATGTATTTGGCTGCGGAACCCCATCTCAAAATATGTTGTTCCAGGGAGCCCCCAGAAGCAAAGATTTGATTTAAAAATGTTCGCTTTGAAACAATCTAGATATTCAAAGATTTGCACACATTTTCATAATTTTTCAAAAATAGCAGATCTACAAGCTCATAGCGCGGCACTCGGTGCCGCGCTATGAGCTTGTATATCTGCTATTTTTGAATAGCCAAAGTGTAAAATAATGCTTTTTAGCTCAAATGAAAAAGTGACACAGATGCGTTCCTGGTTTTAATGGGTTAACTGGACTAATGCTGAGGCTAGTACAGCACAGTACAGCACAGCACAGCACAGTCCACTGGAGTGAGGAGGGGAGGGTCATGCTGCTGCTTAGAGATAAGACTGGGATCACCCATCCCTCCCCATACAGAACCAATGGAGGACAAAGGACTCAGCCTCGGTACTTGAGTCAAAGTAGATACTCTCCTGGTCAGATATTACTCAACTGCAAGTGAATGCTGCTCTGTCAAATATGCACTGGAGTTAAAAGTACTGGAGTACGTGCTTTAAAAAAAAAATACTAATACAGAAGTAGAAATTACAAAGTATATTTTCTTTTTAATATAATGTGAATATTTTCACACAAAACACACAATATTACCCAGAGCTTTAAAAAAAATCACACCCAGCAGTGTGAAGTGGGCGGTGTGTGGTCATCACAACATGACTCACTTTAAAAAAAAAGGATAAATGACTGCTATATCCATACTGCTATTCATAGGGCTGCACATGTGTCATGTGTTTCGCTAGCCAATCACAGTCCTGAATTTGCAAAGTCAGCCAATCACATTACAGTTAGTGGTGATGACACTAGCTGTAATGTGATTGGCTGATATGAAAAAAGTATCGATTTGCATTAACAATGGAAGGGTTAGGGGGTGCACAAATTTTTGGGTCGGTGTCCAAAACTCACTTATAGGGGGCGGCTACACCGCCCCAAAAATATAAATAGTGAAAATAGCTGATGAAGCTCATGAAGTGGAAGGAAGATATGAGGCCTCATGTCTGCCAGGTCCCTGGCACTGTACCTTCCTCCCTCCATGCTGTGAAAAGGGAGAAGCGTTTCTCCTCTCTCTGAGTCTCCATTGTGCATCTGTTCACAATGCTAGTGACGCAAAAAAAAGAGATACCATGACCTTGAAGTTAGCCTGTATGCCCTGACTCATCAGAAGTGTTGCGCTGCATTCCTGCACTTCAACCCTATACACTTCAGTGACCGGAGTCCCCCAGGGGTCTATACTAGGCTGCATACTTTTTTTCTTTTTTTAACTTTGTCTTGCTATTTGCGCGCATTGTTCACCAACAAAGTGATGAATTGTTTAATTTATATTTTATTTATTTAACCCATTAAGACCTGAGGCGATTCTTAAAAACAAAACAAAATCATAACAGTTTTTGGGAAAAAATCTTACTTTTTTTTCCCAAGATTTTTCAAAAATAGCAGATCTACAAGCTCGTAGCGCGGCACTCGGTGCCGCGCTATGAGCTTGTATATCTGCTATTTTTGAATAGCCATAGACATCTAAAGTGACACAGATGCGTTCCAGGTATCAATGGGTTAATCATTCAATGGGAAGGACACACTGCAGTGCTCTTTACAGACAGACTGAAGTATGATTTCAAGAGTTCAAAGCACTCAGCAATAGTCTAGGACCTGGCTAAGCTATGTATGCACTTAATTTAGGAGAGATTCTCTCAACTGTTCTTGGCTAATATGACCCCAAGGAATAACTTAGGAACTATGAGAAATTCTCTATCCGGGGCGAAATACTCAGAAATGACCATGCCCTTTTTAAAATGACCGCTACTTCAAACATGGCTCTATCTTCTAAACCGTTGGAGCTACAGATTTTCTGAGGTGCTCAAAATGTTCACAATACTCATGTTTAGGGAAAATAGAAAAGTGTAAAATGTCAAATTTTATATTTTATTACAGAACAGCTTAAACAAACGGCTAAAACGGTCAACTTATTTACAGTCCAGGGCCATAAGAATATTGTTGCGTGAATTAATCTAAAAGCACCACATTTGTCCCAGATGTAACCCAGGGCATGCTCTAATGATGTAGCAAGGGTGCCCGAGCCAGCAGCCTTCGGGATCATCATAGTGGCCAAATCCAATATGGCCGCCACCTGAAAAAGGTTTTGGCTATGTTTGAACCAGATGAGCTACAAATGCAAACTTGGTGTCTAAATCATGTTTTTTGATAATTAGAAGCATGTTGGAATGCTTATATTTATAATTTAATCTATTTAGAGGACTCTAATTTGCATATCACAAATATGGCCACTATGTTATGAAACAACCAATGTATCTTACAGATGTAATTGTATTGAAACAATAGAATGATATAAGAGTAGAACTCATTCCTAAGTATACAGCTACAGCCAGTACAGTATGTGCAACAATGCTCAGCATAAAATGTAATCCTATCATACTAGGTGTATAGAATTTGAACAATATGTATTATTGTACATTGTACATAATTGTCTTGGTGTAACAACAGCATTGATACATAAAGTACTACACACACACACACACACACACACACACACACACACACACACACACACACACACACACACACACACACACACACACACACACACACACACACACACACACACACACACACACACACACACTATTAGCACAAAACAACAATCATAAAAAACAAAAAGTGGTGCCTACAATATTGTGTATATAGTGTGTGTGTCTATCTATACACCCTTGACTAGTATGATAGTATTCAATTCATGCTGAGCATTGCTCTGCATACTGTACTGGCTGTTGCTGTATAATTTGGGTTCTACTCATATTATTCTATTTGTTTCAACATCTATACACAGGTTTTTTCTTTTCTTCAGTTTGATCTTAACTCATTACAACAACTCTGGATGAAACTTTATGTTACATAACATTTTTGATATATGCCATATTTGTAATAAGCAAATAAGAGGGCTCTAGATGGATTCAATCATAAATATGAGCATTCCAATGTGTTTCTAATGCTCAAAAAGCATAAAATAGACACCAAGTTTGCCAAAAATGACAAAGATTAAGGTAAGTAAACAAATTGTCAGATAGTCGCCATCTTTAAAATATGCAAAGTAGAGCTCCAGCCACACCCAGTCATAAAGATAAGCATTCCAACACACCCAGTCATAAAGATAAGCATTCCAACATGTTTCTAATTGTCAAAAAATATTTAGACACCACGTTTGCATTCATAGCTCATCTGGTTCAAAAGTTATAGACAAAACCTTTTTCAGGTGGCGGCCATATTGGATTTGGCCACTATGATGACCTGGAGGGTTGCTGGCTCGGGCATGGGTTCCACAAACATGAGTATTCTGAACATTTTGAGCACCCCAGAAAATCTGTAGCTCCAACAGTTTAGAAGATAGAGCCATGTTTGAAGTAGCGGTCAATTTAAAAGGGGCGTGGTCATTTCCGAGTATTTCGCCCCGGATAGAGAATTTCTCATAGTTCCTAAATTGTTCCCTGGGGTCATATTAGCCAAGAACAGTTGAGATAATCTCTCCTAAATAAAATGCATACATATCTTAGCCAGGTCCTCTACTACAAAGTAAAAGTTCAGACTAGAGTGATTTAATTTCTTTAGTAAAACGGCACTGTGCTTCAAAAGGTTTTTTTTTTTTTTTTTTTTTTTTTTCAGCTGGAGCCAAAAGCAGCACTTCTGCCAAACATGTGTTCAGTGCTGCTGGCTAAGTGTGGGCAGCACACGGCTTAGTGATCAATATCACCGATGTTATCAAATACCAGAGGTATCGCTCCCCCGCAGACCGTGAGCGAATCCTGAACATGTGAGAAGTAGGAAACAATGTGTATTAAAAAAAAACAACCACCTACTATGTTTAATGGTATTCAAATTATTGCACCAATATGGTTTGGTGCATTGCAACAGTTCATATTGGTTCTTCACTTTAACCCATTAAGAGTAAGACCTGAGGCCGATTCGACAAATGCCTGCTAAATCAGTAGTTCTCACACTTTCAAGAACTTTCAAAAATGTTCAAAAATAGCAGATGTACAAGCTCGCAGCGTGGCACTTTTAGTGTGTCATTTTAGTGGCAAAAATCTAAAATGACACAGATGCTTTCCTGGTTTTAATGGGTTAAATGGAACACTTTTTAACTGTCGTGTCATTCCCGGGATTGGAACCCGGGTCTCCCCCCTCGTGAGTACCGAATTTTTCAACTGAGTTAATTACAGAAAGCGGGTTTGGGTGGAGGATATATCGCGCTTGGAGCTTCGTGAAATACCACTGGCCAACCAGTAGTGGTCCTACCAAACCACAGGTTCTACATGTCTCAATAGGCTCTATGCACAGCAGCCATATGGTGAAGACATTCACAGGTGTTACCAATGATACTAATGAAGGCTCTGTTCCATTCTGGTCAAACAGAGTCAGGGTGCTGATGTTGTGCCTGTTGGCTCACTGGAAACACTCTGCTACACCAGTGGGTCTACAATTTTGGTTCCTTGAGGGGTTTCCAATTGGCCCCTTACGGGTGTGTAACTCTGAGAGTGTACAAATGGAACCAAATGGACCTGTAAGGGTCCATTTGGTTCCATTTGTACACTCTCAGAGTTATGGGGGTCGTGGAAATTGAAACACCTGAGAACCATTGTGCTACTAAATGGAACAGAGCCTTCATTGGTATCATTGGTAACACCTGTGAAGGAAGTGATAATATGGCTGCTGTGCATAGAGCCTATAGAAGAGCTGGCGGACCAACTACAACCACCACAGTTGTGTTAGTTACGTATATAGTCTAGTATAGTATCAACATACAGATTGGACCATACAGTATAACGTATTATTGACACAAAAGAAAAAGTGATGGATTGCTTTAACTATTCTCCTGGTGTACAGATGTGGATTTGAGCAGGCCAGGGCCACCTTTGTCTGTTTATTTTCCCTTGTACGCTGCTGTTCAAGGACTCGCCTGGCTTTGTAAACACAGGGCTAAAATGTGCCTGGCGTTTTCCTGCACTCCGCTCATGATGAACTCTTGTGTGGAAAAACGACTGTGCAATGCCAAAGGCTGCACGATACAGCATGCAAACAGTGAGTCTGGAATATAGGAACTGTGATATTAAATACAAATAGCTGTAGACAACAGCCCAGCACTTGGATTTTACCCACTTTCAACCTGCCCTCCCTATATTGGGCAATTCATTAAAGGCATTCTTCAATTATTTAAAAAATCTTAAAAATGACAGCTCTGCAAGCTCACAATGCGCTGCATTAATGTATATTGGCTATTTTCACCCAACAGCGTAAGTATAAACTAGGGCTTAAGTAGGACCTGGCCAGCAAAAATGAAAAGAACGCCCTTGAAATGCATAAATATGCAACCTGATGTGCCGGGCCTGTCAGTCTGTTTGTTAACCCATTAAGACCGGGGACGCATCTGTGTCATTTTAGATTTCTTTGGCTATTCAAAAATAGCAGACATACAAGCTCATAGCGCTATGAGCATGTATTTTAGAAATGTCTTTTAAAAAATGGTGCAAATCTTTGAATATATATAACATTTGTAAAATATGTTGTTCCAGGGACCCCCAGAGTCAAAGATTTGAGTTACAAATGTTCACTTAAAAAAATATATATATATATTCAAAGATTTGCACAAATTTTCACGATTTTTCAGAAATAGCAGATCTACAAGCTCATAGCGCTATGAGCTTGTATATCTGCTATTTTTGAATAGCCAAAGAAATCTTAAAATGACACAGATGCGTCCCCGGTCTTAATGTGCTAAGTAAGCCATTTGAATATCATAAAAAAACAAACAAAACAATCCACCCTCTCTTGTGCCTTGGAATTTTGCCGTGGTCGATATTTTCGTTTTTTTTTGCTCGCTCAATTGTGCACGATTACTGGAGCAAGTCTCGGGGAAAGCAGCTGTGTTCCGAGACAGGGTGAAAATCTCCCCCCTGTCTTGTAAATGTTTGATGCTGCTGCTGCAAGCAGCACTCGCCGCTGCGAGTGCCTCGGCATGCCGAGCAGATACATCCTTTTTGGTCACATGTGCCCGGTGGTATGGCGATGTGTGCGCAAAACACCGGAGCGGATGGAAGAAAACCTGAAGAGGGGGGTAGGTGGGGTGGGGTGGAGGGAGGGTGGACGCAGCGCACTGAGGAACTGTCGGGGACACTATTAATAGCCGTCTGAGTCACCCTGCCGCCAAGTTAGCGGTGGCACTTTTACATAGAAAACGCATCCATCTCTCTCTCTCCTCTCTGCCTCGGTGTTATGTATAATTAAATGCCTTCCGAGTCAGGAGGGGGGGCATATGGAGACTCGCCTTAATTTGACGGTAAGCTTAACCCATTGAGACCTGAAGCCGATTCTACATGTCTCCTAAATCTCAACAGTTTTCTGAAAAACGTATGTTTCTATATCAGTGGTGCTCAATCTTTTTCATGTCAAGGACCCGCAAAATTATATGTATTTGGCCGCGGACCCCCATCAAAATATTTGATTCCAGGGACCCCCGGAAGCAAAGATTTGAGTTAAAAATGTTCGCTTTAAAAATATATATACTCAAAGATTTGCACACATTTTCACGAATTTTCAAAAATAGCAGATCTATATCAAAAATATCTATATCTGCTATTTTTGAATAGCCCAAAGTGTAAAATAATGCTTTTCTGCTCTAATCTAAAAAATGACACAGTTCCAGGTCTTAATGGGTTAAGTAACAAGCTTGCAGACGCGCCGGTCGGGTCGGGCCTGCCACGGCTAACAAAAGTCAGGGTTGTTATGGAGAGGCGCGAGTCGGGTGGGTGGGGGGGGGGGGGGGGGGGAGATATTCGGGAATGATGAGCCTGTCTTACCGGGGGGTGATGATGGAGGGCCTTTACTTTCCTACACACAGACCGGGGCCAGTGGACAGCACACAGCCTGGGGAGGCCATTTCTAGGGTGTTGGCAGTTTATTAATAGTGGGGCGAGTTGAAGCAGCGCGGTCCCCACGTGATGTTTCACTGGTGTTCCATCTTCCACACGGTGCACGGCGCGCTCCGTGTCATTGTAGTGAGGCACCGAATCAGGTTTCTGGGGGTCTTGCTAAATGTGGTCTGTTAGGCCGCCAGGAGCTACAAATGCAGGTACTGTATTACCTCTGTGATGGTATATCACCATGATGTTAAATAAATCACATACTGTCCGCTATTTATTATTTCTGAGGAAGGAGGATAATGTGGCATTGTTACGTTGTAAACATGATACAGTATGCTAGTACTTGGAAAGTATCTCAGTACCTGAGTTAAGAAATGGTCAAGATACAATGTGTTGGTACTTGGAAAGTACCAAGTAAAGAAAAGTACTTAACTTTTTAAATTTTTGGTCCTCTTATTTGTAATCATGTTATTGTCATGTCAGTAGGTTATTACGCCTATATACAGTATACCAGGGGTCTTCAACAGGGGGTCCGGGACCCCTAGGGGGTCCTCAGAGTTACTACAGGGGGGCCGCCAAATCTTTATGTGATTTTTACATTAATCACTTCAACCAAGCATCCCTATTCTGAGGAGAACTTTAGCCAAAAATAGCAGATCTACAAGCACACAACGCCTCGCAGCGCGAGGCGTTGTGTGCTTGTAGATCTGCTATTTTCAGCAAAGAGGTTTGGTGTAGGGGGAAAAAAGAGCATACCGAGTACAGAGTGGGTCAAGTTTACTTAGTATGGACGGTTTATGTGGTTAAAAGTCTGAAAACACACATTAAAATGAATCCATCTATGAAATCTATGAAAAGATTATATTCTATACAATATATATTGGGGGTCCCTGCTTTATCTCTCTCTCAGCCAAGGGGTCCTTGGCCTGAAAACGTTGAAGACCCCTGCAGTATACCCATATATATATACACTACATGAAATTTGCACTCACTAATGTAAATCCTAGTCAACACATTGTAGCAACTCTGTCACAGGTTTGCCTGGTGTTATAATAACTGTTTTGCACATGCAAGAGCATTGAGCTTTTCATATTGTTCATTTCGTTGCTGTCAGGTGGAAACCTTGTATGTCCAAAACTGCTCCTTTTTTATTATTATTTTGAAAAACGTTTTAAAATAGTGAAAACAGCCGATCTACAAGCTCACAGCGCCTCACATTGCGAGGCGTTGTGAGCTTGTAGATCTGCTGTTTTCACTACTTTTGTGCAACACTTGTAGGAAGAAGTAGGGCATTTAATTTACAGAAAAAATATAAAAAGTTGAAATGCACAGAAATGCTAATGTTTTGCTTATTGAATGTGTTCATTCACACAGTTCATATTGTTGTACATGTTGTGCTGTAAAGTAAAAAGCTTGACATTGGAGCATCAGTAAACAACGGTCGAGTTCAAAGTATGTACCGATACATTTCTCTACATGAATTTAGTTTTTTTCTTCTGAAACTTTTGGAGAGTGTGGGCGTGTGGAGGACATGTGCTGAATGTATTATGAATACAAGGTGAGTGCTTTAAAGGTGTAGTGAAATGAAAAATATGTTTTTCACACTTTTAGAGCATATCCGTGGTCATCATATGGGCATACCTAACAATAGATGCCAAAAAAAACGAAAAAAAAACATTTTTGTGAATTTTTACATCTAAAGTCCCTAAAAAGCCAATCTTAATTACTTCCTGTAAACGAAAACGTGCTGCGTGATGACATAATACAGCCTTCACGAATATAAATGAATCTTGATTACATGCACCTGTTTGATTCCCATAGCTGCACGTTCTTCAAACACAGCTGATTTTAATTACAGAGATACTCCGTTTTGAATCTCATTGAAGATGAGTGTATTACTCATTTTAAACTTCATCTGCACACTAAAATATGTATCTGAAAACATTATAGGTTAGAAATAAGCCAGGTAGTAGCAAACGTGCTTCACTGGCCGTCTCTCTCTCACTTGTAAACAAACACTAGCCGTGTGCCAGCACGGCTGAAGTGATTGAGATCCAACGTCCCATAGCCTGAAGGGATGGGACCTTCTGATTGGTTTAGAGTCGTTGAGCCGACGTTTCGGGCTGAACCTTCAAAATAAAATGACCGAAAATGTCACTTCAGTGCGTCTTTAAGATCAGAGTATGTCTCTCCCTCACTCCACACACACACACACACACACACACACACACACACACACACACACACACACACACACACACACACACACACACACACACACACACACACACACGTTTGTACTAATATACTTGTGAGGAAATCATCAAAGCCGAAAATTGTCTCACATCGCGTCTCAGATTTGATATTTCCGGTGAGCGACACCGGTGCGCAACTAAGTATTAACAAATCGGGTGCCAAACACGGTTCAAACCGTGTTTTCACAGAGTAGCGCTTAGGTGTTTTCAGTCTTTTTGTTTTTTTTCCTGTTTTTTTCCATATGAGGGGGGCTGGCGCAGCACTGGAATCACCCATGAACACTCTAAGAAGCAAGGGACAGATGGATCACCGTGCCGAAAAATCTGGCTCCCATCCGCTTCCATTCTATCTCCTTGCTAAAAACCTCTGTATCTCCTTAACATTTTACAGTGGGCAAAACGATGCGCGATCGCTCCGCAATGGTGACTCGCATGAGACATGTTGTGTTCCAGGCTTTAGCCAGGACCATCCATTGCTGTGCACGCATGCATCGTTTACAACGCAGCGTTGCAGACGGTGAGATTTCAGGCACCGAACGCAATCTGTTATTATAAGATTTTGGCACCCGATGTGTTAAGACATACGTAACCCTAACCCCTACACATAACCTCAAAATTCTTAATCCTAACCTGAATCCGTTCAAAGCTTTAACAATAAAATGACCCTTTCTCATGTGAGGCCCAGGAAATGTTCTATTTCTCAAATTCTACTCTACTTGTGGGGACACTGGTCCTCACAAATATATTAATACTAGTAAACACACACACACGCACACGCACACACACGCAGAGAGTGGGAACCCTCAGCTGACTGCAGAGGTGATGAAGAGCAGCTTGGAAGTGAATCATCTGCATGTGAGAGAGCTGAAAGGAGACAAGAGAGCTGAAGTACTGCAGCCTCTCAACACTGCTGCACGAGGGCTGCTATTCAGTCCAAAAACGCCTTTCAGGTGTGCACTGTGTCTGTGCGTGTCTCTCTCCTGAGAGTATAGGGCTGTAACTATTGATTATTTCCATAGCGATTATTCTATGCATCACGTTTTTCGATTAATCTAGTAGGGCTAATCAAGGAGAGTTTTCTCTACGATTTCTGCAATAAAACTTTAACCCTACTCGTTGCTGTCCAGCAGAAAACAGCTAACTCCATTTTTGCATTTTTTTCTCCATATATCAGTGCTATTGAACACCCTTTACGTCTGTGTGTTGATTAAAAAAATATTGAACCAATGAAAAGTATTAAAAAGTGCTTCTGACAAAACCAGCTAACTCCATTGGATCCTCAGACTTTCTGCTAAACCAGCTAACTCCAGCAAAGGGGGGTGGAGTTACAGTAGCTGGTTTAGCTGGCTCCAGGCTCCACCCCCTTTTGACCTCCAACCTCATTGTGAGCTTGGAGGTCCATTCAGCTGTTCTTATCAATGATGAACAAAACCTCCTAACTCCACTTTTTGTTTTGTTTTAGTCATTTCCTGAAAAATGATCGGCTAATTGAAAACAGCCAATCTACTTTCAAAAAATGTGAGAAATTTGGAACTTTGGAAAAAACATTTCAACAAAACATCTGGTATGGGGGGGGGGTCCCTGGCACAACATATATTCGGGGTCCGTGGCCAAATACATGTCAATTTGGGGATCCGTGACATGGGAAAAAGTTTGAGAACCACTGCCTTTGTGCACGCCAACCACACAAGATGGTGCGCACTGACGCTGGCAGCAGAGTGAATGGCTTCTTGGAGAGACCAACCGGCCCGTCCAGCTGTTCAGCATGGAGCTCTTCCCAGACGAGCAGAGGGAGAGCACCAGGAGGTCTGCCAGGAATGGCCAGGGTTCAGGTTGGGTTTCAAGGGCAGGGAGGGCAAAAGAAGTTGCAAAGTCTACTAGGGCCGCAGTCAGTGGCGTGCACAGACATTTTGAGGGGCAGGTGCTCAAGTAAATCATACTTTTTTTGGTTTACTTGGTCTGCTCTTTTTTCCCTCTACACCTATACCTCTTTGCCAAAAATAGCCGATCTACAAGCTCACAACGCCTCGCAGCGCGAGGCGTTGTGAGCTTGTAGATCGGCTATTTTTGGCTTAAGTTCTCCTGAGAAAAGGGATGCTAGGTTTCGAGTGGTTATGGTAAAAAGAAAAATCATATCACATAAAGATTTGGCGGACCCCCTGTAGTAACTCCGAGGACCCCCTAGGGGTCCCGGACCCCCTGTTGAAGACCCCTGCTGTAAACTGGGCACACTTCAAAAGGGCACTTCTGGTCAAGAGGGCAACGGGCAGGTGCTCTAGCAACACCTAGAGTCTATCTGTGCACGTCCCTGGCCGCAGTGCAACTATCGCGTATGTCCATAGTGATTATTCTATTGATCACGGTTTACATTCATCGAATAATGGAGAAGCGTGTTTTTCAATTGTATTAAATGTTTACATGGATATATCAACAAAACGATATACTTATGCGTTATATTATACTTCGTCGCACAATGTTGTCATGCAAAAAAATATGCGTTTTCTTTTCGCTATTTAAACATAAAAAAAGGCCAAAATGTACTTTGCCCACCCCCGGAATGTATCATTTTTTGTCAAATTCATTATCAATTACATTTTATAATGAGTTAAATTGATTAGTTTGATTAAATAAATAAATGTAATTATCCTAAATGATGTACCCCTATAATACTGTTCAGAAGCTTAATCAGAGCAATGACACAGCATTTGCTACAGGTCCTTCTTCTAAATGTTTTCCTCGCCTGTCTGTGCCTTTAGTGAAACTAAACACCTCAGTAGCCAGCACGATCAGATATGTTGGAAATCACCTAGAGCATTCATCAGCTTTCATCTTGGTGCGCTCTAACGCCATCTATCGGCTCACTGAATAAACTCAAGATGTGTTTCTCCTCTACAAAGATTTTTTTGCTTAACTTTTAATTTCTTGCAGAATTGCATATAGGTGCACCTGTGAAAGTTCATATAAACTGACACCTCATGAGTTGAAGAGTTGACGTAACTTGTGTCAGAATTGATTGGACATCGTTTTATCGGTGAGGCTAAAGAACGAGCCGTCTAACTTGACTTGATTGAGCGACGGGTCCTCCGCAAAATCGATACTCAATTATCTCAAACCGTGATACTTTAGCCTTTTCTCATGTATAGCAGTCAAGTCTGTTGAATTTACACATTTACTTTACAAAGAACTTTGTAGTTTAAAGTAACCTCCGTTCTGTCTTTGCAACGACTGGATAACTTTTTTTCGGTACACTTTTGTACTTCCAAAAGATCCATATTTGGGTCTATTAATGCTGTGCTGGAACTGCACTCTAGCGAAGAGATAGAGAGGCTCTGCGACGGGTGGCGAGCTACCGCGTGCCAGGAAAGAGGGCTTGGCATCCGATGCCAGCCTCGCCGAGTCCTTGACCATGAGAATATTTTCGAACCAAAGTCGTTGCCTGAGAAATGTCTCTCCCGTCTCCCTCTACTTCCCCCTCTGCTAGGTGAACATCCGTGGAGCGGGGGGGGCCCCCCAGTACAGTACAGTACACAACACAGGCAGGGGGAGGACCACACACTGAGACCGAGGCAGCCAGGAGAGAGAGGGGGGGGTTTATACACAGATTAAACAAACTATGCAGACAGCCGCATCAATTACAGCCGCTCAAACTATCCATTCACTAGGCTGCCTCCAACTGCCACTGACGAGCCAATTACAGCCAGGCAAGTGGGGCCTTGTGAAAGGCAAAGGGAAGGGTGGCTTATTGAAGAGGGTGTTTGCAGCAAAATACTAAGGCTGGGGAAGTGGAGCAGACACACACACAATGTTTAAGCAGCTCACATTTCTGGAAGGAAGAATCACAGCCAGGGAAGGCTATTTGTGCAGAGATAATTACACCAATGGGAACCAGCATGGAAAATCGATGAGGGGGAGAAAAAAAGAAATTGTTTTCGGGCATGCCTTGCCGCCGTCAAATCAAGGCCACTGGTCTCCAAAAAAAGAAAAATTGTATCCTGCCCGTGCACGCTTTTTTTTCTAACCACATAAAAGTATCTATACTCTATAGGATGCATATAGCCTATATACAGTAGTACGCGGTTCACCGGTTCCCTGGAAACCATTGATGTATATAAACAAACTGTCCTGTGTGTGTGTGTGTGTGTGTGTGTGTGTGTGTGTGTGTGTGTGTGTGTGCATGAGGGGGCTCGGGTTTACAGCTCCAAGAGACACCCAGACACAAACACAAACACAACGCCCAAATATCCCAAACCTGTCAGTACGGCTCAGACATGCTGTGCTGTGGATGCAGAAAAGCGGGGCGGAGCTGCGATTTTTCAAGCACGGCACGGCCCGCCGAGACTTCAAAAACATCTCTCAGGAGCAAAGGCACAGTCTATACGACGAGAAACACCCAGTGAGAAGAATACCCAGGTGAAACTAAAAGAGCCAGCCGGTTTAAGCATGTGCTCGCTGCAATATGTATGGTGATGGTTGGGGCTGAGAAGAATGTAAGAGCATGAGAGGAAGAAACAGAGAGAGACAAATGTTGTAGGGCTGCAACTACAATTTATCTTCTAATTCTATCTATTACTTTTCAGATTAATCAATGAATCAGGAAGAATTGTATATATACCGGTATATATATATCAATATTTTTATTTTTTTTAGGATATAGATATCAACAAATTAAGTAACGATTGGCTGTCTTTACTCGTTTTGAATTTGTTTTACATTTTTGGAAACTATGCGTCTATAGTACATGCCCAGAATAGGGAGGGATTATTATTATTATTATTATTTGATCAATTATTGATTCATATATTTGATTTGTTTTGCACTGTTGTTCATTGTCATTTACATGGCGATGCTTCAGTTGCTATGACACATTCCTGGGGGGGGTGGGGGAGTAAAATGTGTCTTAGCCCCCCTCCATCCAGCCTAGTGGGAAATGTCAGTGCCTTCAGGCTGCCCTGTGGCAGGTGGGTCGGCCCCGAGCCCAGCCGCTACGGAGCATGCTCAGTCTGTCTCGCTGCAACGCAAGTATAAATGATCCCGTACCACCACCCAGCTCTCGACTCCAGAGGTATTTCAGATACAGTATACGTCTCGGGTTTGGTGCTTGCGCGCTGAAGACGCCTGCTCGTATCGTTGCTTCATCAATGACATGCTGACATTATTAACGACTCAGTCAAAAGTCAAGCTGAAAAGCTATATGAAGGGAGTAGATGCATACTGTAAATACTTCCAAAAGGCCAATGTGATCTCAGTATATCGAATAGAGCCACCAAACTAGAGTTACAGTAAGTTACAGCTGGCCAATAGCTTCCTTGACTAACCTGATAAAAGTAGAGGAAACTCTCAGATAGATACCCAGGTGGACTAGCAACTGTGGCTAGCATACACGCCACGTACAGGAGCTCTCATCTTAAAAGTGCTGTTATGTCTTCTTTTGAACGGGTGGCGGTGTTAAGAGAACAGCATGGCGTATATGGGTACTAGTTAGCTACAGTAGCTAGCTAGCAGGCTGGATGCGTATGCCTTGCTCTGGAATGGGCCCTGCCGCTCAGAATAGCCGGTGGCAGATGCCTTCCTCCCCTCTGTGTTATTTGGAGTCCAAGGGCAATGGAATCCTGCTCTCGCAGGGCACAGAGGTGGAGCGTTTGCTTGCTTCAGGACAGAGGGAAGGAAGGAGTGGAGGAGGAGGAGCGGGGGGGTGCGAGCTGGACAAACGCATCAGCTGCCAACCCATGGTTTTGGCATGGTGGCAGACTGCTTGCGTATACATTAACCTATGTATGATTGATATCGGGTCAAAACAATAGGTGAATAGGTCGAGACCATGGGATGAGGTACATAGGCGCATAGCCGGCCACCAGGTTGTGCAGGAACGATGAAAATGATTTCAGTTAAATCAGCACTTATAAAAAACTATCTTTGGGCTTGAAGGTGAGTCAGCTGTCAGCTGCTGAAGCCATACCACGGAGGGGCGTGTGTGTGACTGTGTGTGTGTGTGTGTGTGTGTGTGTGTGTGTGTGTGTGTGTGTGTGTGTGTGTGTGTGCGCGTGTGTGTGCGCCTGCGGTGGGTGAGGCCGTTAAGATCACCAAGTTCAGCCTGTCAGATCATCATGCTCAAGCCTGTAAACTCTGCGCTGTGTCATTGCGCCGCAGGAAGTCAAGTTAAAAACAAGCCCCCGGGTACTGTTAAATGCTCTTTAACACGGCCCCGGCTTGGCAGGACTGGGAGACGGACGATTGACTGCTTATGGACCTCTGGACTGACATGCTAATGTGTTGTTGGGGAGGAGGGTGAGGGACAATGTCAGAAAGGAGGGGGAAAAAATACAAAGACCACAAACTTTTTAACGACGTGCAAACAAAGCCTTCCAACGATTTCTTGTCAAGGGCAAGACACGCATGCCACCGGCCGTCAACATCCAGCTTCCACTGGAACAGTGACTTGCACTTTATTGCATCAGGGTGACAGAATCAAAGAGGAGAACACTTCAAAGGACAGTCACAAGACTTGTCGCCTTGTCCTGTGTGTCTCTTGAGAGAGAGAGAGAGTTCAGCGTGCAAAGGCCCTGGTTGTATGCATTTGGAGGCCAAATAGCAGCATGGAAGTGGCTTTTAGAAGCCCAGGGAAGATTGCTGCTGGTGGTTGGAGCAGCAGACTATGAGGAATGTTCCCATTCCCTTTACCTGTCTTTATCTGTAGAGAGCCACTCATTTAACACAGGGTGCTGCCTGCCCCTCTTGCCCAAAGCCAGCTTATCTGAGGCGATATGCTGCAGGCTACCAGAAATTGTGTTTAGCCCCTAAAAATGTTGAGAACTTATTCACTGTGCAGCCTGGAGGAGACTGAGTAGAAGAAGTTAGAGGTGAATTCACTCCTATTGCATTGATTTCCACTGGCCCAGGCTGTAACAAGCTTCTTTTTTTTCTGCATCAGTGAAGTGTGTACTCTAAGGGGAAGATGGCAATATTTTGAATTTACTGGATCTGCTGTTTCTACAGCAACAGGAGGAGTCAACAGAACAACATAAAAAAAAAAAAGCTTCAGGTTTCACATGGCCTGAGAATGAGACCAACGTGCTCAACAACAAAAGCTGCACCTCTGCATCACCATCGTGCATAAAGAAACAGCCAGATATGCTGAGAGGTGAAATTAAACTTTTTGGCACTTGAAAAATAAAGCCTTAGAAATGAGAAGTTGTTTATTGAAATACGAGCAGACTGGTTGACGCACGCACGCAGAGACAGCTATCAAACACCCAGCCTGCTTTTAGCATGCATCAGATCGTCATGTCATATCACCCTGTTTGTCATTCACACTGCCAGGCAGCATACTGCCTCGGTTAAAGTGCAAACACTTCATATGTTTTCCTCGACGGAAATGGGCCAACGCACAGAGAGGCAAAGAATACAAATTATATCGGCTGCTGTATGAAACTGAAAAACCTGAGCCAGAGTGTTAGGAATATGACACTTATACCAAACAGTAAGAACATTACAATAAAAGCAGAGCGAGCGACGTGGATTTAACTGGAAAGGACAGGGCTATTTTGCACCTTCTCGAGCCTTTACATGAGCAATTACGGGGCTACATTATTTTTCATAAGCACAATTTCTACAGTCTTCAACCAACTCATTAACCAACTAAATGTGTCTCACTCCCATAGTGACTTCAATCAAAATGTACAGTAATTCAAGGCCTGTGAAAATACACAGACATAGACCCCGAAAGGCTGGAATGGTTGTATTGGTTGTATGAATATGCGGTGCGCAACAGAGGGAAACACAGAATAAGACAAAACGGATAAGACTAAACAAACGGGTGTGAGTTTGCGAAAGGAAAGGCTCAGGGCAGCATGTGTCCCTTGCCGATAGCTGTTTATATGCACATAGCTGCAATGGGCAGGTCCAGATCACCTTACTGAAGCAGCAAGGCGGGCACTAGGGAGGAGGAGGGAGTGGCTGGGGAAAAGTAATACCCCCCCCTCCTGTTAATGTCCCGGTGCTCCACATGGCTGTGTCTACTCTACAGCCAACAGCTGGATGCCCATTCTGGCTCTGGGAAATAGGGTGGTTTCTCTTGGCACCGTTTAATTGGGAATGTAACACAGGTTCAGAGCTATTTTTAATCAGTAGAACACAAGTTGGGGGGGGGGTATATCTCACTGGAGATGTCTCGAGATATAAAGAGAGTGAGACTAAGATTTCCTCAGACGCGGACCTCGTGTCTGTGTTCGCCCAATGGGACCGCTCATTCAGCACGGGCGCAACGGGACAGAAAAATGGCCTAGGGGCTTATTAAAGTCGCTGTAATTGGCAGTCCTAACGCCGAAAAATAACCAACATCTTAACGAGGATGTGACACGGCCGGGCGAGGCGCTTCAAGTATGGGAAAAATGCGTGTGCACAGCTTCGTGGATCGCATGGAATGAGCTCCTTCTGAAGCAACAGGTCCGGCAGACTTAAGCAGCGCTAGTCCCCGCGGGGGCCCTGAGAAATCCCAGCTATGCCATTCAGAGGAGCCCAGCTGCCAGGACCCACCACACTACCCACGTGGCGCGGCCACGCACCATCAGGAGTAACAACCTCATAAACGGGCCCATGTGGGATCTTCCGTTTAGTTCAGCGGCTGTGGAGCGGGCCCAAATGCGTGTTTTCATACGGATAGTCTATTAGGGAATGTGTGGGAGGTCGAGGTCGAGGACTTTTCTGCAACGTTTCAATCTCCAGTGAGAGAGGGGTGTGGAACAAGATCATCCATCTTCAAGCATCACAGCTGCTGGCATACTAATAGGCAATTTTAACACCTTTGCTCGCGGGGGATTAAACCATGCCTCGCCACTGTAGTATATATAATCCCCAAACGTGGTTTTCTTTTTCTCCCAAATACAGTCAAACCAATTACTGCCAAGAGGTTGCCAGAGACGACGGCTTATGCAGCTATTTTCTCTTGTTCCTGGTGACAGGAGTGGCCTGCTTTACGGTAGCCTTTTAGATCCCGGGTAGCCCGGAAGCCATTTGAACATTTCAAATTCAGTTCATGACATGAAAAAGTAGTCAGGGCCTTTGCGGATAATGAGCTTTAAAATCACGACCGTAAAATTATATTAAAGCCGGGTGTGGCTGGAGTTAGGTTTCACACCAAAGCAGAACCCATACAACTATATATAAAAAAGTAAGGAGTGAATTAAGTTGAGGCTGCGACTTAATTGCGCGATACAGGCCAACAGGAGGGCATACTGTTCACACATCCGTAACCCTTTTCACACCACTGTATTTATACTGAAATGCTGAGTAAAGCTACATGGATCCTATGGCCTTAGAATGGATGACGGGGAGAACACAAAACAACACATTACACAAACTTGCAGATGGGCAATTTTTGACACGTCTTTTTGCAGAATGTTTGCCTACTACACGATGACATGCCTAAAATAGGGACGCTAGGGTTCATGTGGGTGAACACCCAGCCTTGGGCTTTGATCACCACCACCTGGCTCCACTGCCCCACATTTGGGTCCTCACCGCACCATCGCGTAACACAGAGGAGACATGTTAAGACCATCCCATTGGACAGCTATTTAAACCACGGTGGCTGGCCACAATAGTGAATTATCTTGGCATCACCCCGTCACAATCCCCTCCTCTGCTCAGCCTTTGAACTTGTGTCTGACACGTAAACAGCGCTAATGAAGACCGAATTATCATTCTGATCCCTTTGTCTCCACGCTACTTTGCCCCAGTGGCTTGGCTTTGATGTGAGAGGAAGCAGAAGAGGTGGAGGAGGAGGGTGGGAGAGGACAGCCGTCGTAAACCGACCGGCCTGATTTCCAATGCCATCTTCAGGCACAGCCCTTGCCCCTCAAACTATCCCCTGCTTAGAGATCCAAGCTATGTCTGAAAGTTCAGCAGATCATATTTTTAAAACCACCGGATTACTGTCCTGCTCCGCCTCCCGTCCACTGCGATAAAAGCTGTCAGTACCACTGGGTTGCCCGATGCACAAGGCTGCTTCTTTAAGGGGAATGTCTTATTTAAGGTCAAATCTTGGTCAGCTGAATGCAGGTTTCCTCCGCACACTCAACACCCCAGCTATAATGCGGCAACGAAACGCCTTCTAAAAAGTACAGCGATTTTAATATAACGTTAGTAAGATCACGACCACATCATGCAATCTTAACTGGGGTTCTTAACAGCTCGTTGTTCTGCTAGTCCCAACACATCGAAACGAGGACATTGCCCTAAGTCCAGTTTTGTAGAAAGGTGAACTAACTTAAATAACATCCCTATGGTCCTTGTGTACTAAGCTATAGGGCAGCTGTCCACGTATAACGTTGCATCACATAACATTGCCTTGTCCTGAACTCGAGACCCTGATAATTGTTGATCCGATATTTAATATCCTTCCAAAGAGCGGAAAGAGTACATCTAATGAATGAGACGATAAACTTACAGCACAAAGCACCTCTCCGTATCTTACAGTAACACGCTGCAATTCAAAAGGTTAAGAAGGCCTCAGCGTACAAGGTATATTTACGTAGTGAATACTGCAACGAGACTGAATCCAAATCTGATCATTTCTCCAATCGGTGCATTTTCTGCCACAGCTATCAAAAACCTCAACTAAAAATAGGCCTTTCGCTGGGGGCCTTTTTAAGGTCACGGCTTGGGGTCCTGAGGGCTGCTGTGGGTGAGGCAGCAGCAGGCAAACGTTTTGCCCGTGAGCGCATGGACCAAAACACAACATTACTATTCAACAAACTGTAGCACGTCAGGCACAATGACGAGATAAAATAACCATTTTGTTATTGCTACTAATATGTAGTTGGCAAATCACTTTAAATTATTCAACTTTAGATATCTGAAAATAAATGTGAAAATGTATTAACCACTCAAACTAATTTAAAACGGCATGCAGTCTTACATCCTCATATTTCTCTCAAACCATTCAATTCAAACAATAAATACATTACTGTCTTCTAACGTGGCAGGGCTAATTTCCAGCATATTATGTAAAGAGAACAAGGGGCTGTTGCTAACCTTCAAACCGGAGCATGACCGTTGCCGTAGGTGTTGAATTACGAAATTAATTCAAACTCAACAAAAACAGTGAATTTTTGAAAAGGATATTTAAGATTCAGGGCCTGAACGTAGAGGAGAAACGTCTTGAGAAAAGCAAACAGGCTGAGTGTCAAAGAGGTCGTTGGTCTTTTTTCACAACAGCCTCCTCCAATGTTCTTTTTTTGACACTACGGCAGGACCAAAGAAAACTGAACTGTGAGCGGCTTTTGTAAAGATACCGAAAAAAAGTGAACTTAACTGGAACAATAAAAATAGCCGAGCAAGTATAGCGCTCTACAGGGGGCGTGAAACAAACTGGCATCTTGATGAACTACCACTAATGCGGAGTTCACTTCAAAGTCACCACTGAAGAGCAAACTAAGGCAACTAAGGCCTAAGTTATGGTCCATAGAATAACAGTGTTGCTTGCCGATAAGAACTGGGCAAGTTGTTAGCTTGAAACACAGTACCTGTCGGCAGGAAACACCGCTGTGCGATGGAACATAACAAATGCGATGCAATATGAAATCAAGCAAAAAGGTGAATCGGTCGGATGACATGGCGGCACACTGACTCACCCGCCTGCGACAGAACGGTAAGCCCTGGGCAATGATGTTGATGCTGAATATCTTGAGCACTTTCTGGGGGGGCAAGACCTCCTTGGCCACATCCAGGGGGTCCGCCAGGTCCGGCGGGGGGGCCTTGGGGGCCTTCTCCGCCTTTGGCGTCTTTTTTTTGGCGCCGGCGGCGGAGGACGCGAACCGGGGTATGGGGCAATGCCGCAGCATCGCGAAAGGAGAAAAAGGAATGGTGCGGGAGACTACTGGGTCATAGCCCTTAAAAAGAGACGATGGGTCAGAACGCGGGTCAGTTAATGTCACTGAGCTGACGAGCTCTCTTGTTCGCGGTACGGTTTCCTGGAACGTCGGACTCGGACCTGTCAGTGCAGCCCTGCTCTCATGACCGTGTCCACTCAGAACTCGCTGCCCCGCCGGCCTGCTCCTTTTAAAATATCTCCAGGGTGTGAGGTCACCGTTGCGCACCCTGCCAGCCAAGAGCAGCAGCAGCTGCTGTCAGGGGGGCTTGGAAGGGAAGGGGAGGACGGACCCGCCCAGGAACCCTCCCTTTTCTGCCAACTCACAGACAGACAACCACCACCGCCACTATTACCCGAGCCAGTCGCCGTGGAATCTGCTCTCGTGACCCCACGGAGGAGTGGAATGTGTACCAACAGTCGTCCGACATGGCACATGTGTGTGTGTGTGTGTATGCGGAGCCCCCCGGAGCTTCCTCATCGCTGTCATTCTCTGACCCCCCCCCACCCCTATAAACCCCCGACCCCCCTAACCTCCCCCGGCTTCTGATCCTCCCAACTTGCCGGAGAGAGAGGAATCAGCTGTTTCAGGCAGCAGCGCGGAACATTGGCGATGCCCTGAGTTAAAGCGTACCCCTCAGAAACCGTAATCATCTGCATGCAATGCAACAAACAGACAAAAACGCCATATTCTCATTTGTGTGACATGGGTTTTCTTAACCTATTTAGACCTGAGGTTCCGATTCTACAAATGTCTCCTAACCTAACAGTTTTCTGAAAAGGTTATGTTTCTATATCAGTGGTGCTCAAACTTTTTCATGTCAAGGACCCCCAATATGATGTATTTGGCCGTGGACCCCCGTCTCAAAACATGTTGTTCCAGGGACCCCCAGAAGCAAAGATTTGAGTTACAAATGTTGCTTCAAAAATAAATATATAAAAGATTTGCACAGCGCGGCAGATCTGCTATTTTCGAATAGCCAAAGAAATCTAAAATGACACAGGTGCGTTCCCGGTCTTAATGGGTAAAAGCTTTTTGAGTATTGACTGGTCCCAAGGATAACTTTCGCTGTGTCCTCTGTTCGCCGAAGGTGTTAAGGAATCCCAATAACGTTGTCTATGTGAGGGGAAGTGGCTGAAGGATATTTCAGGAGTCCCATCACAGTTGCTCGGTATTAGTATGTGTGACACATTCACTTCAACAAGGGCTTCATTTGGCCCGCTGTCAGCGAGGATGGTTGTTTTTCTCCCCCTCTTTATAAACTGGAGTAGCGCGGGGTCGACCTTTTCCTCGTGTTGTTGGCTGTCAGGTGTTTGACTTGTCTAAAGAGGCCTAAACTATCCCGACACTTCTGACAGAAAGCACACAGCGGACGACGGATTGGGAGAGTTTGCTCGATTGCAGATTCTTTCGGAATCAAGTTAAAATGCATGCCACAAGGACGTTAAGACCTCGGTCTAGCAGGGATTCAAAGTCGAAGAGACACAGGACGGAGCTGTAAAGTACTGTAGATCCTTCCAGCTCCGCAGGAAAACTCATATCTACCCGGCGACAAGGCACGCTCACCGTCCCTGTGTGCTGCCCTTTCCCTGTCATTAAACATTTAACACAAAGCAAAGCCCTGGTCTTCTCGAAACAAGGCGAGGCCTATTCACTTGTTGTTGTTTTGCTTCTGAGGTGGGAAAAACATATGAATAATTCACTTAGAACGATGAAATCAATCATCTACTGGAGCACTGGAGTTATTAGTGAATCACATCTTTGTTACGTTAATACGTTTAGGGGTGGAAAAGTTAATCGAACTAATACATTTCATTGATTATAAAAAAAATAAAAAATGATAGTTAATAAAACCTGTCCAACAACGTTTCACACAAGATATGTGTCTAATTTAATACGCACTACAGGAAGAAACACCCTAGAGATGTTGTGGACCCCATGGCCTTTCCCCCTAGCTAGCACCTCTTTCTTTTCTTTAACAAATGTTCAGAATAAAAGGTCTATTTAATATGGACCAGGCCTGGCCCATGGCAGGACACCAATACAATAGCCACTATACCGGATTGTCTACCTCGTTAGCAACTAACTACATCTCGTATAAATCAGTGATCACGCACATTATCAGCTCATCATTAAGCTATATAGAAAACTGCAGCATAGACTTCAGAAACCCCCCCCCCCCCCCCCTCCCCACCCCCAAACAGGGGAGCCTTGCGCAGCATTCCACAAGACCCAAGGTTAAATCTGCTTACGTGTCTGAAATTCCTACCAATTACCTTGGGCTGATCATGTTATAGTGGGCCTGAAGCAGAGTGCTGTGTCTATGTCACATAGCTCTGGTAGCCTGAGATTAGTCCCACAGCTCATGTAACCTGGATATAGAAATGGGAGCTCCGGTTGAACTATGAGACATGTGGAAAATCAAGCAAGGCCCTTTGCAGGTGTCTTGTCTGCTTGACATGGGTTCAACAAGTAACTGATGCACCAATCGGTTTTCATCACCGGGATGAGATGATAGGATACGGTAATGAAGGTAACTAAGGCTGCAACTATCAATTATCTTCTTAGCGATTATTCTGCCGATTACTTTTTCGATTCATTGTGTGTGATCTTTTTCGATAAAACTTTTTCCGTACATCACCGAAATGGACACAAAAAGTACGTAAGCCCTATTTTCAGCCTGTATCGTGCTAAATCAGTGAAAATAGCCGATCTAAAGCTCAGAACATGTTATGAGCTTGTAGATAAGATAGTTTTGGATTTTGTATGTATTTAAAAACGGGGGAAAACATTGAAAAATCATTTTAACAAATACATATATGTTTTTAATTGATTTAATCTTTTATCACCGATTAAATCAATGAGTTGGTTTAATTGTTGCACCCTACTGTAATAGAGCCTGATCCACTTGTGCTTGTGATTGCAGTCTCTGAACAGTTGTTCCTGCTCAACAGATGTCAACAACAACACCTGCCGTCTAATGCAGTTATTGTAGCGAAGACGCTTCATTTCATTTTGTTTTGGAAAAAAAGACAGAGGTCCCAACGGTCAAATGATAGCTGGAAGATTCGCTAAAGCTTTAACACCTGCAGAGAATATGGTTCTTGCTCGTAAACAAAATGAAACAAAATGAAAGTTTATTAAAGTTTTGAAGAAGGGGTTTTCTCCAAGGGGTTTTCTCCAATTTAGTGATAATTCAAATTGATTAGCAGCACTATGGTGCTCGGTGTGATAAGATATAATAGTGTACACACTATAAAAGGTCCCAGGTTTAGCGTTAGGGGAGGGATAAAACAGTAATTTTCAACCTTTTTCATTTCAAGGACTTTGATATACATTTGATACACGTTTTTTTTATCAATGAAATGGAACCCCAATCTACAAAATGTACACTACAAAATCATTAGTGGTAATTTAACTCTGAAAGTACAAATGGAATGAAATGTACCCTTACAGGTCCAATTGGTTCCGTTTGTACACTCTCTGAGTTACAGACCCCGCAAGGGTCTTTTTGGTTCCTAACTATCAATCATTTAGCTGGGGACCACCTGGAACCCCCTGAAGGACCCCTAACCCAATGCTGAGAACCAGTACAATAAAGGGTTAGTTGTATACATGTTGTTTGCTTGTAATAATGATTCTTTTTATAACTGCTGCCTCAATAAAAAAAAAGAGGAAAAAAAGCTATAGAAGGGGTTGAATAAATGTCACTCGCTACCAATGTTCCGGTTCAGCCGGGGAGGGGAGGTCACAGGGGTCACATTTGTTGTGGGAGAACCGTGAGAGTGCTGCAGTGGAGGAGGTCAAGCATGTCTGGGCGGGTTCCCATTAAAGGGATAGTTCACCCCGATACGTTTTTGTGATGCTGTATGATCAAGTAGGGCATTAATTAACAGAAAAACACAAAAAGTATAGTAAAAAATATGGAGATAAGAGGTTTCTGCCCGACAGCAACGATATCAATATTGGAATATTCTTCACTCCCTCCCTAGTATCGGTATCGGCCCCATTACTCCAGCATTACTCTAGGCATAGCAGTCTGGTTGTTGTTATGCTGGCTGTTGTGCTTTCTGCCCGATTGGCTCCATCAAAATGATGGCATGCAGTATGAACTGCTCCATACGGAGCCATTCAGCCTCCATTAAGAATGAGAAATTAAATACAAACGCACAAACAACAAAGACTCTCTCCGGCTCGTCTCTCTGTGGTACAATGTAGAACCAATACACACCGGTGGAGGAATGAAGCTCTGTCCATGCCAACTCATCTCTCATAGTTTCAGGGCTTCAGGGTGTGTGTGTGTGTGTGTGTGTGTGTGTGTGTGTGTGTGTGTGTGTGTGTGTGTGGACCCCTTCAGGGTCGCTCATTTTTGTGGCCGGTGGGAATATGTTTTTTTTTATATGATTGATAGTTTTGATAATATCGCCTTTCAACAATTTCATTAAAAAGGTATATTAACCACATTAACCCTGGTGTTAATTTAAAGGAAAATCGACAACCTCATTTCTTGCACACCAAGCTACAGGTTTTGAGCTTGTATATCTGCTATTTTCGCAGGGCTTAAGTAGTAGGAAAAAAAGAAAAAAGAAAATCTCCCATCTCTTAGAAATTGAACCCTGCATACCATTTCAGGTACTGCACACACACACACACACACACACACACACACACACACACACACACACACACACACACACACACACACACACACACACACACACACACACACACACACACACACACACACACACACACACACACACACACACACACACACACACACACACACACACACACACCTTATTTGGGAGAATACTATCTTGTGGGAAGTCATTAAAATTGCAGGTAAACATTAATCATTCATATCTAAGGCTGCTATACAGTAGAGCGATACTTGTCCAAAAAAACAGTCCTCCGTGGTTAAAACAGGATGATGGACAGGGGGCATAGAAAACGTGCTTGTGTACAAACAATGGCTCCCATGCTGATGCAGACCGGTCAGCGTGTGGATAGACAACGTGTCCAAACACGCGGCCGCCCCCAGGGGGGTTAGAAAAACACCGCCTTGAAATACTGCTGCCCAGTGGGGTCTGAAATCTTGGCATTGCCCCCAGCTAAAACAATGTCAGGCTTTAGCTCGACAGTTAAAGCCTGAGACACGTTCAATGTCAACAAACATCACTACTGGAACAGTGAGTTCTCAAACTTTTTCTAAGGACCCCTCTCAAACTAGTTTCAAGGAACCCCAGTCTGATATGTATTAGACCAGTGGTTCTCAATCAGTGGTTGAGAAACCAGTGGTGCTTGAGGGGGTTCCAGGCGGTCCCCAGCTAAATGAATCTGAGAGGCTAAATCTCATCAAATGGTGTTCCGTGGCTCAAATGCCGAATAAATAATGGGCCTTGATATGAAAAGGGTTGAAAACCACTGTATACACAGCAGGGCCTTGGGAGGGACAGCTGCCAACGAACCGACTCCCCCAACCTGTGGATGCCGTCAGTATCAGACCTCTGCCTCCCTCTGGTGCCTGGGACTGGAACTACAGCCCACGGTGCTGCAAATGTCACTCTTCTACAGTAATTATGACAAAAAAACCTGTGCTGTGACGAGACGTTTTGTGGAACTGCGATGGTTGTGATATATCTATATCGGGACAGTCCCGCACAGCCATGTAGGCTTGACTCATGGTGAATACCGCCACTGTCGAGCGGGAAAACCTTGTAGGAGTTACGTTTCAGGAAATGGGAAAAAAAGAACCTGTGTTCCAATGGATCCAGTCAGCGTAGTTATTATGTAGTCACGAGCAATTCATACTTTTCATTGGTTCAATATTTCTAACGCACACAGACACACTTTCAATAGCGAAAATAGACGATCTACAAACTCACAATGCATCACATCGTGACACATTGTGATAGTGCCTGATCTCACAGAATGTAGTATATATTGCACGGACCCAGCGCACGTCATTCCGTGCATATTAGTCGCCTAGAAAACCCGAAAATCCGTGCATATGTGCGGCGAGTCCCACGGTGGGCGTAACCAGTTGAAACCCGGAAAAACCCGGAAGCAGAGCAGTCCCCACAACAACATGTACGATTCTGTGCATATCGGTACATACTGTAACTCGAACGGCGCTGAGTGGGCTCAAGGGAACGTCGCCACGCTCGGGACGGCAACTCGTTCGCTTCAGCTCACTCGGTGGTCCCTTGCGTGGCTCCAGTTCCCTTGAGACTGCGCGCCTCCGAAATGGCTTAGTCACAATGGGGGAGATGCGAGGCGGCTATGCACGGAATTTCGGGTTTACCGGTTGTCTAAGCACGGATTTACAACCTCCGTGCAATGTATACTACTGTAAGTCGCGTGAGATCGGGTTGGATAGTGGGGCATTAATATCATGAAAAAAACTAAAAGTTCAAATATGGAGATACAAGGTTTCTGCCCGACAACAACAATATGAGAGTTCCTCTTAGCTGTTCTGGGCTACAAGGACGACAACTTTTTCATTACATCAAATCTCCCATAAGACGGAAAAAAGCCAAGTCGACTCGATCCGTCATTCCGTCACCCACGCATCACCATCATCACCATCATCCTCACACTGAGAGAATATAACTGGGGGGGGTGCATGGTCAGAGTTGCCAGATCTGCTTATTATAACCTCCCCGCAAGATTTCATTTGAAAATAGCCGATCTACAAGCTCACAACGCGTCGCATCGCGACGCGTTGTGAGCTTGTAGATCTGCTATTTTCAAACAGCTGACGTATATGATAAAGTGCTCATGTGGCACCATAGTCGCTTCTTTTGGGCTGGTTTTCCTAGACCTGGTTGCTTGTTTCTCTCACAGAATCTGGCAACACTGTGCATGGGTATCAGGACCCTGTGGAAGAAAAAAAAACGACAGCTCTTATAAAGCCGCTCATTTGCTGCAGTGAGTTTGGAAAGCTGGCAGTAAGTGTCCATTGTGTCTGCCTGCGAGCATCGGGGAGGAAAAATCGAAGGGCCGGTGTTTCCATGAGAACAGGGCTGTCGTCAGTGATGCCGGTGGTAGCTGACAGCGTGTCAACCTATTAGCCTCAGTCGGCGTGTGTGGGCGGACAGGGAACACAACAAACAACCGGACATCCGTGTGTGTGTCCTGTGCGTGCCCACTGCCCCCCCTACCCCCCAGGCCGCCGGATCTGTGCCATGTGTGTGACAGTGGCAGGCCAGCGTGCGTGCATGGGACTAGAGAGGCCCACAGGGGGTCCGGGACCCCTAAGGGGGTGCCGCCAAATCTTTGTGTGACATGATCATTTTCTTTTTACATTAACCGCTTGAACCCTAGCGTCACTTATTCTGAGGAGAACTTGAGCAAAAAAATAGCAGATCTACAAGCTCACAACGCCTCGCGCTGCGAGGCGTTGTGAGCTTGTAGATCGGCTATTTTTTTCTCAAAGAGGTTTGGTGTAGAGGGAAAAAAGAGCAGACCAAGTAAAAACAGAAAGTTAAATCTGAATGTATAGCCATTTGTACAATATAGAGGGGGTCCCTGCTTCTTCTCTCTCTCAAGCTAGGGGGTCTTTGGCCTGAAAGACTTTGACAGAGTTTGACACAGCACAAACCATCCAGGATTATTTAACCCCGGGTCTCCCACATAGAAGAGGCTAAAGCTCTACCGCTCAAGCAAGAGGCGGTCCCCGCTTTGCCCCGTGGAGATGTCGTGCTCATGAGCTTCGGGCACCACTACTTGTCAACCAGTGGGTGTCCTACCCGACGCCCGGGTCCAAATTTCTCAAATCTAGGAGTAAGGAGACAGCCTCCAAACCACGGCAGATGTGCTAGTTATGCTCTATTGCGATACAGAAATAACGTTTTATTCATTAACCCATTAATACCTGGAACTGTGTCATTTTTTGATTTGAGCTAAAAAGCATTATTTCACACTTTGGGCTATTCAAAAATAGCAGATATACAAGCTCATAGCGCGGCACCGAGTGCCGCGCTATGAGCTTGTAGATCTGCTATTTTTGAAAAATTGTGAAAATGTGTGCAAATCTTTGAATATATATATTTTTAAAGCGTACATTTTTAACTCAAATCGTTGCTTCTGGGGGGTCCCTGGAACAACATATTTTGATGGGGGTCCGCGGCCAAATACATATAATATTGGGGGTCCTTGACATGAAAAGGTTTGACAACCACTGATATAGAAACATACGTTTTTCAGAATACTGTTGAGATTTAGGAGACATGTAGAATCGGCTTCAGGTCTCAATGGCTTAAAATAAGTTGTGGATTGCAGCTTTATGACTCTGAGAGTGAACAAATGTAACATGTGTACCCTCTCGGAGCCACAAATGGATAAATGAACACTGTGAATGTTTACTGCGCGCTTGGATCTCCGACCATGTCATGTACACAGCTGTCACTGCCTTCAGATATTGTTCATGCCACGGCTATTTCGCAGCAAAGCCCCCAAAAAAACAACAACTTTGTTACCCTGACTGAACAGCCTCTAGTGCAGCAGCGTGCACTCGCACACGAAAAAAGGCCTTCGTCCAACTCAATGGTAACAAACAACAACAGATCCGTAGAAAGAAGCCAGATGCTCTTGTTTCGAGGCAACACAAGGATTGCTTTCTTGTTTCTTTTCTCTTTTTTTTTGCGGCTCTCTGGCGATAGAGCGATCACAGGAAGGCAGAGAGGAGAAGGAGCAGAGGCAGAAATGATGTGTGTGTTGGCATGGTGACAGTAATGGCTTCCCCAAGGCCAAGCGGAGCGGCTTTGGGCAGGCGGAATGAAGATCTGCTCTGCCCCGGTCCACAGCCCCCCCCACACCCCCCCCCCCCGGGCGTCCTGCGCTCGCGAGGAACTAAACGAAGGCCATTTTGATGCCGGGTCGACTCGTAATGAGGTGTGGACCGCTGACGTGGACAGGCTGGAGAGACGGTGTGACAAGGACGTCTGGAGGCTGAGGTGGGAGCTAGACGGTGGTGTAAAGTAACTAAGTACATTTACTCCAAGTACTGTACTTAAGTACAATTTTGAGGTGCTTTTACTTTACCGGGGTATTTCCAATTGTCTATACTTTCACTTCTACTCCACTACACCTCGGAGGCAAATATTGTACTTTTACTCCACTACGATTATTTGAAAACTTTAGTTACTTGTGAAATTGCAGATATATATTATTACATTATAACACATACATTAACCACTTTAGCCCTATTTTATACCTTGGCTATTTGAAAATAGCCGATCTACAAGCTCACAACGCGTCGCATCGCGACGCGTTGTGAGCTTGTAGATCTGCTATTTTCAAACATTTTAGTACTTTTACTTTTGGTACTTTAAGTACATTTCGATGCCAAAACTTTTGTACTTTTACTCAAGTAAATTTAGAATTCCGGACTTTTACTTGTAACAGAGCACTTCTACGTTGCAGTATCGATACTTTTACTTAAGTCAAATATTTGAGTACGTTTTCCACCACTGCTGAGGTGGGAGCTAGACGGGGCGGGGGGGATTCAAGCAGTAACGAGAGACGACGGAAAAGAGAAATAGAGAGAGATATGAGTCGTTCCTCCCGATTCAGTTGTTTTTCCCAGCGGACCGACAGGGCCGCGTCGCTCCTCCTCAGCCCTAGCCAAACAGATGGCTGCGTTGTGCGGTGGAAGTGGAAGGGTAATAATGATCATTTAACTGACTCTCAGTACCTCATCAATCCGTTTTCGAGGTGCTCTGGGATCAGCCCGGCTTCCCGGCAATATGTTGTGACAAGGGGGGGGGGGAACGGAACGGAGGAATAGGGAGGGAGAGGAGGAGGAGGACGAGTGAAAGGACAGATGTTGAGGAACAGTAACGTATCCACATGAACCCTAGCGTCGCTACTCGCTACACTGGGGGGGGGCAAACATTCGCAGGAAAATAGCAGATCTGAGCGGCTATTTCTGTGAAAAACATATTAATAAACTAGAAACATAATACAACACAGTTTTGTATTTCAGCCATTAACCCATTAAGACCTGAGGTCGATTCTACAAAATGTCTGTTTTTAGTCTTCTAAAAACTGTTTTTTTGAAAAAACTTATGTTACTATGTCAATGGTTCTCAAACTTTTTCATGTCAAGGACCCCAAAATGTATATGAATTTGGCCAAGGACCCCCATCAATATCTTGTTCCAGGGACCCCCCAGAATCAAAGATTTGAGTAACAAATGTTCGCTTGAAAAAATATATATTCAAAGATTTGCACAAATTTTAACGATTTCTCAAACATAGCAGATATACAAGCTCGTAGCGTGGCACTCGGTGCCGCGCTACGAGCTTGTATATCTGCTATTTTTGAATAGCCAAAGTGTAAAATAATGCTTTTTAGCTCAAAGCTAAAACTGACACTGATGCTTCTTCAGGTCTTAATGCGTTAAAAACTCAATGGAACCGTCTTAGACTTAGAGAGATAGTGAAATGTGGCGTCTCGTATAACGTGTTTGGGCGACACAGGAAATCAACATGAGAATTTATTGACCCATCAGCAACCCTGACTGAAGTCTTGGAGCAGAGTCTGACCCTGGAGTATAGTCAGCAGAAAAGGGCATACAGAAATAGGCTGGCATTGAAAACTTGGCGTTCCTGCTACTGAGCCAGACCTACCAGTAGGGGACAGGCGGCTAAAGGATTCCAGCAGCAATAATTATTTGCTGGAGTTATTATTAATTGTACGACAACGCAATTCATTTGGCGTAGGTGTTAAAGCTCAGTGGCCCAGGTGTCTGCCCTGAGTTTGGGGAGGTCAGGATTCAATCGCCGGTTCGAGGCGTACCAAAGAATGGTTCCCGATGACTCCATGCTTGGCACTCGGCGTCAAGCGTTGGATTGGGAGGTTAAGCCCCCGTGACATACTAGCGTCATGTCCAAGGGGGTGTACTGTACTTAAAACTGCCTCACGCTACGGAAACAGGAGATAGGCTCCTGAGCTATGGGGCCACATGGCTCGGGAACCGTTGGCTCCCGAGTGTAAATGAAATTAACTTGAGTGTAATGCAAGTGTAACTGAAAAAATAGACATGTTGATGTGAAAACATAAATATAGGGATCGCATTATAGAAATCTATCAGTCTTGCTAAAAAGCCAAGTTTAACAAGGGAAACCTAGGGGTGCACTGTAATACCTTGATCTTTGACCACCAAATTGCACCATAATTCAGACACTAAGTTCTAATATTGTGTTGTGATTTGATGATCATACAGTGTACCTTATTGAGTTATTGCAGACACGTAGACTGACACACACAAACAGCCTCAGTCATTACCATAGTTTTGCAATCAGCTATTTTTTGGCGTCTCTGGCCAGTATACAGCATGACACAAAATAAAACATACAATCAGCATTATACTTCATATTGCTAATGTCACATGCCTTTACGAGAAATGCTGTGAACACCATTATGTAGCTCACTGCATATTCAGAGTCATATATTAGGGGGCATTGTTATGGTTTGTAAGAGTTTCTATAGTTGGGAGGACGTGTCCTGTGGGTATGTATTAAAACCGTTTACCCTCCTCCCTCCGACTTAATGAGACTAACAGTGGGGACCCCAAAAAAATAAGAGTGGTTCATCTGCTAGGTGGCTTAAAGGGGGATGAAACCCTAGGCTGATTTTGTCATTTGTTTGATTTCCAGTGCAAGTTAAAAACCACAGCAGGGTTCAAACTTGGCAGCCTGCGTAAGACTGACCTTATAGTACACCATGATGTAAGCCAGTGGTTGTCAAACTTTTTCATGTCAATGACTCCCAAACTGACAAAATTCAAGGACGCACAGTTTGGACATGCATTAGGCTACGGACCCCCATTTAATGGCATTTCTATCTCTGGGACCCCAATTTATATTGTAAAATCAATGTTAATTTGACTCTGAGTGTACAAATGGAACCAAATGGACCCGTTAGGGTCCATTTGGTTCCATTTGTACACTCAAGAGTTACAGACTCATAAGGGTCAATTTGGTTCCTAACCATCTATCATTTAGCTGGGGACCCCCTGGAACTCCCTCAAGGACCCCTGGGGGTCCCCGGACCCCACTTTGAGAACCAATGATGTAAGTAACACAGCTGCAGCTAAGGAAATTACATTAATAATGGATGTGTGCCAACACCTGTTGACTATTGTCTACGCTTGTACATTGGCACCCCCCCATGGCTCTCGGGGCACACCTAAATCTAATTATTATATTTGATTAGCTGTGGCAGTGTTGCTTACAAGCCTATACAATGTTTTAACCTGAACTGGAAAACAAACTTCGGTTTCATGCCTCTTTAACCCATTAAGACCAGGAACGCAGCTGTGTGTCACTTTAGATTTCTTTGGGCTATTCAAAAATAGCAGATATACAAGCTCAAGCGCTATGAGCTTGTAGATCTGCTATTTTTTTGTGCAAATCTTTGAATATATATATATATTTTTTTTAAAGCGAACATTTGTAACTCAAATCTTTGCTTCAGGGGATCTCTGGAACAACATATTTTTATATATTTTTGTTTTTTTATATTTTTATATATTTTTATATATTTTACGAAAACATTTTTAGAATCGGCCTCAGGTCTTAATGGGTTAAAGAACTCGGTGACATGCTATGCTTGTTGCGTTACACTGAGGAGAGCAGCTGCTCTAGGAAAGTCACCGTGTGGAAAGTTGAGACTTGTATGATTAGAGCTCTAACAGTTTTCGATCTAATCCTTTCCTTACCATTGTATTGAGGCATTATCAACACAAGGATCAATATACTGTTTATATCGTGGTTGACGGGCAGAAACCTTGTATGTTTTTTTAATGTTTCATATTACTGGCCTATTTGTTGTACGATGGTAGAAAAATAAGCTAAATAGCTGATCTACAAACGCACAATGTGCCACAATGCAAAGCACTATAAGCTTGTGGATCTGCTATTATTTAAAATGTCGGACATAGGGTTGCCAGGTTGAAAGCGGTTAAGTCTGTCGGTGGGTTTTATAAATATTTAACCAATGAAAAGTATTAACACGAGGCGACTAAGTAGACTAAATAATAACTAAATCATAATATTGTATCCAATGGAACTCTCAGGTTCTTGTTTCTATTTCATGCATGCAGTCTCATCTCCAGCTGAGGACCACCTCAGTTCATGAATGAACTATTGTAATTGCCGTTTTACCTTTCATACAGCAGTGGTTTGAGGGGGCCAAGAAGATTGAGGGGGTCCCCAGCAAAATAGGGAACAGTGTAAACACTGTATCCGTAACCTTCTCCAACCCATGGAGACAGCTGAGAAGGATACTCCAGAGTCATGGGGCATGTCCCTATACCATCTCAGGCTACAGTATCCAAATGCTGTGCCAGTATCTGACATATACACAGGAGTGTCCTTGTCTATACATAAAGGGACATCACTTGGCATCCCTGACAGGAAACATTGTCTGGAGGAGAGCCACGTTTACACCCTAAGCAATGCTAGACAGTGGTGGCATGCTGTGACAATTTATCTCACACACTACTAAATCTATTGCTAATGTACATCTACGGTATTCTTGCTGTTGTTGACAGATTGTTGCATGTAAGTTCAATGTGAGTCATTGTGAGCCGGAGTAAATTCCTTATAGGTGTCAAAGCGCGTTTTGTCAATAATCCCGATCGCGATTCAGATTCTGACACTGCTGACCCATCCACACCTCTGTGCACACAAACATGCACGCATGGCAGGCTAGGATCACCAACCAGTGGCTTTAGTGTAACTGAGCTTTAACCCTATGCTTGACCGGAGTCCCAAGGGCCCTCCTGTTGTAGATCGGCTATTTTCGCCAAATGTTAGCCCCAGAACAGGGATGCTAGGGTGCAAGTAGCTAAATGTAATAACTCAGTTGATTGTAGGTGGAAGGCTAGTATACAGACTCACACACACACACATAAACACACATACACACACACACACCAGATGGCCGGCGATGTAGGATTCTATACGTTAGGGTGGAATGACAAACTGAAAATGAATATTCAGATATCCCATCGGCCATCTGTTCTGCGACTCTCTTGTTAAGAACAATTCCATCGTGTGTGGTACAATACATATTGGAGTTAAGTATCCTCTTTGTTTGAGTTATGTGATAAAAAATAATATGTTTAACTGCTGTTATACATCCAGCCCATTCAAACCCATTGAGGTTATTTTTTGCTAGATTCATTTTGATTCCTTTGTTCTTGTCTCTATCAAGTGATTTCCCTTCCCCTACCGCGAGCAAACACAACGATGTACTGAAGACGAGACGAACGCAAGAACCTTCTCCCACTGAAACACTCAGATTCAGCTTCTGCATCAGTGCTGCACTAGACTACCCTCAGGGCTTGTACAGCACAGAACATTCATTTTTAAAAGTCCTACATTTCTCTTTACTCCTCCTGGCTTCGATGTTTTACACACTTTGCTCGTATATCACGCCATTGTTCTAGAGGCAAATATGACTAATCCATCATCCCATGTCTCTCTCAGGGGTGAGTGAGTCAGTGTGGAAGACGTTTGCCCGACTCAAAGCCGGTTTGGATTTTTTCATTTATTTAGACCAGTGGTTCTCAAACTTTTTCATGTCAAGGACTCCCAAATTGACACTTATTAGCCACGGACCCCTAATTGAAAATATATGCCAGGGACCCCATAAGAGAAGTGTTTTACAGCAGTGATTTTCAACCATTTTAATTCTTGTCAAGGACCCCCAGTTTGACATGCATTAGTCTACGGACCCCCATTAATGGCATTTCTATCTCTGGGACCCCGAATTATATTGTAAAATCAATGTTAATTTAACTCTGAGAGTATACAAATGAAACCAAATGGACCCGTTAGGGTCCATTTGGTTTCATTTGTACACTCTCTGAGTTAAAGACCCATAAGGGACCATTTTGTTACCCCTGGGGGGTACTTGAGGGGGGGAATTCTTTTTAACACAAATCTTCTCTTCTAGGGGTCCCTGGCACAAATTATTTTCAGATGGGGGGGGTGTCCGCAGACAAATACAGTACAAATCATTTTGGGAGGTCATTGGCATGAAAAGGTTAGAGAACTACCGATATAGAAGGCCTCAGGTCAGGTCTTCATGGGTTAACTAAAGTATATAGGGGCCTCTCATGCCGTCCAGAGTGAGACCTTGGTATGAGCCTCGGGTCTTCAACTTTTATGGTCCCTCTTGCGACGTAAAAACAACCTGCCATCTTTGGGACCAACGCGTATAGGCCCAGTATATAGATATCAACACCTGCTAGGGGGCTAAACGGCCCAGTGGTCATGTTAGCCCGGCCACCGCCACCATACATTCTGACAGACACTTAAGACATACTAATAACTAATGTCATGTGCCGTGTGGCCTTTTAACGACTCTGAATAGACACCATCTGCCTGGGAAATAAACAAGTGAATTCCAATTCAACAGGGAGGGGGTTATTTTTATGTGCACCCCCCGGAATCCTGTACGTTTTAAACACTTTAAACCCCCTGACATCGCCTATTTTTGGACATTTCACTGTGGGTGAGAATTTTGAGACATCTTTTTTTGTACATTTCTTGAAAATGGCAGATATCGTCGCACGTTGTGAGCTTTCAGATCGGCTATTTTGAATTTGTAAAACTAGAGGTGTGAGAGCCACGCACTGACCGATATGCCCATATATGGGGATCCCTGACGTCATCGGTGCACGCCCCTTTTGTGTCCATAAAAGGAGCCGACTGATGCCATGACGACACATTGAGGTTAGACAACACACTCCATATTTGGGGGCGTAGACTGCATTGGGAAACTCCTTATATGATAACGGCTGAGACATAGTGTCACCGTGACAACGTGGTCCGCTGTCCTCCCATTGGCCAGTTTTAGGATAGTGCTTAAAGTGGTGGTAACGGGGTGGGTCGCCGCATGGGGAATTGCAGGGACATACAGCAGTTTGTTGGTGTCAGGCAGAAACCTTGTATGTCCATATTTAAACATTTGTTTCTGTTTTGTAAATGAATGCCATACTTCATCATACAAGAGTGTCGCACAAAAGTAGTGAAAATAACAGATCTACAAGCTCTAAATCAGATATTTTCACTATTTTAACCCATTAAGAAAAAATGTTTTCAAAATTCTAACAGTTTTTTGAAAAAAAAAAAAAATCTCAAGATCTTTCAAAAATAGCAGATCTACAAGCTCATAGCGCGGCACTCGGTGCCGCGCTATGAGCTTGTATATCTGCTATTTTTGAATAGCCAAAGAAATCTAAAGTGACACAGATGCGTTCCAGGTCTTAATGGGTTAAATATATATATTTTTTAAATAATAAGAAAAAGGAACGGTTTCGGACGTACAAGGTTTCCACCCGACGGCTACGATTTTTAAAATCATTCAGTTGGAGGTTAAACGGTGGGGTTTTGCTGTCCCCCCTGGGAACTCAACCCCCCCCCAGAGTCCCAGTGGAGAGCATGCTAGCTACTGTCCTGTACAGTAGTTGTACTTGTCCTGCCGTGAGATAGCTTTTGGGGTCACAGAGGACACTGTGTGGTAGAGTAAACGGAGGTTGGAGAGGACGTTCTATCTTCTGCATAAACTGCATAAAAACCCCCTGAAGATCATGATGGAAAAATACATTAACCCATTGAGACCTGAAGCCGATTCTACATGTCTCCTAAATCTCAACAGTTTTCTGAAAAACGTATGTTTCTATATATAGTGGTGCTCAATCTTTTTCACGTCAAGGACCCCCAAAAGTATATGTATTTAGCCGCAGACCCCCATCAAAATATTTTGTTCCAGGGACCCCCCAGAAGCAAAGATTTGAGTTAAAAATGTTCGCTTTAAAAATATATATATATATTCAAAGATTTGCACACATTTTCCCGATTTTTCAAGAATAGCAGATCTACAAGCTCGTAGCGCGGCACTCGGTGCCGCGCTACGAGCTTGTAGATCTGCTATTTTTGAATAGCCCAAAGTGTAAAATAATGCTTTTTAGCTCAAATCAATAATGGGTTAAACAGTGTTTTAACCCTCAGTAAACTAATACTTAAGTTGGCTGGAGTCGGCTCTGTACTTGGTCTGCTTTTTTTCCCCCTCTCTACACCAAGGGCCCAATCCTGCGCGGCCGCCTTGCGCCCATTTCTTTAACGTTTTGGTCATTTTGAAAAACATCTTAAAATATTTCAAAATAGCTGTTCTACAAGCTCACAACGTGTCGATTTAGATCGGCTATTTGAACTTTTCAAAATAGCAGAAAATGCCAAAAAGGTTTAGCGATCAACGGTAAGGCGAGATAGGTATATCTAACATGATATTTTTGTCAAATGTTCCTCGACAGAATAGGGATGCTATGGTTCAAGTGGTTTATGTATTCCGTGTCCTTGACCTTTTCCCTCATAAAAAATCCAGACTTTTTCCAAACTTCCAACTTTTTCCTTTAAGACCTCTAATGTATGTCGTTTTCTAAGAGTAAGTGTGTGTTTCTGTTGTGATTTGGCCTCTCCCATGCTGGTGAGCTCAGTGTCTTTGGTGCATGTTTCACATAACACCTCAATATTTTACTTGGGTTCAGGAGTGATCCAGGCTTTCCATTTGAGGTGTTCGAGCCATAAAGGTCAAAAAACAAACAAACTGTTTTCACACTTATTTCCAGACCTACTGTACTTGGAGCTAACATTAATATGGGTGCCAACTCGGGAACAATTTAACTATTTCATAAGCTCACAAAATGGAATAATAAATAATACAGTGATGCAGCCCCCTTTTATTGAATTATAAATGCTGTCCAGAAGCTGAGATCCGGGCAGTTATCATAACGAACACTAGAGTGCACCTGTGGACTATAGTTGGGTTTTAATAGCAAGGCGCACACGTGTTTCTTGCAGAATGTATTTCATCATATTTTTTTGAGCACTATCAACCGTTTTATGTATGGAATATTACTATGAGCACAAGTTCCAGTCTGTGACTTGTTTTCACTCTCAACTCAAGAGGATTGTCCCTATGATTCAGAAATGTGATGCTCTGGAGAGCAGTGGCTCTAGAAGCAGGGGTCCGGGGACCAGCAGGGCTTCCTCGAGGGGGTTAAAATGTTAAAATCCGTAACATTAGTACCAAGCCGCGATACTGAGAAAAAAAAACATACATGTCTATGTACAGTACATACATAGCTACATGGTATGGCTGGGATGTGCTCCACCTAAACATCCAGCTGTCCTCCGTCTCACCACGTGTCCACGTGGTGCTCTGGGTTGCCAGATCTTATTATAATTTCCCCGCAAGATTTCATTTGAAAATAGCCGATCTACAAGCTCACAACGCGTCGCATCGCGACGCGTTGTGAGCTTGTAGATCTGCTATTTTCAAATAGCTGATGTATTATGTTAAAGTGCTCATGTAGCCCATAGTCGCTTCTTTTGGGTTGGTTTTCCTAGACCTGGTTGCTTGTTTCTCTCACAGCATCTGGCAACACTGGTGGTGCTCTGGGTGAACTCTGCACGGTGCACGTAGCCTCCCGTGACCTGCGTATACAGTAAGTGACTGCCCGCTCAGCACACGTCTCTCATATCCACACATATGCATATGACGGATTCTTACGCCAAACATAGAGCGATCATCCACTACTCTGACCCCGTTGCTCTCTCTCTCTCTCTCTCTGGTTGTGACATACACACTGCCAGCTGGAGATATGTGGCACAGGGACCTTTCACAGTTTGAAAGTCAATCTCGGGTCGTGCTCTGCAGGGTGACTGGGCCAGTACGCATCCCCGTTGAGTTATGGATATCTAAGGCTATACATGTGTGTACTACTATTACTACTACTACTATCTACTGTTTGACCAGTGACACATTACAAAAGCCCCCACTACTGTAGGTGGAACATTCGTTACATATTGTTGTGTTTTAGCGATGTAAACTTCTTGTTGTGATCATGTTTTTAGAATTAAGGATGATGATGATTATTAGCATGTAACAGCCTGAGTTAGGGCTGGGCAGCATATTGATATTGATTATATCAATATTATGATATAAAACTAGATTTTTTTAAATATAATATGGCAAAAGTTCTGTCTTTTCCTGTTTTTAAAGTCTACTATTACAGCAAAGGGATGGATTCTTAACTGACTTGACTGTTCAAAAATCTCATTGTGTAACTATGTTGTGAAAGCATTATTAGTCATCCCCGCAATATCATCACAATGTATTGTGTTATTTTACCATATCGCCCCAGCACTAGCCTGAGCCATGATAATAACTGAACAAAATGAGAAACAACCAGGTAAATGTCTTTTAGGGACCATAACCATATTGTACATGCTGGCAGAAAGCACACTTCATCTACAGGACGAGTACTACGCATGTAGTATACCGTGCTAGCAAACCGGCTCACACACACACACAGTACAAGCTCACCAACAGCAACGCCACCTTCTTGATGGCCCGGTGCCCCATGACGAGGGAGAGAGGTGTCCAAAAGGCTGCCGCTGAGACGTGACAGTAAAAAAAACACTCCAAGGCTGAGAAGTTGCTCCGAGCGCCGGAATGGGACCTAACACCTCACTCCCGTTTTACTCTCGCCCGCTCTCTCTCTCTATGTGTGTTTCAGGGGTCTCTCGCTCTCGCTCTCTCTCTCTATGTGCGTTATAGGGGTCTCTCTCTCTCTCTATACGTGCGTTTCAGAGATGTTAGACTGCTCTGCCTTATTAGCCACTCATTATAGCTACTTCTATATGAACAGAAAGAGAGAGGTACAGGGAGAGAGAGAGAAAGAAGGGCACAAACCGTGTTGCCAGATTCTGTGAGAGAAACAAGCAACCAGGTCTAGGAAAACCAGCCCAAAAAGAAGCGACTATGGGCCCACATAAGCACTTTAAACGTATACATCAGCTATTTGAAAATAGCCGATCTACAAGCTCACAACGCGTCACGATGCGACGCGTTGTGAGCTTGTAGATCGGCTATTTTCAAATAAAATATTGCGGTGGAAATTATAATAAGCAGATCTGGCAACCCCTGGGCACAAAGAAAGGTGGTTGTACGTTTCACACAACAGACAGTCGCAACGCCAATCCGCAAACACACAACAAGGGGTAAAGCCACATGGCTCAGCATAAAAAGGCACATTCCTGGACGGCCTGTTGTGGGATTGGGGACGGCTAGGCTACAGCGTTGCCTATGGTTTGTCACATGTATGTATGGGTGTGTGTGTGTGTGTCCTGGTAAGGCTAGTCTAATGAATAGAAGCACCACGCTGCTCCCATGGATAATGTGTGTGTGTGTGTGTAACAGGAGCACCTATAACTGTTCCCAGGGTCCCCGTCTAATGAATAGACGTACCCTGGTAGACCCCCAGGCTATAATGTAATGACATTCCAATATCACAGGCTGACGCTGTAGTCACATGTGTGGAGACAAACGGAGAGACACACTGGAGCTGCAACTATCCATTATTTCCTTAGCAAATTCTAATAGATGTTTTTATAATCTAATAGCAACTTAACTCTATTTTATATATTATCGTACGACGGTGTCGCACAAAAATAGTGACTATTTTCAATCACTGTTTTCAGTATTTTGGCAAAGTGTTAAAAACATTATAGTAAAAAAGAAAAGAAAAACATTTTTTTCATTTCATGAAACTTGATTTTCTTTTTTAATAATCATTAAATCAATTACCGGTAGTTTGATTAACAGTTGCACCCCTACACATTCTTGTTATGAAAATGATTCACTTTTTGATTAGGTCTAATTCAATTAACGTGCACAAAAAAAGTAAAATATCAGAGGGTCGAATTGTTTCAGCAACAAACAACAACATCTATTTAGAAATCAGAAATCGGTCAAAAAACGTATTTGAGGATCACAATTTAACTACAGCACACTGTGTAGATACATTTGGCCATATTCCACAACATTTGGCCACTACTTGTGTCTGACTGTACACGCACGCACGCGCACACACACACACACACACACACACACACACACACACACACACACACACACACACACACACACACACACACACACACACACACACACACACACACACACACACACACACACACACACACACACACACACACACACACACACACACACGCACACGTGTCGGTGGTCACAGTGACAAGTGAAGGCAGGTGACAAACTCATGAGCCATCTCTCCCATCAGCTACCGCCACTGACGTAAGGACCGGTCCATTAGCCGTTAAACACTCTAAATAGAAACCAATGTCTTCAGAAAGCCAGCACATTAGTGGCGTTACTGGGCAGACAGGTCAGCAAGCAGCCATGCAGCAGGACCTGGCAACCAAACCCTGCCTGTGCCTCGTCGAAAATGTCATGCACTATGCAAATAGGCTGGCGTTTTAATAGTCTCCAGTCACGGTGGTCCTCATGCCCACTGTGTTGGCAATCTGTTGGCCACGGCTCGGGCATTGTTGGAGTTTTCACAGGTGCTATAAAAGGCGTCCATAAATTGTACACGTAGGCGAGAATCTGGCTGAGTGCTACTATGCTATAAATGTTTCCTCAAGGGTCTCACTCATCCGTCGCCTCGCTGGTACGACCTGGGGTGCCTCCGCAAAGGTACTACGTATCTCCACACAAGCCCTCGTCTTTCCTGCTGCAGAGTACTGTGCCCCAACATGGAGCAGAAGCCCACACACCAAGAAGGTGGATGCGGCCATTAACAACGCCCTGAGGATCATAACTGGCTGCCTGAAACCCACCCCTGTGTCCTACCTGCCAGTCCTAGCAGGAATTGCGCCAGCCAGCCTACGGCGAGAGGCTGCCACCCTCGCCCTAGCAAGGAAAGCCCAGGAACACGATTGGCACCTCCTCCATGACACCACAACCATGGCAACACCTCCAAGCAGACTCAAGTCCCGCCACCCATACAACTTGGCGGCCCAAGAGATGCTCACTTCCATCCCGGAGGACCTGTCAACTAAAGCCTGGCTGTCGGCGGCATGGAAGCAGGAGTGGGAGTCGGCAGGACAGACACGCATACACCACTATATCCGGGACCCTGGAGATGGCGCTGAAGGAGAAGACCTACCTCGCCGGCAATGGACCCTCCTGAACCGCCTACGCACCGGGGTTGGCTGCTTCAAAGCACCTATGAAGAAGTGGGGCCTAACAGACAGTGCAGCATGTGAGTGCGGGGAGCCTGAGCAGACTGCCAACCACATCATCACCGCTTGTCCCCTACATAGACCACCTTCAGAGGAGGGCCTCTTCAGAGTGGGACCTGAGACGAGGACATGGCTACACGACACAAAGCTGGACATATGATGACGATACACGAAAGAGAGATAAATGTTTCTTGTAATATTTTCACAATGGGATCGCGACGTGCGCAGACAGCATGACAGATGTACAGTTGATATGGCAGAGATATGACACGGGGTTATGTGTCCGCTGAATGGATTGCATGACATTGACTAAAAAAACTAACAAAAGATTGTTTTGTGCTTAAATATTTTTTTTTTATGTCAATGTGATTTTTTAATGCAAAGCTTTATATTTTGTGTAAGATGGTATTGCAGGGTATTTAGACAGGAAACAAAGCAAGATTCAGGTTTGTGGTTGTTTTTGTTTTGTTTTCAAAATGTAAGGCGAAAAAACTAAGAGCCAAGGAGATGTGAGAAAATGAACCCATTAAGACCTGAGGCCCATTCTACAAAATGTCTTCTAAATCTTAACAGTTTTCTGAAAAAAATAATGTTTCCATATCGGTGGTGCTCCAACTTTTTCATGTCAAGGACCCCCAAAATGTATATGTATTTGGCCGCGGACCCTCATCTCAAAATATTGTTCCAGGGATCCCCCAAGAAGCAACGATTTGAGTTAAAAAATGTTTTCTTTAAAAGAATATATACATTTAAAGATTTGCACACATTTTCACGATTTTTCAAAAATAGCAGATATACAGCTTGTATATCTGCTATTTTTGAATAGCCAAAGTGTAAAATAATGCTTTTTAGCTCAAATCAAAAACTTAAATAGGATAAGTTAAATGCTGAGGACAAATTCCTGGGTGTGAAAAATGCACTTGGCCAATAATACCCCAACAACAACTACTAAAGATTTTTAGATTTTCAGAGATTTGGTCTGCAGCTGCACTCTCTGTGATGGGTGGTGGTCACACACACATACACCCAAATGCTAGTGAGCTTTCTCTCAAGTCATTGTACTCAAATGTCACTTAAGACAAATCCCTAAGCAACTGCTGCACTTGATAAGTGAAGATTTTTTGTCACTTTGCCCCTGAAACGGTATTCCCACCAGGGAGGATGTGGAACACAACACCCTTCAGGACAGAACTGTCCTTTGAAGACACTTCTCTATTGATTGGCTCTCCCTTTTGCCCTTCTCCTGCAAGCGTGAGTGAAGCTAATAGGCTCTATGCACAGCAGCCATATTGTGAAGAAATTCACAGGTGTTGCCAATGATACTAATGAAGGCTCTGTTCCATTCTGGTCAAACTCTGACTTTATTTTATCTTGGCATGCATGACTGTACTGACTGTACCACGTGCCGTTTACATGTTTGACTAATAAAGTATTCAATCAATCAATCAATCTCTAAGCCGCTAGAGTCTAGCATAATGCCTAAACACAACGTTATACCAACTTAAATTAAGTTGGCTCAACTTGGCCTCCGGTAGTTCGCACACAGCATCACTATTATCATCAGCTACTAGACCATTACCTTTTATGGAATCATGGTGTAGTAACTTCTTAAAGTCACTAGAGGGAGCTCCCAGCTTAAATATACATATTATGTATAACCTTAGCAACCGGTGTGTTCTTGAGGAAGGTGTGCACTGGCAGACTGTGATAACAGCTGTGGAATTGTGCTGGTACTGATTAGAGCTATCTGAGGCCCCCACACATCTGCCGGTCCATTCATTCCACACACACACGGCTCCTCGGGACCACAGTAAGGCTGAAGCAAACAAAAAAAATTCACTTGAGTAAAAGTACAAAAGTATTGGTATCAAAATGTACTTAAAGTACCAAAGTAAAGGTGCTCATTGTGCAGAATGTCCAATTTCACAAGTTCAAAATAAAATATTTTGAAAATAGCAGATCTACAAGCTTGTGAGCTTGTAGATCGGCTATTTTCAAATGGACGAAATATACATAGAGGGCTGAAGTGGTTAATGTATGTTTTGTAATATTAATCTAAATCTGCAAAGTAACTAAAGTTTTCAAATGATTGTAGTGGAGTAAAAGTACAATATCCTCCTCTGAGATGTAGTGGAGTAGAAGTAAAAGTATTGACAATGGTTTCCTGTTATTATGAGGTGTTTAAGATAATGTTTTGAGAGGCGTCATACTTCAATAACAATCTATTCATAAATAGGCCGATATATATCTCAATAACGGGAGAAAAAAAAATGTTTTGAGGAATGAAATCCTGTCGAAGTATAATTGACACATGTCAAAAAGGCTGGTATGGTCCTGTATTCAGCTCTGGTTTGACTGATTTCCTTTGCCGTCGCCCTCAGTAACTCATAGGTGAGAGACATCCATTATAAAGTCCAAAACCTGAATCAATATGTCCCTCCTGGAGACCTTTAAGCGTGATTAAGAGCACGGTCACACATCAGCATCAGAAGTGTTGCATCCAACGCATCCTGAGGCTTCAGAACCAGTCCATTTCCCCATGTTGTCTTGCGGGCACATCATACATATTGTTTTTTTTAGATGTTTGTCTGTTATGTTTTAGATTTGGTCTTTTTTATGATGCTTTTGAGGCAGTTTGACATTTTATGCATGTAAGTGCATAGAGAAATTGACACATTTTTCACACTTTTAGAGCATATCCGTGGTCATCATATGGGCATACCTAACAATAGATGCCAAAATAATTGAAAACATGCATTTTTTTTGTATTTTCTATCAAAAGTCCATAAAAAGCCAATCTCAATTACTTCCTGTACACGAAAACGTGCTGCGTGATGACATAACACAACTTTCATGAATATAAATTACTCTTGATGACATGCACCTGATTTCCATAGCTGCACGTTCTTCAAACACAGCTGATTTTAATTACAGAGCTACTTCGTTTTGAATCTCATTCAAGATGACGTCCAGACGGTGTATTACTCATTTTAAACTTAATCTGCACACTAAAATATGTATCTGAAAACATTATAGGTTAGAAATAAGCCACGTAGTAGCAAACGTGCTTCACTGGTCGTCTCTCTCTCACTTGTAAACAAACACTAGCCCTGTTGCACACGGCTGAAGTGATTGAGATCCAACGTCCCATAGCCTGAAGGGATGAGACCTTCTGATTGGTTGAGACCAGGTTGAGACAACGTTTCAGACTGAATCTTCAAAATAAAATGACCGAAAATGACACTGCACTGCATCTTTAAAGGTGTAGTGAAATGAAAAATATGTTTTTCACACTTTTAGAGCATATCCGTGGTCATCATATGGTTATACCTAACAATAGATGCCCAAAAAAATGAAAAAAAACCATTTTTGTGTATTATTACATCTAAAGTCCCTATAAAGCCAATCTTAATTACTTCCTGTAAACGAAAACGTGCTGCGTGATGACATAATACAGCCTTCACGAATATAAATTAATCTTGATTACATGCACCTGTTTGATTCCCATAGCTGCACGTTCTTCAAACACAGCTGATTTTAATTACAGAGATACTCCGTTTTGAATCTCATTGAAGATGAGTGTATTACTCATTTTAAACTTCATCTGCACACTAAAATATGTATCTGAAAACATTATAGGTTAGAAATAAGCCAGGTAGCTGCAAACGTGCTTCACTGGCCGTCTCTCTCTCACTTGTAAACAAACACTAGCCGTGTGCCAGCACGGCTGAAGTGATTGAGATCCAACGTCCCATAGCCTGAAGGGATGGGACCTTCTGATTGGTTTAGAGTCGTGGAGCCGACGTTTCGGGCTGAACCTTCAAAATAAAATGACCGAAAATGTCACTTCAGTGCGTCTTTAACATTGGGGCGGTTGGTTCACTGAAAGAAAACTACAAGCAAAATGCCTGCCTGGTGGGATCAACCACAGCGCTTCTTTCCTATTGGTTGAAACCCAGTCAAAGTTCACAGACGCTGAACTCCACATGCTTCAGATGCCAACGGGCTTTTCCCACCGGATCGTGATAACTTGGCGACACCCCCTTCTGTGACGCACGCGGGAACTGCCGCTCACATGGGCGGACCGCATAGTCCATATTCACACATTAACATTGCGTTGCTGTGGCAACTGGGGTGGCAACTGGGGTGTGAATATGGTCTATTAAATAACTCCCAAAACCCCTCCACTACCAGATGCCCCCCATGGTGTGGAACGTTGAGCGTTCGACTACCAATCACAGCGCCACGGGATCGAATCCCTCTCCCGGCGCTGCATATTTATCTTATCTAAAATGTGTCGCAAATCATTTTATTGGGATTAAGGTTAGGTTTAGGCATAGTCTGTGAGAACAGACTACAGCAGTAGTTAGGCAGAAAAACGTTACAACGACGGAGGCGAGTTCAGCGCCGTTCAAATTATTATGTTAGTTGTGATAGGGACAGAATCGTAAATGATTTTCCACCACGGGCAGGGAAAGCCGGGCAGTGCTGCCCTCCTGGAATGTGACGCATGACTAAGGGGGGGCGAAGCAGTTCCCCGTGAGCGACAGAAGGGGGGGCGTCGCCAAGTTACTACGATCCGGTGGGAAAGGGCCGGTCAGTCGCTCTTCAGATGATGCACTGAAAGCGCCAGAAGCTCCACCTCCTTTGCTCCAATAGGATGGAAGTGAACGCATTCTGGCGCATTCTGAAAGCGTGTGTATGTTTGTGTGTGTGTGTGTGTGTGCGTGCGTGCGTGTGACCGTGCCCCTAAATCAGTGGTTCTCAAAGTTGGGGTCCCCCCAAGCTAAATGATAGATAGATAACTCTGAGAGTGTACAAATGGAACCAAATGGACCCGTACGGGTCCATTTGGTTCCATTTGTACACTCTCAGAGTTACGGGGGGTTTCCATGGCCTCTAATCAGGGGCCTAATTGCAAACAGGTGTGAAAGCAGCAGCGGTAAGTGCGTGTAGAGAGGGGTCTTACCTTCTTCTTGTTGGGGGAGCTTTGGTGCGTGCAACCAGAGTCCAGGTTGTTGTTGGGCGCAGACACACTGTTCCTGAGCGAAGGCGAGCGCAGTCCTTCCTCGCCCTCCTCCTCCTCCTCCTCCTCTTCCTCCTCCTCCTCCTCTCTCCCACTCTCCTCCGAGTGTTCAAAGTCGTCACTGTCTTGGTCCATGTCCTCGTCGTCCTCCTCCTCCTCGTCCTCCTCCTCGCCCTCCTCCCCCACCACCCGCCGCCTCCTCGGTCTCTCCTGTGGAGGAGCGCCTCCACCCCCTCCCTCTGTCCTCTCCTCCTCCCCTACTACCAACACGACCGCCGGCGCCGCCGCCGCAGACACCTCCTCCTCCTCCTCCTCCTCCTCTTCTCCCTGCTGGCTGCCGCTGTTGTTGTTCTCCTCCTCCTCGTCCTCCTCCTCCTCCTCGTCCTCCTCGCCGTCCGCTCCCGTCAGCCGTTGGCGGCCTCCTCCTCCGCCTCCTCGCGTCCGCCTCGTTTCCGAGGAGCCCCACATCCAGCGGGAGCCCTTCTCTCCTCCGTTGGCTTCGTTGGTGGGACCGCCACTGACCTGCTCCTCTTCCTCCTCCTCCTCCTCCTCCTCCGGTCTCTGGGGGCCGTTGCTGCTGGCTCCCGACTCGCCGGGGGCCCATGGTCGCTGGCCGCCGCCGCCGCCGTCCGCCTCTGTGGCCTCGGGCTGAAACCACAGTCACACACACTATTCAGGCAACCGGGACACGTTTTTCCTGTGTTCATTCTTTTGGCTATTCCTACTCTGTACCACGCTATGAGCTTGTAAATCTGCATTCTTTTTTTATCATGAACATTTGTGCAAATCTTTGAATATATATATATTTTTAAAGCGAACATGTGTATTGTAACTCAAATCTTTGCTTCTGGGGGTCCCTGGAACAACATATTTTACAAATGTTCGCTTTATGAAATATATATATTCAAAGATTTGCACAAATTGTCAAATTTTTCAAAAATAGCAGATATACAAGCTCATAGCGCGGCACAGAGTGCCCCGCTATGAGCTTGTATATCTGCTATTTTTGAATAGCCAAAGAAATGATAAGAGATGAGTTAAAACTACTAGCCGTTTTTTTATTTTAAAGAAGAGACCTAGTTTAGATTTGTTTATTTTTTTTGGACAACAAAAAAGTTTGAATAAAAAAACTCTTTATCATGTGGATCCACGTTGCAGCATGGGAACAACGTGGATCTCAGACGTCCAAGTGGCCAGCCAGCCACTTGGAGTCAAGTCATACTGTATTACTTGGATCATAGCCCCACTGCTGCAAGCAGACCACTGGACCAATCCACCGAAGTACTTCATTTGACTTATCGTCGCAGTCAGGTTTTGGACATGTGAGGGTTTACACCTGACAGAGACGTTACGTACAATCAGTGAAAATATTGTTGGGACTTATGCCGCCATCGATTGTGCTAAACATTCTAAACATAAATAATATATTAAAGTCAAGACAAGTCACATTTATTTATAAACGACAAGCGCAGACACAGAAATGCACGTAATTACATATGACTAACACATAAGAATGAATTCAAACGAAAGTGGCAGTACAATAAAAAAAAGTACTTAAGTGAGCAAGAACATAATAATATAGTGGAAACCTCATACTGTTTGTCCAAAATATGGAGATATATACGATATATATCAAAGCAAGGAGCAAGTCCAGAGGCGTCTGACCCATGGTCGCACCGTCAGGGAATCCTGACAGCGCTGACCTCAATGATGACACTGAACTCAATCACCCTCCATACCAGTGGTTCTCAACCTTTTCAGGCCGCGACCCCCCCCCCAAATAATCATATTTGAACTGGGGACCCCCCAAAAATAATCATATTTGAGTTGAGGCATCACATTTAGTTTGACTCGGTTCCACAGATAAATAGTGACAATAGCCAATCTACAAGCTCTTTCTTATTAGGAGGTCCCCACAAAATCATGTGGGGACCCCCCTGGGGGTCCCGACCAACAGGTTGAGAACCGCTGCTCCATAGGACCACCACCAGTGAGTGAACCACAGCAACACCTGAGTCTAGTCTTACCCTCTGCTGCTCCTCCTCCTCCTCCTCAACCACCCGGTTCATGTGTTCCTCTTCGTCGCCCTCCTCCGCCGGCTGCTGCTGGGGCGCGCCACGGGCCGCCGCCGAGGAGGAGGCGTTACCTGGCCCCGCCGGGCCCCCCGCAGGGGGCCCCCGTCTCCTCCTGCTGCCGCTGCCGGCCCCCGACAGCAGGTCCTGGTTCATCTCCAAAAGCCAGCTTGCGACCTCCTGGACCTTCGCTAGGCTGTCTGAGGACGAGAAGGGCTTGACATTCTGGAGGAAGAGAGAGAGAGAGAGAGAGAGAAGAAAAACGGATGTTATTGGGTTATTCCTCAGTCTGCGTCATCTACTCGGATACTCTTTTGGCTGAGTTTTATTTTCTTTTTCTCAGGTTTTGCTTTTGTTTTTGTCTTTTTTTTTTTCTCTTGCCTTTTCCACTTTTTGCCCTCTTTTCTGTACTTTTTAATACCTTGTATTTAACTTTCTTGTGAGGGTTGGGAGGGGGGGTTTGTGTTTGTCTTGTGCGTTTGTTTTTTTTCACAGAAAATTAGAAGAGTTCTGTCATTGTTTATCCTCCTGTAAAACTGACTTCTTCAATAAAAATTAGGTGAAAATGAAATATTCCTCAGTCTGCAATGGACTTGGCGTTTCCGAGCTGAAAAAAAAGGTATTATTGGGATTTTTTTTCCCGGTCGTTTCGTCCGCTCGTGAAAGCGCACGCACGCCAAACAAACGGTAATGACATGCGCTGGACTGCTGACACCCACCAAAAAAAAAAAAAGGAAGAAGGAATACCCCTCTTCATGTTTTATTCATGCCTCTGAAATAAAAAATGGCATTTGCATTTGTGCTAGGAGCCATTCAACTGTTTGTTTTTTTCCTGTGGTGAGAGGTGAGGGGAGAGAGAGACAGACAGAGATATTGTGTGTGTGTGTGTGTGTGTGTGTGTGTGTGTGTGTGTGTGTGTGTGTGTTCGCACGAGGAAGTGTGGGCGTTTGTGCACGTGCGCACATTTGGCTTCAGATCACACAGGCGTTGGATACTCACACACACGCACACACAAAACACACACACACACACACACACACACACACAGACTAGCCTAGCCTTAAGTGCTACTGGTATTCCAACTTCTAGCACAGCCAATAAACAAAACGCCCATCTGTAAGATATTTAAAAAAGAATCGAACATCTGGTTTGAATGTTCTGGAGAGCAGTCCAACGATTGTTCTTAAGCCATTAAGACCGGGAACGCGTCCGTGTGTCATCTTTCGATTTCTTTGGGCTATTCAAAAATAGCAGATCTACAAGCTCATAGCGCGGCACAGAGTGCCGCGCTATGAGCTTGTAGATCTGCTATTTTCTTTTTTTTTAAGAATCTTGACAAGGTGTGCAAATCTTTGAATACATTTTTAACTCAAATCTTTGCTTCTGGGGGGGGGGGGTCCCTGGAACAAAATATTTTCAGATGGGGGTCCACGGCCAAATACATATAATTTTGGGAGGTCCTTGACATGAAAAAATGTAAGAACCACTGATATATAGCAACATAAGTAAAAAATAAAAAAATAAAATAATAAGTGTTGAGTTACAAATGTTCGCTTTAAAATATATATACATTGAAAGATTTTCACGTTTTTTCAAAAATAGCAGATCTACAAGCTCATAGTGCGGCACTCGGTGCCGTGCTATGAGCTTGTATATCTGCTATTTTTGAATAGCCCAAAAGAAATCTTAAATTGACACGGATGCGTTCCCGGTCTCAATGGGTTAAGCTATGGGCTAGTCTAAAGGCTGTGGAAAAATCAAAGATTCACCCGGCTTCCTTTTTTTTCTTCCCTCTCTTTTTTTTTTTGGTCGAGTTGTTTATCTTCTCCATTCACTGCGTTACTGACGCTGTGGTGGATCTCGTGTAATTGCTTGCAGAGCGTTCGCTCCGGGCGCTGCAGCATTTTCTCCACAAACAAGATGACTTCTCAGAGGAGAAAGTGGTGGACACAACGATCTGATGACAACAGTGTTTGGCGAGTCCAAAATAAAAAAACGGACAAACTGACAAGAAGCATCAGGATCACCACTTTTTTTCTTTAGGAAACTTTTCTCGGCTTGGGTTTGGTACCGACCCGGCTGGCATAATGTACTCGCTCACACTATTTATGAGCAGAGCAACAGTTCATCCACTATCTGAGAGACTACTTGTACACTGGATTCTGGACTGGTTCTCTCCACAGGACCAACCAGTGGTCCGGGGACCACCAGTGGTCCTTGAGGGGGTTCCAGGGGGTCCCCAGACAAATTAATAGTAAATTGACCCTTGTGTGTCTGTAACTCTGAGAGTGTACAAATGGAACCAAATGGACCATTTGTACACTCTCAAGAGTTAAATGAACACTGATGATGATACTACAGTGTGGAATGGGACCCCCAAGAAATATAAATGGTTGAGTCCCTGGCATATCTTTTCAAATGGGGGTCCCTGGGCTAATATGTGTCAATTTGGGGGTCCTTGACGCAAAAAAAAGGTTGAAAACCACTGGTGTAAAGGAACAATTTCAACAATATTTAATGTATTCTAAAATGGTGAAATAAGGGAATTAGCATGAGATAAGAGTTGTTTAACCACACTGTTTAGGAAGCTGGCTGGAACCAGGGGAAATTGTATCCTCCTCAATATTGCAATTGTTATATATAACACTTCAGAGAACAAATGGGGAGATGAAAGAGAACATACAAGCCTTTATTCAATCCTAAACATGGACCCATGAAAAGCACACACACACACACACACACACACAGGCAGCTCCCCTTGATGCCACTTTTAACCCATTGAGACCTGAAGCCGATTCTGTCTCCTAAATCCCAACAGTTTTCTGAAAAACGTAGGTTTTCTATATCAGTGGTGCTCAAACTTTTTCATGTCAAGGACCCCCTAAATGATATGAATTTGGCCGCGGACCCCCATCAAAATATGTTGTTCCAGGGACCCCCAGAGGCAACGATTTGAGTTAAAAATGTTCGCTTTAAAAATATATATATTCAAAGATTTGCACACATTTTTACACATTTTCAAAAATAGCAGATCTACAAGCTCATAGCGCGGCACTCGGTGCCGCGCTATGAGCTTGTATATCTGCTATTTTTGAATAGCCCAAAGTGTAAAATAATGCTTTTTAGCTCAAATCTAAAAATGACACAGTTCCAGGTCTTAATGGGTTAATGACTGTCACATTTTTGCCATTAACTTCACGGCAGAGGTGACACAGACAGTCTTGAGAGCCTAATCCACCTCCTAACTGACTCCAAACAAGTGGAACAGCACTTCATCCACGTCAGATTACCGAGTTACACTTTGAAATCAGAGTAATATAGACAGACAGTCAGCAGAGCTCGAAGGCGGCATGAAAAAAAGATCTAAGACATCCGTTAGGGCCCGATCAGACAGGGTGTGTTAGGGCAGGTCATTTAGCAATTGTTCTCAATGTGAGTGAAGCTTTTTGCTTGCTGCTTTTGCATTGCAGATTAAAAAAAAATAGTAGATCTACAAGCTCACAATGCATCGTAATGTGATGTGAGCTTGTAGAGCTGCTATTTTTAGTATAGAGGAAGGGAAAGGGCAGAGCAAGTGCAGAGCCGAGGATGGAAAACTAAGATACTAAGTATAAATAAAATTAAATTAAATTATATTGAGCAACTGCATGGCCTATTTGTACCTAAAAGGTTATGATAAACTGTTTGCGTTGGACTATATATACAGTAGATGAAATTGAGCTGCCATTGTTCTCTTTAACACAGTGACTTGGCGACACCTAGCAACTAAAAGTGAGCAACAGCTGATTACGCAGTTGCCTCGCAACATCAAGAGAAAAGGGCGCCTCGAGCCGCACTGCTTTGTGGACTGCACAGAAAAGGTGGTGCCATGCGTCCAGTCTTACATGACTATGGTGATGAGAATGACGCCCACACACTGGCAGGAAAAGCCAAGACAGAAGTTATTTGTCTAAACATCGGCAGACATCTTGGCACATTCCAGCCTGGAACAGCCAGGTGTTAAGACCACGCATCCGTTCCAAAAGTCCCATCTGGGTTAGGGCTCTCGTCTCTGTGGTCTGGTTAAGTGATTCTGGAGAGATGTTGACCAGTGAATGTGATGTGGACTCATGGAGGGTGAAAACAAAGAGCTAGAGCTAGTTTGTTGAACACTGCATGGATATACTATGTTGGTCTAATGGACGCATGCCATGCACAAAACACTTTGGCGCTGATGGGTCCACACCCACACACACACACACACACCCTAATACATCTCTCACATCTAAAGCGGGCTACACATTAGACTTTGTTGTCCAAGAGCCCACACCTCACACATGCGCTTCAGGCTTCAGCCAAGGCATTTGGAACACATGCCGAAGCATCAGACGTGTCCATTTCAACAACGTTTCCCCATGTTATCTTGCGGGGTTAACTTGTGGGCTGAAAAAAAAAGCGACATTCACCAAAAAGCAAGTTGTTTGTATTCCTTTTGAACTCTGGACAACAAGGAAGGAAATCATAGGTTTGTGTTACATCTTCCTGTTAACAAAACCCAGAGTGGCCTTTCCGATTCAGACCGCTAGTTTGGTCCCATGTGACACCAGCATGAGTTTGGCATCCCTGTTTTAGGCATGTCATCATACGTAATCACTGAAGTGATTAAATCCAGGTGGTGACTTACAGCAGTGCTTCTCAAACCTTTTCATGTCAAGGACCCCCAAATTGACACTTTTTAGCCCCCATTTGAAAAGATAATGGCAGGGACCCCCATAAGAGAAGATTTTTACGGCTCTAGCAGTGATTCTCAACCGTTTTAATTTCCAGGACCCCCAGTTTGACATGCTACGGACCCCCATTTAATGGCATTTTTATCTCTGGGACCCCAATTGATATAGTAAAATCAATGTTCATTTAACTCTGAGAGTGTACAAATGGAACCAAATGGACCCGTAAGGGTCTCGTCATTTGGTTCCATTTGTACACTCTCAGAATTAGAGACCCATAAGGGTCCATTTGGTGAATCCTAACTATCCATCATTTAGCTGGGGACCCCCTGGAACTCCCTCAAGGACCGGACCCCACTTTGAGAACCAATAACTTATAGTATCTCGTCATGTCCTCTCTCTCTCTCTCTCTCTCTCTCTCTCTCTCTATCTTATGTCTCTATTGTACTGTCTAATAAAGATCATATGTCTGTAACAAGTCCCCAATACACAACACACATCGTCTCCAGAGTGTAGCCGACACCCCGTGCCAAGAACCCAGGTCTGAGACAGACATGAAGCTAAGTGAGGGAGATGTTTGTGAGACTCTGAGTCCAGTCCAGGTGTGTGTGGGCTGAAACAGCCCTAAGCATAAGATGGGCCCTGGGGACCGGCGGTTTCAATGAACACGCTACAATAAACGTGCAGCTGTGGGAAGGGAATGGAAGTGACTTGTTTAACTGGAAGGTGCTCCAAACCCCCCCCCCCCCCAAAAAATTCCAAAGGGCCAAAATGGGGCTTGGCCATCCTGGAGGGACCACATCAGATACTGTCCAAACCACAGAGAACCAGATGCAACGTGTGTGTGTGTGTGTGTGTGTGTGTGTGTGTGTGTGTGTGTGTGTGTGTGTGTGTGTGTGTGTGTGTGTGTGTGTGTGTGTGTGTGTGTGTGTGTGTGCGCGTGGCTCGTTTGGACTGATTTCCCTTGAGAAGCTCATCAAGACAACAGCTGTCTCGCTGTTTTGTCTCTCGTCCTGAAAGACGTCCTAGTCCTTACAGTATGTCACATATTAACCCATTAAGACCGGGAACGCATCTGTGTCATTTTAGATTGATTTGGCTATTCAAAAATAGCAGATCTACAAGCTCATAGCGCGGCACCGAGTGCCGCGCTATGAGCTTGTATATCTGCTATTTTTGAAAAATCGTGAAAATGTGTGCAAATCTTTGAATATATATTTTTTCAAGCGAACATTTGTAACTCAAATCTTTGCTTCTGGGGGGTCCCTGGAACAACATATTTTGAGATGGGGGTCCGCAGCCAAATACATATAATACATACTTGACATGAAAAAGATTGAGAACCACTGATATAGAAACATACGTTTTTTTCAGAAAACTGTTTTAGAAGGCATTTGTAGAATCGCCTCAGGTCTTAATGGGTTAAAGTATGTCACATAACATGTCATTAATCGTTACAGGTTCAATCATAATGAACTCTGATCTGAGCCGACGGCGATCCCCGGCAGCGTTGTCCACGAGACGTCTATATGAATGAATTTAAAGTGTACGGCTTTAAAACTTAAAACCCTATGTAACTTTTTGAGTTTTTTCGTACTACAGCCAAATGTATATCAATTTAGGGGTCCTTGGCATGAAAAAGGTTGAAAACCACTGCTCTAGAACAAGCAATGGAAAGCCTGAGAATTATCCAAGTGACATCACTCGGGTAATCTAACTTGCTCGTTCGAGGTAACACTTTGAAAGACTTCTGTCCCCCCCAAACAAGCTACATTTTACCATATACACAGAAGTAACTCACTTTTGATAAAAAGTGACCAAGAGACAGAACACACCTCTGATGATTGACCGATACATCGTCAAGCTATCCACAGACCACAACCCATCTCTGTGACGTGAGTGAGGAGACATTGTTATAAAGGAGATATCACTGAAAAACAGTGAAGTTTTACTTTAAAAAGGGCTTCCTGCAGTTTAGTTTATTTCTTTATTATTATAGCCCAGCGGCCAGCACCGTATGCTGATGTGTCCATATTCATATAAAGTCTCTCTCTGCAGCAATGCCAGATTGATGTGTTGTTCACCACGCTCTTAAAAAGAAGATAAAAATCACACTTCACTTCCCTGCCCACATGGGACGTATTTGACATTCAAATATTATGTTGCCACATGCACTTATGTACCAAAAGTATTCAAATGTTGAACTCATTTAACTCTCAAACTGACAGAGTTTTTTTTTTACCCTCACAGACTGCCAGACTTTTCTAAGCTAGTACTTAGAAAAATGTTATTTTTTTGTCTGTTTATTTTTTAACATTGAAGTGAATGGAGCAGCAACTTTTTGGAAAATGTTATCTCCTGGTTCTCTGAGACGAACGGAAAAATGGAAAAAACCCAAAAATAAAGAATAATTTTAGATTTTTTTTTTTGTAAAAATTATGTTTTTGCCAATAGCTAAATTCTCAAAAACGTTTATAAACGTTTTTGGCAGATACTGAGTTAAACAAAAGACATATTTGTTAAGAAAAATCGAGTGTTTCGTTTGGATTTTGTCAGCATAATAAAACATGGTCATAATACTCTCTCCTCCAAAGGCCCGTTTTGGTCAGACAGTCAATCTGTCACTTGAGCTGCACCTCAGAATATCCGCAGGGCCAACAACGCCGAAAAAAAATGAACCATTATGGAAATAAGCTCGGATAATAAGATTTTAATTCATGCATATCTTTTGGTCTGCGGAACCGTACACGTTTAAATTAATGAAAGGTCTGTCCTGGCACTAAATGTAATCAAGCCATCTGATCATTATATAAAAAGCTAAGAACGCAGAGCGCTCCAGTGCATTTAAACTCGGTGTGAGTTCTCGGCAACATTGTTGACAGGTTCCAGTAGAACAGCACAGGTCACGTGTGAAATATCTGGAGGAAATTGCTTTTTCCTTCCTGCAGTCTACTGGGGTGTGATCGTGTCATGTTGTTGTTGTTGTTTACAGTACAGAATCTGGCTGCTCCTGGCTTACAAACGGCTCTTTTATACTTAGTCGCCTGCCGGTGCCGCGCACTGAAAATAGCCGATCTACAAGCTCACGACACGTCGCGACTGAAAACAGCCGATCTACAAGCTCACAACACGTCGCGACTGAAAATAGCCGATCTACAAGCTCACAACGCGTCGCAGCGCGACGCGTTGTGAGCTTGTAGATCTGCTATTTTTGCTATGCACAATATAGCGTAAATCGGGCTTGACAACTGACAAGAAGGCACAAGCATCCAGTCTCTACTGCGTACACACACAATCTCTCCTCAATCACGCATCATTAAGCTGACATATTGACATGAAATATTGATCACATGGCACACCCTCCTCCCTTGGCGTCTCGCAGTCTTTCGTTTTCAGTGGGGTTGTGTTTGTTAGCTGTCTTGTTTTATGGATAATGGCCATTGGCCAGACAATTTCATTTTTTTCCCCTCTGCTTCTGTGGTGTATTTGCTTTTTCTACTGACATTTCTTAAATTTCACATCAGGGATTAATACAAGTTACGAGTTGTTATGTTTTCTCGTTGATGGCTAATTGGCCACATAACGTGTTTTACTGGGGGCTCTTGTGTCAGTGCCTGTCAGCGCGGGGGGTGTTGAACGTCGTGGAATAGGACTGAGGCGCTACTGTACTTCACGGTGGGGGCTCCTCGCTGGCAGGTGAGCCGGTGGAGGGTACAATAGCGGTGGAAACACAGGAATGTGTGTGGAGGAATTAATTGGCATAACGACTAAATTGGGAGGAAAAAACGGAGGTTAAAGAAAATAATTGGCTACACGATTCTTTCTTTCGGTGTGCAGTCAACTCCAAAAGCCTTGATGTCATGACGTGTTCAATGCAGCATCACAGTGTGGACTCTGCCGTGGGTCTAGATCCCGGGTGAGGAGAAATTCCCACCACCACACTTATCTTTATTAGCACATTGCAAACTAATTGCTATACAGAACAACCCTCACGGTCGCTACACCAGAACTGGCAAAATAAGTATTTCATAAAACGGTAATATACAGAGCTATTATGAACTGGATTAAACTTTCATGTTCATCCCAAAAAAGAAATAACAAACCATTCAAAACTCACGTATAGTTGTATTGTCATGTTGGGCAGGTTGCTATTGCATCAGCAAATGGAGATCCTTATAATAGACACTAGACATAATCAATCTGTTTTGTTTCCATCCAACTGTTACATTTTTTTTTTACTTAATATTTTTTTATCCCGCGATTATGTAACCCTTATTTTTCACCCGGTGCCAATTTTCCAAATTATCCTGGGCGCTACACTCCCCCGACCAGCCTAGGGAGGCCGGGGCCGAGCTCATGCCTCCTTCAATACATGAGAGCCAACTGACCTTGTCACCTGACATGGGGGGGGGGGTTTGATTAACCACTTAATCCCTGTATTATACTTTGTTGTACAATGGTGGCGTGCATAATTATGCATTGTAACGCATCATAAGCTTGTAGATCTGCTATTTTCACTGTACATTTCTTTTATAGTCGTTCATCAATCGTTTTCGAGGCAAAAGTTTGAAATAACGGTGATAGTGATTTGAAGTCGTTTCGCCCAGCAGCGCTGACACACTCACAGGGCTGCATGAGAAGTCACACAGTCACGTATTTAAGAGTCAGCTCAGCTCTCTGGAAACAATTCAACACCTGGTCAACAGGGGCTGAAAGGTACCAAAGGTCAATGAATCAACAAATAGACTATTTGGCTTTCTGTCTCTTTCAGGCCTTCTGTTTATTTGTCTTTCTTGGTTTTTGTTTGTCGTCTCAGAGCCGGCCATCTTTCTCTGTCTGTCTTCACACTACAAATCAGAGGGGATCGTTGACCTACTGATGGAGGCGCTCCTCCTGGGGGTGGGAGCAGACGTGGTTTGCACACAAACCTCTCCAAAAGAATGTACTGTAAACATTACAAACATTACAAAAACAAACAAACAAACATTACAAAAACAAACAAACAAACATTACAAATACGAGTACAAATGTAGCAACACTTTAGATAACGACAGCAACCAGAAAATAGCATCTTATCAACACTTTCATTTAACCACGACAACCTAATTCTGGAGCAAAATGGTAAAAATAGCCAACCAGCAGCACAGGCTCACAACGCACTGCGTTTGAGCAATTTCTGAAAATCTAATATTTTATAAAAATTGATTACTGTTTTATAATCGATTACAATGACTCCTACTCCTACGTGCACAGTAGCAATTAGCTTGTGCTAATTGGTCATCTGCCGAATCAACCATACTGCTGATATGGCTTATCGCCCTATGTCCTTACAGTACCCCCTCCACCCAGGGCAAATAATGGCTGGGTAAGTAATAATGGCTTGAATCTGCTTGAAAGAACTCAGCATACTCAGCATTTGATTTTAACAAGCCATCTAAGTGGGTTTTATATACTAGATTTGCAGGCCCAACCCGATCGCCAGAGGAAAAGTTCTCATTGAACGTTTTTCAACGTTTCTCAAAATCCGTGCATAGACTACTGGAAAACCACAAATTCCGTGCATAGCCGCCTCGCATCTCCCTCATTGTGACTAAACCATTTCGGAGCCGCGCAGTCTCAAGGGAATTGTCGCCGTGTGAAGGACCACCGAGCGAGCTAAAGCGAGCGAGTTGCCGTCCTGAACATTGCGACATTCCCTTGAGCCTACTCAGCGGCGTTTGAGTTACGTACCGATAGGCACAGAATCGTAAATTTTGTTGTGGGGACTGCTCTACTTCCTGGTTTTTCCGGGTTGCGACTGGTTACGCCCACCGTGGGACTCCCCGTACATATGCACGGAATTTGGGGGTTTCTAGGCGACTATGCACGGAATGATGTGCACAAATCCGTGCAATGTATACTAATTCTCTGGCGATCAGGCTGGCAGGCCGCTGCGGCCCCTGAGGTGGCCCATGGCGTGACTATCCTCATGGCCAACCCCTGAACAGTGTTTGCGTTAAATTTGCTGAGCAACGTTGTGCCTGCCGGGGGCCCCCCCGACGTGGCCCCTGGCGAGACTATTCTCATGGCAGAAACTTGAACAGTGTTTGCGCAAAGTTTGGTGCGGATCGGAGCAACGGTGCACCTCGCAAGTCCAGATGTTAGGTTTGTGACACCCACCATCCACCCACCCTCTAGGCCAGTGGTTCTAAACCAGTGGTCCGGGGACCACCAGTGGTCCTTGAGGGGGTTCCAGGGGGTCCCCAGCAAAAAGTGTTACATTTTCACTCCTTTATCCATATTGTATACGTTGGCTATTCAAAAATAGCAAATATACAAGCTCACAGTGCGCCACTTCACTTTGTGCCGCACTGGAACATTTTCGAAAAAATCTTGAAAGTGTTTCAAGAATTTTGTAGAATTTAGATTTTTTTTTAACACAAACCTCTTCTGGGGGTCCCTGTCACAAAACATTTTGAGATGGGGGTCCGCGGCCAAATGTATATCAATTTAGGGGTCCTTGGCATGAAAAAGTTTGAGAACCACTGCTCTAGGCAGTTTGAATATAGGATTTGAATATAGGATAGGACTAATTCGAGTTCCGAAGCTCACAGCACCGACAAAAGAACTGTAAAAGTGATTTGCAATCAATACGGTGCAGATTACAGGCCAGTCACCGTTTGTAATTACGCATCGCGGCTGCCTCATCATTCCACTCTCCTCTCGTCAAACCAAATTAACCACATTTTGCGAGCGAAAGGTTACATTATATAACCATTAATCCACACAGTCACGACAGCGAGGGAGGCCAACAAGATAATAAACCGTTCAATAAATCATTCATTGGACAGGCAAGCTCAGCCAATTAAAAACAATGCTGAGGCATTGAAAGATCCATCAGTCAACTTCCACCACTTTCACAATTCCCACTCAGCTGATATCAATAATAGAAAAGGGTCTCTAACGGGTCAAAACAAAAGTCGCGGTAAATAAGGGCCCGAACGTTTCTGGGATCAGGAATGACTCAGGAAAAACACGATGCTGTTGGTGTTTATGTCTGCGAGACGATGTGCATGTGTGTGCTACTGCGTTGGTTCTCAAAGTGGGGTCCGGGGACCCCCAGTAATCCTTGGGGAGGGGTACCAGGGGGTCCCCAGCAAAATTTGTTAATATAGTGTCACAATCATTTCAACCACTTGTAACCATATTTTATACTTTGGCCTTTCAAAAATAGCAGATCTACAAGCTCCTAGCGCGGCACTCGGTGCCGCGCTAGGAGCTTGTAGATCTGCTATTTTTGAAAAGTCGTGAACATTTTGTGCAAATCTTTGAATGTATATTTTTAAAGCAAACTCAAATCTTTGCTTCTGGGAGTCCTTGGCAAAAAAAACATTTACAGATGGGGGTCCACAGCCAAATATATATCATTTTGCGGGTCCTCCTTGACATGAAAAAGTTTGAGAACCAATATCTATGTGTGTGTGTGTGTGGGTGTGAGTGTGTGCTGACCAGAGTCAACCATAGAGGGGGAACAGCGCTCATATCCAATTTCCTGAGGGCCAATCACCACAGACTGACAGATGAGTGTGATAGCAGTTCTCTCAGACTGTAGCAGCAGGAGGAACATGGCTGTGTGTCTGCACTGTGAGGCTGTGATGTGTTGGACTGACTGCATGGAGAGCACTGTGTCATTTTATGCACTCGTTACCGCGGGCCAGCGCCTCACTGTCACACCATCTGTCTGAAGCCCCCCGTACCGGGAGGTGGGAAGACTGCAGAGGGACCCTATGTATCTAACTCTACACCTTTTCTGATATGTATCTAACTCTACACCTTTTCTGATATGTATCTAACTCTACACCTTTTCTGATATGTATCTAACTCTACACCTTTTCTGATATGTATCTAACTCTACACCTTTCTGTCTCAATGTATCTAACTCTACACCTTTCTGTCTCAATGTATCTAACTCTACACCTTTTCTGAGGGAGGTTCGAAGGCGAAGGAAGCAGTGGTGGAAAAAGTCCAGAATTCTAAATTTACTTGAGTAAAAGTACAAAAGTATTGGCATCAAAATGTACTTAAAAGTACCAAAGGTAAAAGTACTCATTATGCAGAATGTCCCATTTCAAGTTTCAAAATGTATACTTTTTTGGGGAAAATAGCAGATCTACAAGCTGCGACGCGTTGTGAGCTGTAGATCGTTTATTTTAAAATAGCCGAAATATATGTAGAGCTTAAGTGGTTAATGTATGTTTAGTAGTAAAAATCAAAATCTAAAAAGTAACTAGTAACTAAAGTTTTCAAATGATTGCAGTGGAGTAAAAGTACAATATTTTCCTCTGAGATGTAGTGGAGTAGAAGTAAAAGTATTGAAAATTGGAAATACTCCACTAAAGTAAAAAAATACCTCAAAATTGTCCTTAAGTACATGTACTTAGTTACTTTATACCACTGGAAGGAAGGGATGAAGGAAGGTAGGAAGGAAGGAAGGAAAGACCCACCTCCTCTCGTCTCCTTCACTCTCGTCACCTCATCTCTTCGACTAGCACTTAGTAGGATCACAGGAACACTGTCTGGCCTCTTTAAGGCTCTGACACCTGCCTGCTTACTGGTGGGAGTGCTAATAATGTGGCAATTTATCCCATAGAGGTTTCTGCTGTGGTTGCACTGTTTGCTGCTGTAGAGATAGTAAAGTAGGACTTTATCCCGTTGAAGACTCTTCTGTAGTTTTACTGTTTGCTGCTGGAGAGTTACAGCGATGTAGGAAGTTATCCCACTGAAGCCTCCGCTGTGGTTGTACTTTGGTTCTGCAACTATGGATTATTTTCTCAGCGATTATTCTATTGCTTCCCTTTATGATTATTCTAATAATCGAGAAGCATGTTTTTACAATCAATCTTTTTCTACACACATCAACAAATGGACGTGGGGGGAAAAAAAACGAATACATTTGTTACAATCTACTAAATTAATTAGTCTAATTAAGCCAGAATATGGATTCTGTGGTTCAAGTGGTTAGTGATTACGAAAATCCCAAGTCTACAAGCTCACAATGCGCCGCATCATGTGCAACACGTTGTGTGAGATTGTAGAGCAGATATTTACTGCATTTTTGAAAATCAATGTTTTTTATAACATTAAATGTCGCCTCCACCCACTGAAGATTCTTCTGTGGTTGTACTTCTAAGCTTCTTTGGATAAGGGCATCCGCCAAAAGCATGTACTGTTCACTGTAGGCTACAATGTGTACAGTACACAGGATGACAGTTTTTTTATCAAAGTGTTTTGAGAAAATAGATCTAGAAGCTCTTGTAGATCTGCTATTTGCCGTACAATGAAGTGTCTTAGCCAAAATGGCTGATCTAAAAGCCCAGGCTCATGTGTTTAATCCTTTAAGACCTGGAACTGTGTCATTTTTAGATTTGAGCTAAAAAGCATTATTTTACACTTTGGCTATTCAAAAATATCAGATATACAAGCTCGTAGCGCGGCAGCTTGTATATCTGATATTTTTGAAAAATCGTGAAAATGTGTGCAAATCTTTGAATATAGTATATATTTTCAAAGCGAACATTTTTAACTCAAATCTTTGCTTCTGGGGGGTCCCTGGAACAAAATATTTTTGATGGGGGTCCGCGGCCAAATACATATAATTCTGGGGGTCCTTGACATGAAAAAGATTGAGCACCACTGATATAGAAACATACGTTTTTCAGAAAACTGTTGGGATTTAGGAGACATGTAGAATCGGCTTCAGGTCTTAATGGGTTAAGTGCTTAAAGAAAGAAGGGGGTTCTTCTTCCTAACCTCATCATACTAACTGTTACTAATGACTCATCATGATCATCATCTGTTCTCCTCACAGAGAGCCACACTCTGGCTCTGCATCATTTGAACAGCTCAGGGGCCATATTGTATGTAAGGCTGTCACCGTCACAACATTTCCCTTGAGGATGAACTGTCATACAAATAACTGTGCGTAAGGATTTAACCCATTAATACCTGAGGGCGATTCTTAAAAATGTTTTCTAAATCCTAACAGTTTTTTGAAAAGAAAAAAAAAAATCACAAAAATATTTTTTCAAGATTTTTCAAAAATAGCAGATCTACAAGCTCATAGCGCGGCACTCGGTGCCGCGCTATGAGCTTGTAGATCTGCTATTTTTGAATAGCCAAAGAAATCTAAAGTGACACAGATGCGTTCCAGGTCTTAAGGGGTTAATAGTGTTTTTGGCATTGAACTGGGCTCATCATATGACAAATAAACACACTGACAAATGACTGACAATGACCGCTACCAATAACCAAAATAGATAATGCGATGGCGACGCGTTGAAAATGTTTGAAAACGAATGAAACATTTTCAACAGATGTACTTATACAGATGAATGGAAACCATTCGGACATGTATGCTACATAACTGCAGTTATCTCAAATACATGGCATATTTACCGTATGAAGGGTGTGCAAGCATAGATACGATGCTGAGCAACAATCGACGATCTGCATTTACAGTATGAAAAGCACATTTTCATGGTGATTTTGGCCGCAAAGACTCGCGAGGAGTGATTATTCAGGAACAATTATAAATGCGATGGGGTTTTTTTTTTGCGGACAAAAAAACGACCCGAAACAGGTCGTCGTACCAGGCACCACGAAGGGTTAATCGGGCCCTGCCCCCAAAGGTTGGGAATCACTGGTATATGTATATCTGCTACGTGGTTCCATGGTAGACACACTCTTGCATATAGTATAGATACTATAGTTGTACTTGTCCCGGTTACACTGCACATCCTACTCTGTACGGAGGGGTCCCTGGAACAATGGGGGTCCTCAGTCAAATACATATCATTTTGGGGGTCCTTGACGTGAAAAAGTTTCTACAAATTCTATGATTCTACAAATGTCTTCTAAATCCTAACAGTTTTTTTGTTGTTGCTCTTTTTTACTTATGTTGCTATATCAGTGGTTCTCAGACTTTTTCATGATTTTCTAACTTTTTCAAAAATAGCAGATCTACAAGCTCATAGCGCGGCACTCGGTGCCGCGCTATGAGCTTGTATATCTGCTATTTTTTAATAGCCAAAGACATCTAAAGTGACACAGATGCATTCCCGGACACGTGTCTCAACTACAGTACTTCCACTGCTCTAGTCGAGCTGCACTGCTCTGACCTTGAGGAAAACATTGCTGGGTGTGGGGGGGGTAGTCTAGTGTTGGTAGTGTTGTCCCAGAGCAGCATTAGCCCCATCTCGGATTGCACAGTCCCGCCCTCCCGCCTCTCTACCTCCAGTCCTCCACCAACCTTCCCGCGGGACGCGGGTCCTCAGTATAGCTCTGATCTGAGAGAGCTGTTACACGGGAGAGAAAAGCAGGCTAAACTTAACCTGCCTCTTACCGGGAAAAAAAATCTGTAATTAGCTTCCTGAAATGCATGCGTGGAATGTGTGCCATTGTTGTTGTTGCTCAAAAAGAATCGCGTGCCCCTCCTGTGCCAATTCTTACGCACACGTGTACACACACTCTGTGGCAGAGCTGAAAAATATGCCATTACACAGTCACGCCGCGGATCACATGGGAGAGGAAGGAACTCAATAATGCTGGTCTATTAAAGATCCGACATGATGTTTGAGCGATTGCTCCCGGAGACGCCACGCACTCAACCCTCGATGACTTGTTAACGCAGCCCTTTGATGTCTCCAATAAGGCAAAAAAAAAAACTGTCCCCCATCTGATAACTTTTGACTAATATCTGAGATGAGTATTGTTTTATTAACCCATTGAGACCTGAAGCCGATTCTACATGTCTCCTAAATCTCAACTTTTCTGAAAAACGTATGTTTCTATATCAGTGGTGCTCAATCTTTTTCATGTCAAGGACCCCCACAATGTATATGTATTTGGCCGCAGACCCCCATCAAAATATTTTGTTCCAGGGACCCCCAGAAGCAAAGATTTGAGTTAAAAAATGTCGTTTTAAAAATATATATATTCAAAGAGTTGCACACATTTTCACGATTTTTCAAAAATAGCAGATCTACAAGCTCATAGCGCGGCACTCGGTGCCGCGCTATGAGCTTGTATATCTGCTATTTTTGAATAGCCCAAAGTGTAAAATAATGCTTTTTAGCACAAATCTAAAAATGACACAGTTCCAGGTCTTAAAGGGTTAAAAGTGTTAGGCTCATTCATAATTCAATAAAAAGAAGAAGGGTTTGGTTCATCCAATATATGGCTGCTGGCAACAGCCAGAGAGAGAGAGAGAGAGAGACAGGCGGGCAGGCTGTTTCCACACATTGTCCTCGTCTTAAGAGGCAGTAGAGGTCACGACAAAACATGAAATGAGCTTTGAAAGGATGTGGAGGGGCAGCTGTGAGCGTGGCTTTCCCAGAGGCTGCACAAAGTGTGATTCACAAACCCAGGGGAGTAAGAGCCGAGACACAGAGAAAATTAGATCCTAACTTTGTGCCTGCAGAAACGGTGGCTGGTTTCCAGAGTGAAAGATTCACCCACATCGCTCCTCTGTTAAATTCAAGGGGAAACCGTTTCTGTCACTTTCGAAAGCCATCTACCCGTCTCAGTCCGTTCCTAATCAGACTAATAGCTAGAGGGGCTTGTAGAAAACTGCAAACCAAGTTACTTTCGTCAGCAGGAAAGTATAGCTTATATTCAGGAAGATCAGTGATAGTGGTCGAAGCAACTGAAAGGCACCAACTACAACACCAACAAGTCCAACAAAGGGGCAAGTTAAAACCGCAACATCCGTCAACTTTTTTTATTTTAACGCCAAATTTATTTGGCATTATTAAAAAAAAGCCTTACTTCATACTAACGTTCTCATAGATCTCAATTTTAGCTTCTTTTATTTGTGAAAACATTTCATACTTATAAAAGCTGGGATTTCAATAAGAAAAAGCTAAAAACATATATTTATAATGACCTATAATTAAACCTAAAAATAAATTATAATGATCTATAATGACCGCTATTATTTTTAGGGTATAGAATATGTATTGTATGTATTAGTACTGTATGCACAAAGTACTGATATAGTAAATTAAAAATAAATAATCATCTCTTTTTGTTCTCAAAGAGGGGTCCTTGGGCAGGGGGTGCAGCAAAATGTGTTAATATAGCATCACAATAATTTTAACCACTTTAACCTTTTATACTTTGGCTATTCAAAAATCGTGAAAATGTGTGCAAATCTTTGAATATATTTTTTAAAGCGAACATTTGTAACCCAAATCTTTGCTTCTGGGGGTCCCTGGAACAAAATATTTTGACATGGGGGTCCATGGCTTAATACATATCATTTTGGGGGATCCTTGACATGAAAAAGTTAGTATGTTGCAATAATAACGTGTGGTTGTCACACAATCGCAACGCACACCTGGATCTTTCTCATGGGACACTGTTTGGGAACCACTGGACTCTGTCTGTCATCCTCTTCTCTCTCTCTCTCTCTCTCCCTCTCTCACTCCATCTGCTTGGATCCTGGTGTCTGCTAGAAGCTTGTGCCCTGTCCACAGAATACTGATGTTTACAGAACAGCTCTTGTTTCTCCGTCACCCTTGTGGCCAGACAGCACCCTCTGCAGCTGCTGATAGGAAAGGGCTTTGTGACTGTGTGTGTGTGTGTGTGTGTGCGGCGGTGCCAAGATCGGCCCTCCGGAGACAAAGCCACAGCTGTGGCCCATCCAGGCATCACTTCAGCACGGGGGGGCACGCCACTTGGGTTTGGCTGCTTGGGGTTCCAGGCAGCATGTTTCAACTAGGGCAAGGCGGCTTTGGGCCAACCCCCCGGTTTGATGGGGTGGCTATAGCTCGCTTTAGACATTAGACAAAGGTTTGATCAACAGCTACCTGTGTGTGCTGGACCCACTCCTATGTATAGGTGGTTAGTCCAGTGGTGGAAAAAGTACTCATATTTTTAAAGAAAAAGTACAAAAGTATTGGTATCAATTCAAAATGTACCAAAAAAAAAAAGTACCAAAAGTAGAAAGCACTCATTATGCAGGATGTCCCATTTCACAAGTTTTCAAGTACATAAAATGTCTACAATTATTTTGAAAATAGCCGATATACAAGCTCACAATGCGTCGCATCGCGACGCATTGTGAGCTTGTAGATCGGCTATTTTCAAATGGCCGAAATGTATATAGGGCTGAAGGTATGTTAACTCCCTGAGTGCCAGGATTGCCAGAATTATTTCGGAATTGATTCTGAAAAGTGCCAGAGTTTTTTTCACAGAAAACAAAAAGTGCTTAGGAAGCGAGATACAGCCTTTTTCAGTTCTAAGTTAAACAAGGAGTGGATGGAGCTGCACATCTTCAGATGATGATATCTTGGGTTCTGAACATGTTTTTCAAAAACATTTTTTTTTACTATTTTTTCAAAAACACGTCAAACACGTTAATGGCACCCAGCGCCAGCGCCATAGCGGTAAAAACACGTGAAACACGTTAATGGCACTCAGTGAGTTAAGGTATGTTTTGTGATGATAGTCAAAATCTACAAAGAAACTAGTAACTAAAGTTTTCAAATAATTGTAGTGGAGTGAAAGCACAATATTTGCCTCTGAGATGTAGTGGAGTAGAAGTAAAAGTATGGGAAATTGAAAAAACTCAACTAAAGTACCAATACCTCAAAATTGTACTTAAGTACAGTACTTGAGTAAATATACTTGGTTACTTTACACCACTGTGGTAGTTGTAGGGGAAGTAAGCACCACCGCGGGAAACGGACACTGGGAATGTACCTTGTATCATATCATGTACCTAAAGAACACTGCTAGTTCTGTCTCAGAACAAAGTATAATACGCTAAAGACATGAACAGCAGGGCTGATCAATCATCTCTACATACCCTAAAGGAGGATTTATACTTATGTGTCGCGCACCGAAAATAGCAGATCTACAAGCTCACAGCGCATCGCAATGAAGTATATCAAGCACTTATGGGGTTTCCGAAGGGACGATCGTTTATCCATCCATGACTAATGGTACCAACCATTACACCGATCAGTGGCAAATTCAGATCCATTATTTTTCAGATTTAACATTTTGTTAATTCAGAATCAGAGATTCTTGTCCAAATCTAGACGTCATCAACCTCATTTACAGTACATCACATCAGAGATCCACAGGGAGGCCATGCTGCTGTTAGACCCTGTCTTTTGAATCATTCTTTTCAGTGAAGCGCACTGAGTTGCATTTGCTGTATGAAATACTGAATGGTACATAAAGATTGATTGATTAATTCATTCATTCATTCATGAAATTTCCTATAAAAAGTTTCCATTAATTAGCTACTGTATATTTAACATAACTTTTATCTCATTTATGTCTCAATTAGACCTTATTCCATTTCAGAAAAACAAATATCCATCAACATGACAAAAATTATTTGAGACCCTTGGCAAGAGCTCATAAAGAGACCAAATACAGGCTCACTCAGAGACAAATTAAATATCAAAAACATAAAACATCTTAATACACAAGTTAAACAACACAATGCGTACATGTAACTAACCAGTGTCTGATGTAGGATTAACAACTCTTTCGGATAGATCATGGCCCGGGGAGCCTGGGAGATCTTGTTGCTTATAGACACTGTAGACAAGATTTTTATCAAAACATGTTCAGCCATCTGCCCTTTATCAGTGTCAATGGATATTTGATCCCCCCGGTGCAGGCAGGGTATCTATCCACATACATCACAGATCAAAGCATTCAAACGTGAGAATGTTCAGTCCAACCACCTAGCGTCGCGATGACAAGGCTTGTTTTTCATCTTTAAATATGGTCTGTTAGGTAAAGGCCAGTGGACAGTTCAGTTCCTAGCAGATCAATCTTTTAAGAGATAGAGAGATGAACCTTGACTTTGCGAGGCACACCGGTGTTTTTCAGGACGGGTCAGTGACGTCACAGCTGGCTGATAAGACCTTATTCCAGATGGGGAAGGAGGGAAAATCTAAGAGCCCGAGCTCAGAGCATCCAGCCCACAAATGGAAGCAATAAATCACATGGCTGTGACCTTAACCCATTCAATCCGGGAACGCATCTGTGTAACCACTTCTTTAACCATTATTTTATATTTTGGCTATTTAAAAATAGCAGATATACAAGCTAATACCGCGGCACCGAGTGCCGCGGTATTAGCTTGTATATCTGCTATTTTTTTTTTATCGTGAAAATGTGTGCAAATCTTTGAATATATATATTTTTTTGAAACAAGATTTTTAACTCTTTTAACTCTTTGCTTCTGGGGGTCCCTGGAACTAAATATTTTGATGTGGGGTTGGCGGCCAAAAACATATCATTTTGGGGATCCTTGACATTAAAAGGTTTTGTTTCAGGGACCTCCAGAGGCAAAGATTTGAGTTAAAAAAAAAACACTTTAAGAAATATATATATATCCAAATGTTCACGATATTTTTTTTTTTTAGCAGATCTCCAAGCCAAAGTTTAAAATAATGATTATAGCAAAAAAAATCTAAAATGACACAGATGCGTTCCCGGTCTGAAGGGGTTAATAGAGCATCAGTAAAGACGGGGGGGAAAACATCATCTACTCAGCATGGACCCATTGCACATTAGAGGCTAACCGCCATGGCCAGCAAGGTGAAGGCTAACACACAGACAGAGCTAGTAGAGGCACATCCTCAATCACACACACGTCAACAGAGTGTCATTACTTATAGGAACTATGTGAATTATATCCATGTCTGGAAGCTAGGAAATGTCAATGCTTGAGGCACCCTTCTGGCGCCGACGGCTAATACACAGGGTTTTCAAAGTGGGAGGCGCCCAAGGGGGACCAATTGGAAAGGAAAGGAAAATGAAAAAAAGAAAGAAGAAAATCAATTAGCTTTCCAAACTTAGAATACATTAGAAAATTGGCTAATGGGAGGGCTGGCAATGTGTTGTCATGGCATCAGGCGCAAACAAATCTGTCAGCTTCATATACGGGCACAAAAGGGGGCATGCCCATATATGGGCATATACTGATGACATCAGGGAACTCCATATAAAGGCGTCGGTAGGATACAAAATGTTATCAAAATTAAAATGAAATTCCTACAATTGTTGTGCCAGTTCAACCTGGCATTCCAATTTTGGGCACGTCATTAGTGTACATTTCTTCAATTATACAGTAATAATATATATAGTGCAGTGGTTCTCAAACTTTTTCACGTCAAGGACCCCCAAATTGACACTTATTAGCCCGCGGACCCCCATTTTAAAAGATAAGCCAGGGACCCCCCATAAGAGAAGATCTTTTACGGGTCTAGCAGTGATTCTCAACCATTTTAATTTCAAGGACCCCCAGTTTGACATGCATTAGGGCTACGGACCCCATTTAATGGCATTTATATCTCTGGGACCCCAATTCATATTGTAAAATCAATGTTAATTTAACTCTGAGAGTGTACAGATGGAACCAAATGGACCCGTTAGGGTCCATTTGGTTCCATTTGTACACTCTCAGAGTTACAGACCCGTAAGGGTCCATTTGGTTCCTGTCCATCATTTAGCTGGGGACCCCCTGGAACCCCCTCAAGTACCCTTGGGGGTCCCCGGACCCCACTTTGAGAACCAATGGTATAGTGAAAACAGCCGAATTACAAGTTCATTACGAGCTTGTAGATCGGCAATTTTCTGGGATTTGCATTTCACAATAAGCCAAATGTTTAGGCTATTTGGGGGGTCCTTCCTGGCATGGAATAGACAACATACTCTATTGGCAGAGTCGTGTGTTCAATTCCCACACAAGAACCCGTGATGTAAGTATACCTCCTCCTCTCCTGCCCTGTGCCGTCTCAAAAATGTTTAGAAAAACCATCATGTTTGGCCGTACAACCAACCACTGGCCCTTTAAGTGATACATTCTCTTGTTAGACAACGAGCTAACGAGACGTAGGTACAGTATGCTAATAGACCTTAATCTTTTGTTGTTACTAATTCTGCCCAAAAGGCAGGGAGGGGATTCTAGAGCCGGTAATCCTATAAATACAGTGCTTAACCCATTAAGACCTGGAACGCACCTATGTCACTTTGGCTATTCAAAAATAGCAGATATACAAGCTCGTAGCGCGGCACCGAGTGCCGCGCTATGAGCTTGTAGATCTGCTATTTTTGAAAAATCGTGATTTTTTTTTTTTTTTTTTTTAATTCAATTTTTTTTTAGGATTTAGATTTGTTTTAGACGCGGCCTCAGGTCTTAATGGGTTAATGCTCACTGGTACTTGTGTGTCTACATTTCTCTATGGAGGCCTGTTAATCGATAGGGTCTATTTGCAGGCCGGGGGCCCTGTGGCGTCTCTGTGAACGCCCGGTGAAATCCAAGCTCCCTGACAGAAAGGAGAAGGAAAAATACTTCTTTTTTTTTTTTCCTCTCCCACTGAATTTGACACTGAACTTCTTCCCTTTGATTCGATGTTATCCGTCTTGCACTCTGGACAGAGTGACGATGATGGGTACAGTGAGTCATCGTTTTCTGAATGTTAGAAATGTTCAAACTTAAGGACTACATGTGGAGTGAAAGGCGAGCAGTCCTCCTCAACTGCCTCTACTTCATTTTTATTCATAAACGCTTTGCTCCATAATAATAATAATAATAATAATGTGTCTGGTCTCAACAAAGAGAAACCGTGACTCCTCAATTTCCATTCAGTGTTTAAATGAGGACATGGTGGTACATGGTGCATTTATAGAACTCCTTTTATCCAAAGCACTTTAAAATGTTACATTAATGTGATTTTTTTTCCCTCCTTTTTTTCTTATAATAAAGAGTGGACAATTATCTTTCCACTTATCTTTTTATCATGATTTAGTCATCGTGGCAATTATGTATTTTCCATTAATATATATTTTATATATATTTTTGGGGGCTTTTTATGCCTTTTAACTTACTTTTTTTTTAAAGTAGGCTGACAGGAAATGGGGAGAGAGATGTGGGGGGTGACACGCAGCAAAGGTCGTCGGGAACGGGAGTCGAACCCGCGACACGCCGTCAGGCTGGCATTGCAGCCTAGGGTGCCTGGACCGCCACACTACGGCCCAGGCCATGTATTTTTCCACTTCTATGTTGCCACTGCAAGCGTACCCTACAGGCTCACCCTGCCAGTGAGGAGCCCCCACCGGGAGGACGTAGCGCGCCTCCATCCTAACTCCTCCCGTTCCACACCCCCCACACTAACAGGCGCCACCCCTCTGCAGCAACAGAGATCACGCATCCCCATCAGTGGTGGAAAGTAACTAAGTACATTTACTCAAGTACTGTACTTAAGTACAATTTTGAGGTACTTTTACTTTATTGGAGTATTTTCCAATTGTCTATACTTTTACTTCTACTCCACTAAATCTCAGAGGCAAATATTGTACTTTTACTCCACTGCAATTATTTGAACACTTTATTTACTAGTTACTTTGCAGATATATATTATTACATTATAAAACATGCATTAACCACTTTAGCCCTATTTTATAACTAGGCTATTTGAAAATAGCAGATCTACAAGCTCACAACGCGTCGCATCGCGACGCGTTGTGAGCTTGTAGATCTGCTATTTTCAAATATTTTAGTACTTTTACTTTTGGTACTTTAAGTACATTTTGATACCAATACTTTTGTACTTTTTACCCAAGTCAATTTCGAATTCCGGACTTTTACTTGTAACGGAGTACTTCTACAGTGCAGTATCGATACTTTTACTGAAGTAAAACACTACTTATAGCAAAGTACGAGTACTCTCCCCACCACTGCTCCACGGACAGGTACTTTACCCTGTCCCCTGCCCCGCCAGAGTGTCCTTGTAAGGTTGGGATCCGAAACCCGGGGGAATCGGAGGAACTGGATCCAACATTGTGGAACATTGTGTGTACAAATGGAACCAAATGGACCTCTTAGGGTCCATTTGAAACCCCCCATAGGAATCGTTAAAGGGAACCGTTAAGGAATCGGACCGTTAAGTCGTTAAGGAACCGGAATCGTTAAAATCCCAACCCTAGTGCCCTTGTAAGGTTTTCTTTCATGTGTTACCTAGGAAACATTCTCAACAGTCAGTCTTCTCTGCATTGAAAATGTTAGGGAATTGCTATGGTATGCGGTGATACGCAAGATTCACTGTACAATGTGTGCATGTATTTAACCCATTAAGACCTGGAACTGTGTCATTTTTTGATTTGAGCTAAAAAGCATTATTTTACACTTTGGCTATTCAAAAATAGCAGATCTACAAGCTCATAGCGCGGCACCGAGTGCCGCTCTACGAGCTTGTAGATCTGCTATTTTTGAAAAATCGTGAAAATGTGTGCAAATCTTCTGATTATATATATTTTTAAAGCGAACATTTTCAACTCAAATATTTGCTTCTGGGGGGTCCCTGGAACAAAATATTTTGATGGGGGTCCGCGGCCAAATGCATATAATTGTGGGGGTCCTTGACATGAAAAAGATTGAGCACCACTGATATAGAAACATACGTTTTTCAGAAAACTGTTGAGATTTAGGAGACGTGTAGAATCGGCTTCAGGTCTCAATGGGTTAAGAGTAATGCAACATGATGACACATTATGATATCTGGAAGGGTCACGATGATGACCAGTTACTGGACACTTTTGCACCGGTCACTAAAAGGTCTCTGATTGAAGTAACGATGGGAAAGGAGACAGGACATAATATTAGGATATCAACATGAACGCTGAAGATGCATGCAGGATGCTCATTATGATTAATAACACCTTGTGGTAGGTAAGAATCGATTTGATGACCCATCTGCACCGGTTCCGTCTCTGTGGTTCACCTCCCTGGGTCAACTGGCCGCATATGAGAGACTGTCTTATAGGCTACTCAACAGGATGGACAAATATGACCTTAAATGGGGACATTATCATTTACATGTATCGGGGCTTGGATGACGTTTCCGGCTCAATGTGAGCTTCATCGACCACGAAGAATCTTAGGTTAACCCATTGATACCTGGATAACATCTGTGTCACTTTAGATGTCTTTGGCTATTCAAAAATAGCAGATCTACAAGCTCGTAGCGCGGCACCGAGTGCCGCGCTACGAGCTTGTAGATCTGCTATTTTTGAAAAATCGTGAAAAAATATTTTTTATATTTTATTTCAAAAAACTGTTAGGATTTAGATTTTTTTAAAGAATCGCCTCAGGTCTTAATGGGTTAAATCTGTCTGTTTTTTCTGGCTGAGGTAGAATGCGGACGGTATGCTTCTGTGCACTGTATTACTGTTTTATTGTTTTATTTTATTTTTCCGTCTTATTTTTGTCGTGTTTATGCCTTTATTGTCTGTACTGTATGTATTGTCTCATTACTGAATGAAGCCGCTGCTCGTTCGCTTGTTAGATTAGACCTAGAACTAATGTTGTAAATGTACTTTGTTTTCTTTCTAATGTGTGCTGAATGTGATTGAAACTAGACTAACAACGACTTTGTTCTGCTTGCATGCGTTTAAGCCCGATTCATACTTAGTCGGCTATATCCGGTTGTGCGACATAATGCGCAATAAATCAGCCATTACACCCAGTCCCTCCCTCGTACAATGTTGTCTTCAATGGGAGTGAAAGTATACTAACAGTGACTATGCAGTTTTTCAATTAAAATGCTGACATTGAAGGTCTTGCCTCTATCTGCTACACCTCCTATTCTTTCCCATAACAATTCCCCTCAGTTACAAAAGCGAGCAAGGCCGTGCCTTTGAGGAAATACTACTGGGAAAGCATAATTTCAATGCCATGATGAACTGCGGACATTTAACGCTTGCTTTTAACCATCGCTCATTCATTGGCTTTCGTTTTAATAGTTGCCATGCAACTGCTCTAACAATACCACAATATTTCCCCTCTGTAGCATATCACTTTCTCTGCCTGGCAATAAGTCTTCGCGGACACAGAATCAATCCTCTACAGGGTGAAGATGGCGGAATGCCAGAAGCACTTCAGAGAGGAAGAGGGCTCTCAGTCAATACCTTTTTAACCATTAAGAACAGTCGCATACACAAAAAGCTATGAAACATGAGGAACTCCACTAGCTATAGGTCAGGAGATGGAAGTTTGCATTAATGCTGTGTCACAGACTGATACATATGTATGGCTGCAACAGTTAATCAAAAATGATCAATGTAATTGATTAGAAGAAATAATCAATAAAAATAAATAACGGCGCATCTACAAGCTCACATGCACGATTCACGGCTTCACAACTTCGACACACAACACAGATGATATAAAACAGGGCTTAGGTAGTTAATAAGACTATTTGTATTTGATTTGTTGATATAAAAAACCTGCTTCAAGATTATTCAATTAATTGAAAAAGTAATCAGCAGAATGGGCAGGTAGTCTCGCGTAGTCAGAGATCTCGCCTACTGACACGTCTTGGGAAATCTATAAAATCTACAATATATGGGCTTGAACAGCGGATAAATCCTACGCTAACAAACCTACACCCACTGCTATGAAAATCAATCGTATCACCGTCCCAATATGGATGCATGGCTTAAAGGCTTTTAAAGCAAAATAAAATCTCACGACTAAAAACATTGTGTTAGGCCAAGTCCTAATATGTGATTTGTGAAACAGCATGAATGGAGCCCCCCCCACACACTAGCACTGTGTTTCATAAACAATAATCACAATATGTAGTATTATGGTGTTTTGGTAGCCATACAGCCAACAAGTTGAAGAAATTGCAGATTGATGCTAAAGTCGGCCATACCAGCACTGACAAAAAAAGAATAGTAATTTTGTATTTTAAAACAAAATGCCAAGACACCAGAGGGTTAACCTTGGCTTTTAAGAAATATCTGCGATCATTAGGATTTTCTGGGAGATTGAACATGCATTCTACTGCTAGTTTGACCACTTCAAAATACTCTTTAATCTTAAAATAACTAATAACCAACCAAAAATAGACCATCTACAAGCTTGTAGATGGTCTATTTTTGGTGCATGGCATGCTGACTTCTATGGGATACAAATGACTGAAATCGGTCGTGGTGACAGCGAACTTTAATCCACGATTGCCCGAAAGTGTTTGTACTGGTTCTGCAATGCAGTTATTTTTGTAATCTCCGAACTGTTTCCGGACAGTTATGAGTGGAAACGGTTAACTTAGATGTCACCAAACCTACAGTATCACTAGGTCGGAAATCTCATCCCGCCCGTTGGGCTGGTGCATGCGCACACTGACGCGTACACACACAATCACAGCTTGTTGTGCTTTGATTTGACTCCATTAGTAAAAGCTTTTTCTCCGATTTGCGGAGAGGGCAGCCAATCAACGTGGACCCACAGTTCGTCTGAAGGCATCCATTTAAATGACTCTCTGCCAGCTGAAAGCAAGGCCGGGTTTTGTCTCCAGGCAGCAAGGCAGACGTTAAATCACCTGCTTCCATTAAAGAATCAATTACCGCACTGCTCTCCTGCAGCCCCGCGGGGTTGGAAACGGCAAAAATCATTTCACGAGACTCCAAACGATAGTTGGCTCATAAAAAAAGGGCGAAAATTACAGATAGGCTATTCCCATCTCAACACCGTCCCTTCAGAGATTACACTGCAGGGCTCCACGTAATGTACAGTAGACGAGGCAAGGGGTGGACTAAGTCAGTGGTTCTTATGGGGGTCCCCACATGATTTTGTGGGGGTCCCCAGGTGACGGTGAAGTGACAATTTAAGGACTTTTAAGACATTTTTAATATCTTAAACATTACCATTACGGCATCTAAAGTAGTCAACAAACTATACTATAAAAACTGGTCAAACATTGGCCAAATTGTCAAATAATATGAGAAAGAGGCAATAATATTTGAAAATAGCCGATCTACAAGCTCACAACGCCTCGCGTTGCGAGGCGTTGTGAGCTTGTAGATCTGCTATTTTCAAACAAGATGTATTCTGGGGGTGTCCCCAGTTCAAATATGATTATTTTGGGGGGGTCAAAGCCTGAAAAGGTTGAGATCCATTGGAGTAAATAACATGCAGCTGCCTGGTCAAGACCTGAAAGGACCAGCCTTGTCAGTGACATAATGGTCAAGACACGATCCCTCCCGGCATCCGATACAACCGACTACACTTCCTCCCCGCGTTCTTTTGTCTTAATTAGTGCCAGGGAATCAATTACAGGAGGTGATTGGATGCTCTGGGGACGTCCCTTCAACCACTTAAAACCCTACAACAACGTGACGTACAACGAACAACGAGAAAACAACGGTTCTACAAGCTGGTCGATGTGCCATTTCCACTCCACTTTCACCCATCCCAAAATGAAAAGTGGTCAAGACGCCCCCCTCCCGGTGGATCACCTGGCAACACGCATACCATTAAGGCTCGGTCGTTTCGCAGCCGAACCCGGTTCGAATCCGACCCGAGGCCCTTTGTTGCAGGTCCTTCCCCCATCTCTCCCATTTCCTGTCTTCCTCCACACTCACTATCAACAATAAAGGCTTGAAAATACCCCCAAAAACTATATCCATAATATTTTTTAAAGCATACACGGTGGTGTGGTATTAACCCATTGATACCTGGAACGCATCTGTGTCACTTTAGATGTCTTTGGCTATTCAAAAATAGCAGATATACAAGCTCATAGCGCGGCACCGAGTGCCGCGCTATGAGCTTGTAGATCTGCTATTTTTGAAAAATCGTGAAAATGATTTTTTTATATTTTTTTCCGATCTTTTTTTTTAGGATTTAGATTTTTTTTAGACGCGGCCTCAGGTCTTAATGGGTTAAGAGGTGGTAGACGGGGGGCGCTGAGACCACGGCTTAGGTTACCTTAGGTTTGCAGCCGGTGGCCAGATGCTGCAGCTGTTCTGAGGTGTGACCGCACGAGAGGAGGTCTGAGCAGCAGGCGCTGCGGCCCAGCCTCTTCATCAGCGAGGAGATGAAGCTGCACCCGCAGCCACACATTGACCTGCTCATTAGTGGCCTTCAGCTGCTTTCAGGAGGAGGTGAGAGGGAGGAGAGGAGAGGCGAGGCGAGGCGGGTGAGGGAGGGGCTGGGGCTGGGGCCAGGGAGGTGGGAGGGGGTTTGAAGACGGTCCAAAAATGAATCAGGGAAGGCTAGCCAGACGAAATCGGTCTCTTCCTGGTCAGTGCCAACATCCCCCCTCAGCAGTTAAAGGTTGTTTGGGTGTTAATGTTTATTCCACCTGATGCCCGAGATGTGCCGGTGCCGGTCCACAGGGCCAGTCGAGTCGGAAGAGCCTTCCGGGCGGGTCCAAGTGCTTCTCCGCTGGTCCGCGTTCAACCTCACTCCACGTTACAAGACGACCGGAATTGCTGCTCCGCGGTCCATTTCCCCCGGGCTCCTTCCCACTCACTCTGTCTCCTCTCTCTCTCTCTCTCCTCTCTCTCTCTCTCGTCATAGACACACGGCAACTCCTCCAGCCCCTTCCTGTTTCCCTCCCAGCTCCTCCTCCTCTTGTCCAACTCACTGCCAGTCAGAGGGAACACCTATTACTTCCCAGCCGTTTCAAACCATCCTCAGGATGCAGCAGTCACTCCGTGCAGCCTCCACCGTGCGTCTCCCCACACCACTACCTCCGTTCTTCCTCTCTCTTCCACTTTACTCTCCCTCCTCCTCCTCCTCCTCCCGGCTGATGCTGATGTGTGGTTGTGAGGTTTCTGTCGCCGGGCACACAGCTGCTGCTGCTTCTCCTCCCGCTGCTGCCACAGTACAAACCTCTCTCTCTCTCCACCTAACCCTCTCCCTGCTTCGGCTCTCCGTCCGTCCCTCCCTCTCCCCCGCCGGCGGCGAGCCACCACTTAACCCATTGAGACCTGAAGCCGATTCTACATGTCTCCTAAATCTCAATATTCTGAAAAACGTGTGTTTCTATATCAGTGGTGCTCAATCTTTTTCATGTCAAGGACCCCCAAAATGATATGTATTTGGCCGCGGACCCCCATCAAAATATTTTGTTCCAGGGACCCCCAGAAACAAAGATTTGAGTTAAAAATGTTCGCTTTAAAAGTATTTATATTCAATGATTTGCACACATTTTCCCGATTTTTCAAAAATAGCAGATCTACAAGCTCATAGCGCGGCACTCGGTGCCGCGCTATGAGCTTGTATATCTGCTATTTTTGAATAGCCCAAAGTGTAAAATAATGCTTTTTAGCTCAAATCTAAAAATGACACAGTTCCGGGTCTTAATGGGTTAAGCCCGAGATCCGCCAACTTGCCAATATAAAAAAAAAACGTGCGTTGCCCTTTTACGGCTCGCCGGCTCCCAGGAGGAGTCCGTCAAAACCACAAGGCAGCCTGTGTGGAACACAGGAACATTAGGAGAACTCCTGGTCAGAGACGCGGCGAATGGGATTGACACTCAAGAGCCAGAAGGGGTTGGTTGAGTGGTAGGGACTGGGAGGGGTACAATGACGTAAAAAAAAGAGCGTAGGAAGTAATTAAAGCTCCTGAGCGGGCGTCGTTATGACGGCAATTATCCGTTGACGGCGGGGTCGAGGCGCTAAAACGATGTCTGACGCTTACAGAACCACTGTAAAACACAGCGGCTCCGCGCGGAATGAGAAACACGAAACGATGCAACAGTGTGACATTGGGTTTCTCCCTGCCAGGTGAAGGTTAAGCGAGCTCGTTGGACATGAAGGGAGAGAGAGAGAGAGAGAGAGAGATAAGTACACTTGCATTACACGCTCGATAACCGAGCCAATGAGGAGAGATTAAGTTGAAGGCAGAGGAAGGCTCATGGGTGAAATGAGACCACGCTGTGTGCCCGTCTCGGCGCGGTGACATCTCTTCCCGACATTTGCCGCTCGCTCACTCAGTCACTCACACGGGGGCAACACATCCTTTTCCTCTTCTTCTTCTTCTTTTTCTTCTCACCTCCCTTCATTTGCTTCCCTGGCGTCTTCTTGTCATCGCTTCGGCGCTTTCGGCACACACAACCATTTAATCCGTTAAGACCGGGACAGCGTGATTTTTTTTGGATTCCTTTGGGCTATTCAAAAATAGCAGATATACAAGCTCGCAGATATACAAGCCACGTTATGAGCTTGTAGATCAGCATTTTTTTTTTTTAATTCGGATTTTTTTGCAAATCTTTGAATACTTATATTTTTTTAAAGCGAACATTTACAACTCAAATCTTTGCTTCTGGGGGGGGGGGGGTTCCCTGGAACAAAGTATTTTGAGGTGGGGGGGACATTTTGAGTGGTCCTTGACATGAAAAAGTTTGAGAACCACTGATTATGGCAACATACGTTTGCCAACCGGCCTTTTTTGTTGACTACTTTTGATGCCGTAACCGTATTTTTTTCCGATATTAAACATACGTCAACAAAACTGTTTGTAGAACGGGCCTCAGGTTCGATTGGGTTAACCAGATGAGCGTCAGATAGAGAGCCGCGCGCCGCAGAGACTGCGTGATGATGATGATGATGATCATCAGACAAATCACTCGGCTCACGAGCAGACTGCAATCAAGAGTTGATGAGGCCAGGTGGCCTTGAGAGGCAGGAGGGATGGATGGAGGCAGATGTGTGGGATTTTGGGGAGTTTATGAGTGAATCAGGGGGGGAAATCTAGCGTGCAAGAGAGAGTCAGGATTTATGGACGAGAAACTGGGCTCGATAAACTGCGATCGTCTTGCCATTTAGCACAGAGGAGAAGAATCAAGTTATAAATTGCCATTCAAGACATCAACCTCCTTTCCATCGCCGCCCCCCCCCCCTGCCCGACATTGGAGTAGAGAACAAAAGGGAGAAGTTAATGAGTTTTGGAGGGGTGTTAAGTACTGACTGAGAGAGAGACCCCGACAGAACTATGAGTAATGGGCCGACGATGCCTCCGTGCGGGGGAGCAGCGATCGTAATACTCCAGACGATGTGTCACTTGAAAACAAGGCCAGTGTACCAAGAGTGTTTGCTAGATAAATCAAAAGGCTGGACGATGGGGACTATGAGCATATTGTCGTCTGTGTCGGGTGGAAACCTCATACAGTGTGTCCAAAACTGTTCCTTTTCAGGTTTCAAATGAAAACAGCAAAAAAGTAGCAGTTTTGAGATTGTGGATCTGCTGCTTTTGAGGATTTTGTGTTCATTGACAAGGAAACACAACAAAGTTTGCATATGGAGATGAGAGGTTTCTGCCCGACAACAATCGGGAAATAATATTAAAAGCATATGCTTGAGGCCAGTGTTGCCAGATTCTGTGAGAGAAACAAGCAACCAGGTCTAGGAAAACCAGCTATTTGAAAATAGCAGATCGACAAGCTCACAACGCGTCGCATCGCGACGCGTTGTGAGCTTGTAGATCTGCTATTTTCAAATAAAATGTTGCGGGGGAAATTATAATAAGCAGATCTGGCAACCCTGCTTGAGGCCCGGACGGCTAGCGTAGCGGTCCGGGCAACCTAGGCTGCTGCTGCTGACAGCGTGCCGCGGGTTCGAATCCCGATCCCGACGACCTTTGCTGCATGTCACTCTCCATCTCTCTCTCCCCATTTCATGTCAGTCTACTGTATCTATCAATAAAGGCAGAAAAGGGCCCAAAAATACATACAAAAAAAAAAAAGAAGCATATGTTTGCAAAGAGATAAGCAGGGAGACTACAAGTGGTCCTCTCCAACCGGGGAAGCCTGTCCAGTCTGTTCAGTATTCAGCTGACCGGCTGGGCTCAGTGAAGCAGAGAGGAGAGGAAGAGAGAGAAAGAGAGAGAAAGAGAGAGAGAGACGGAAAGATGGAAGCATGATGCATCTCTCAACCCCCATCTGACTTTATTTGGGCAACATGATTTTTCCCTTTGGCAATCTCATGTACGTTACTACATGAAGGGAGTGTGGGGGAGGAGGATTGAAAGACGGGACACACGACTGGGGAGAGAGAGGGCACCGGAGGCCATGTCCACACTAATACGTTTTAAAACGCCCTCTGTCCACTACGCATGTCAATTATCCATTCATTCATTAGTCGATAGCTGATAACCGTATCGATCGATTAATCGATTCATTGATAAGCAGCATTTATTAGGACCAAAAGGGAAATTCCTGTCCGAAACCGGAAAATGAGTGCAGAAACATAATTGGCCTTGATGTATACAACGTTAACGAGTGTCAACGAGCATCAGCTGGACACAGACACACACACATCCCCTCTGCAGGGCTCTGTGGAGTCTGTCTCATTTCTCTCCAAAAGCCCTTGAATATGAATATGAATATGATTAAGGATGACTGTGATTATGGTAAGCTCACATTTGATATCACACACACACCATACCATGTAACTTTCACTAGCCCAAAACAAAAACAAAACATTTTAAAAAAAGATCGTTAACATCCCTACTGTCCACACAAGCGTTTTAGCGGCGTTTTCCCCAAATAATCTCTGTCCATTCTGACACTGACATACTGAGCCTGTTAGTGTGCAGTGAGTAGTGTGGATAAAGTTAGGCGTAAAAATGTAGAAAAAAACCCATTATTTTATACTTTCATACTACTTACTACTTCAAAAATAGCAGATCTACAAGCTCATAGTGCAGCATTTGGTGCCGCGCTATGAGCTTGTAGATCTGCTATTTTTGAAAAATCTTGAACATTTGCGCAAATCTTTGCTTCTTGAGGTACCTGAAACAAGATATTTTACAAATGTTCGCTTAAAAAAACAATAGCAAAAATGTTCACGATTTTTATAGCTATGAGCTTGTATATCTGCTATTTTTTGAATAGCCAAAGACATCTAAAAAATGACACAGATGCGTCCCCAGAAAACACATTATTGTGGGTGTAGCCCGAGGCCGACCTGCGCGTCCAGTGAGTGGTGCGAGTCGTGCGACACTTTGCAGGTGAAAAGGACTGTCTGCCACTAAGCAACGGTGACACCTCGCTGGCTCTGCTGTGATTCACACGGCCTTGTGAAAGTAACAGAGCGTGTGCCGACAAAATCGCTGATTACGCTGCAAAACCAGGATGATGTCCTACTCAGAGCCATTACACCGTTCTGAAAAAATACTAAAAAAGGGGGAGGAGGTACAATTTGGGCCGAGAGGGCCGTGTTTAAAAAATGTCGACAAACCGTGGGCTGAACTTTTGACTGTTCCGAAAGCATGCTTGGTTTAACCCATTGAGACCTGAAGCCGATTCTACATGTCTCCTAAATCTCGACAGTTTTCTGGAAAACGTTTGTTTCTATATCAGTGGTGCTCAATCTTTTTCATGTCAAGAACCCCCAAAAATATATGTATTTGGCCGCGGACCCCCATCAAAATATTTAGTTCCAGGGACCCCCAGAAGCAAAGATTTGAGTTAAAAATGTTCGCTTTAAAAATATACATATTCAAAGATTTGCACACATTTTCACGATTTTTCAAAAATAGCAGATCTACAAGCTCGTAGCGCGGCACTCTGTGCCGCGCTATGAGCTTGTATATCTGCTATTTTTGAATAGCCAAAGTGTAAAATAATGCTTTTTAGCTCAAATCAAAAAATGACACAGTTCCAGGTCTTAATGGGTTAAAAACACGGGCGGCGCACGGAGGGCAGAATTCCGTTGTCGGTCCTGACCCCTCCCTTTGCCCTTTATCTTAAATCAGAGAGCGAAAAAACACTAACGGAAGCCAGAGCCTCGATTTCATTGCTTTTGTTCTTTTCTTGGCCCCGCGCTAGGACAGAGATACAGCGGGGGTGAAAGGGGTGCCTTGTTCATTATTTATGAATATTGCTTTACACTGTGTAAGCTCCCGGCTCCAGTATCGATCCACTGGAGAGTGTAGAGACTGTGGCTGCACTGAGGGAGAAGGGTTTCAGAGGAAGAGGTAGATATACGGACCCGAAAAGGTTGGTCCAGGGCACGCCTATGGTAGGAGAATGGGAGATGTGCGGTGCAATGTTACCATGTCCTGTTGTTGTATAACACCGAAAACATTTAGGTTTGATGTTTAACCCCCCCCCACCGGTCGACTAAGTATAGGGTTTAAGTGGTTGAAAGTCATACCTTCACCATCTTAACCCATTAAGACATGAGGCGATTCTTAAAAAATGTTTTCTAAATTCTAACGTTTTTTTGAAAAAAAATCTAAAAAATAAAATGTTCAAGATTTTTCAAAAATAGCAGATCTACAAGCTCATAGCGCGGCACTCGGTGCCGCGCTATGAGCTTGTAGATCTGCTATTTTTGAATAGCCAAAGAAATCTAAAGTGACGCACGATCCGTTCCAGGTCTCAATGGGTTAAAAAACAAAAACAACAGTGGGGCATCTGTTGTTCCACAGGGGCCACGTCAGGCCTGTTTTGCAAAAAAAATCGACCTGCTGGTGGCGCTATAACAGGCCAATGTGAAAAGGGTGGCATTTCTTCCTCGGCCTGGTGGGAATGTGCGTGCAAAGTTTCTCTGAAAACGCACGCTGTGTTCATGATGTCAGGCTTTTTGTTCACAACGGACCAATCCTGCAAACTTTGGAAGCCAATCGTAGCCAATCAGGATGGAATGTGAAAAATCGGACAGATCCGTCTTGATCACATGACTATAGAGATACCGTGTACCGATTTGCGTGATGTATGGATACAATCTGTAGGAGTAATATCAACAAATGTGTTTTGCAAAAATCTGACTCCTGGTGGCGCTATAACAGGCCCATGTGAAAAATTCGGGGCAGAAGTTCTGCTCTGGCATCCAGGGAAGAGTGGCGCACAGTTTCGCCTGCCATCGGGCCAACAGAGCCGGAGATTAGCTGTTCACAGACAGACGGACACACGGACGAACGTACAGGGTGCAAAACATAAGTCTCTGCCACGCCTTCGGCCTGGCGGAGACAACAACAATCAAATCACAATAGAGTTGAATTTGATGACACCTTTTCACTAGAGTTACAGTATATAGGTGATCATTTTATAAACTCTAACTATGAGATCAAAACGCCTTAACCCATTAAGACCTGAAGCCGATTCTACATGTCTCCTAAATCCCAACAGTTTTCTGAAAAAGTATGTTTCTATATCAGTAGTGCTCCATCTTTTTCATGTCAAGGACGCCCAAAATGATATGTATTTGGCCACGGACCCCCATCAAAATATATTGTTCCAGGGACCCCCCAGAAGCAAAGATTTGAGTTAAAAATGTTCGCTTTAAAAATATATATATTCAAAGATTTGCACACATTTTCACGATTTTTCAAAAATAGCAGATCTACAAGCTCGTAGTGCGGCACTCGGTGCCGCGCTATGAGCTTGTATATCTGCTATTTTTGAATAGCCCAAAGTGTAAAATAATGCTTTTTAGCTCAAATCTAAAAATGACACAGTTCCAGGTCTCAATGGGTTAAAGTAGAAAAGATAAGAAAGATCATCGGCAGCCACACACACACACAATATAAATATGTTTTGACCAGAGAGAGAGCCATTTCCAACAGCCGTCCATTGTTTTGTGCCCCAGACACAAACCGAGTTATCAGTCTCCTACAATCAGGAATGTACTAGCCTTTCCAACGCCACACAATTACTGTGCCATTGTGCGTCAAGACGACACGCAGACAAAAGACAGAGCCTTTTTCCCTTCAGTACAAAGAGAGTCAGCAGGAGCCAAGAGCTGGAAGCCCTGTGTGCAGGTGATAATGACTTAAGACTATTCCAATGCCCCCCCCCCACACCTCACCCCCTTCTGGAAAAACGTAGCTAGCTACTGCGGTGCTAATCTGATGGGCGTGGAGGAACACAGCTTGTTGTGATGGATTGTGAACTGAACAGGTTGCTGTTAGGAAGCAGACGGGGAGGGAGGGGAGAGAGAGAGAGAGAGAGAGAGAGAGAGAGAGAGAGAGAGAGAGAGAGAGAGAGAGAGAGAGAGAGAGAGAGAGAGAGAGAGAGAGAGAGAGAGAGAGAGAGAGAGAGAGAGAGAGAGAGAGAGAGAGAGAGAGAGAGAGAGAGAGAGAGAGAGAGAGAGAGAGGAGAGATTAAGGAAACAAACTTCATAATTAAATGAATTTGGCAAATGTTTTACCCCAGAGTAATGTACATATTAATAATCACATTCGGTGCAGTGGGGAAGTATAGGGCGATATCCAACACATTATGCATATTACTCTACATGTAAATTCAGCATTCAATCGCTTTCCGTTTTCTTTTTCCGCCATTTTCAGTGTGGGCCCAAATTTATGGGGATATTCTGATAGAATCAAATAGCGTCTCTCCTGGAAATGAGTTTGCAAAAGGCCCCTTCCTTTTCTCAATACATACAGTAGATGCCACAGTAGCAAATAGACTAGCAGACGTGAATATTATCTGACCAGAGAAGAATGTGGTACTATCTGCTCAACTCCATTGTGTGTGTGTGTGTGTGTGTGTGTGTGTGTGTGTGTGTGTGTGTGTGTGTGTGTGTGTGTGTGTGTGTGTGTGTGTGTGTGTGTGTGTGTGTGTACACACCACACTGAAATACCATCAGAGGAAAAGGCTGCCTCCTCACATACTGAGAACGAAGCCACTGTACATAAGCCAACCTATAAACCATTACTGTTTTCCACCAACACTGTGACCCTGGCCTTTAAACATGCAGATAAGGCTCGGCAAACCGAACTGAAAGCCTGATTATGCAATGCCTAACTTTGTTTAACAGATCTGTCACAGCCACCACCACACCTGTCTCTCCACTTAGCGGGTCAGTTCTTTCCTGCAGAGATAAACAGCACTCACTGCATTTTTATTTTGGTGAAACAGCATGGGTTTTGTGTGACGGCAACGAAAATGAAAACACTGGGGTGGCAGGGGCGCCTGGAGGCTCGAACCAGTTAGAGAACGAAACAAACCACATACTCCTTAACCCATTGAGACCTGAGGCCACGTCTAAAAAAAATCTAAATCCTAACAATTTTTCGGAAAAAAATATAAAAAAAATAATTTTCACGATTTTTCAAAAATAGCAGATATACAAGCTCATAGCGCGGCACTTGGTGCCGCGCTATGAGCTTGTATATCTGCTATTTTTGAATAGCCAAAGACATCTAAAGTGACACAGATGCGTTCCAGGTATCAATGGGTTAAGTTGTGGGTAGAGCCCGGTCAATATATCGTTTGGGCAGCAATCAATTAACTTTTTTGATGTCGCAATTTTTTTTAAGCTTTTAAAAAAGGTTCAAAAATAGCAGTTGTTTGTGTTTATTTATATTTGTTTGTTAAATGTTCTGAAATATAACCTTCTACGTTTTTCCAAGTTCAAGGTCCACACAACTAGAGCCACAGATGCCGAGATCCACCGAAATCTTTTTTAACAAAATATTGGCCAAAAAAAACGGTGTACGCTAGGACTCGCTAGGCTGTACTTGTGAGTCACAAGGACCACAGTGCGAACACAACTCTCATTATGTCTCACACGTCTCCCTTCTATCTGACCTGGGTCTCGCCACGTCTTCTCTACACTCTTCTATCTAATGCAAACAAAATTGCAATTTGCTGTCCAGAGGCAGGAGCTAAACTCTGACATTATTTCACTGCTTGCTACAATGTCGGTTCCGTGTGTTTATCCCATTAAGACCTGAAACTGTGTCATTTTTAGATTTGAGCTAAAAAGCATTATTTTACACTTTGGGCTATTCAAAAATAGCAGATATACAAGCTCATAGCGCGGCACCGAGTGCCGCGCTATGAGCTTGTATATCTGCTATTTTTGAAAATGTGTGAAAATGTGTGAAAATCTTTGAATATATATATTTTTAAAGCGAACATTTTTAACTCAAATCTTTGCTTCTGGGGGTCCCTGGAACAAAATATTTTGATGGGGGTCCGGGGCCAAATACATATCATTGTGGGGGTTCTTGGCATGAAAAAGATTGAGCACCACTGATATAGAAACATACGTTTTTCAGAAAACTGTTGAGATTTAGGAGACATGTAGAATCGGCTTCAGGTCTCAATGTGTTTATTGGAGTGCCACTGACCAAACATCCATTAGACGTGTGCATCCATTCTCAACTGGCTATTTCAAAGCAAAACCCCACGAGGCCCCTGATGTTGGGGAAGAAAAAAAAGAAGTCTGCTTTAATGCACTTCAAATTAAATTACAGGCCCAAACCGAGTTAGTGGCTCTCTCTGTATGAGGAGCCGGCCTATAATCTCACAGTTATTGCAGTGTTGTCACACTCGACCAGGGGGCCCAGAGCTTCCATACAAGCAGCTTGTCTTCTCATCTCTCCTGATAGGTGGCGTCAGAGCGCCGCACTGAGAAGGACCCGTCTCAGAGATTGCACAACTCCAGCTATAAAAGATCCTCACTATATAGATTAGTGGTTCTCAAACTTTCTTTTTAACCCATTAAGACCTGGAACGCATCTGTGTCACTTTTTTTATTTGAGCTAAAAAAAAAGCATTATTTTACACTTTGGCTATTCAAAAATAGCAGATCTACAAGCTCATAGCGCGGCACGAGTGCCGCGCTATGAGCTTGTAGATCTGCTATTTTTGAAAAATCGAGAAAATTTGTGCAAATCATTGAATATATATTGTTTTAAAGCGAACATTTTTAACTATTCTTTGCGTCTGGGGGTACCTGGAACTAAATATTTTGAGATGGGGGTCCGCGGCCAAATACATATCATTTTGGGGGTCCTTGACATGAAAAAGTTTGAGCACCACCGATATAGAAACATAGGTTTTTCAGAAAACTAGGAGGAAAATTAGAAGACATTTGTAGAATTGGCTTCAGGTCTTAATGTTTATTTGTATTTATATAGTAGATCTACATGCTTGTAGATCGGCTATTTTCAAATGGCCGAAGTATGCCTGGTTACAGTGGTCAAATTGATTGTTATGCTATGTTAAATCATTTTGCTGGGGTCCCCACTTTGAGACCACCGCGGGTATAGATGTCAAACCGGAGCATAAACACCACAAACAATTGGAAAAAACAAAACAATGGTTTGCAATGATCTAGCTTCCTCTTTGGGTGGCACAGTGGTTCAGTGATAGCACCAACAAAGCTCTCTGGGTTCAACTTGGAACCCGACAGGGGCCTTTCTGTGTGGAGCGTGCACGTTTGCAAGACTAATCCTTACCAGTGGTGGAAAAAGTACTCAAATGTTTTACTTAGGTAAAAGTGTAAATACTGCAATGTAGAGTGCTCTGTTACAAGTAAAGGTCCGGAATTCAATTTACTTGAGTAAAAGTACAAAAGTATTGGCATCAAAATGTACTTAAAAGTACCAAAAGTAAAAGTACAAAAATGTTTGAAAATAGCCTAGGTATGAAATAGGGATAAAGTGGTTAATGTATGTTTTATAAAATAATAATTTATATCTGCAAAGTAACTAAAGTTTTCAACTAATTGTAGTGGAGTAAAAGTACAATATGTGCCTCCGAGATGTAGTGGAGTAGAAGTAAAAGTATAGACAATTGGAAATACTCCAGTAAAGTAAAAGTACCCCACAATTGTACTTAAAGAACAGTATTGAGTAAATTTACTTAGTTACTTTACAACTCTAAGACCAGAATAGATTATTTCCCCCCAACCTGTATCCTTTCTCAGCCAACCAGCCTAACCCAAACTCCAGCCACACCATTCAGTCCATGATTAGACAGCCAGCCTGTACACGTGAAGAGGGTGTGAATGGGTGAACGTTAAAGCCCTTTGGAGAAAAGGCAGCTATATTTAACATGGTATAGGTGCCAGGTACAAAAAAAATGGAAGGATGCCATGTAGAGGCAAGAACAGCATGGGATCATTTGACAAGGCTGTACTCTGCTGGACAGCCAGCCAACCATTGCCTCATCTAGAGCGAGAGATCAGGACAAACACTTAGAACAGAACGACATACTCCTGGCTTTGACTGCGTTTGCATGATGTGGTGAGGGCGGCATGAGGGCCTAGGCTGCTTTAACTCCATTACTGTATTAAGTAGGGGTGCATATTGTTCTGCAAACCCTGATGGATACAATGCTGTCGAAACATTGTTTTTGAGTGGTGCCAACCACTCCTACATTTGACCGTGTGTGTGTGTGTGTGTGTGTGTGTGTGTGTGTGTGTGTGTGTGTGTGTGTGTGTGTGTGTGTGTGTGTGTGTGTCTGTTCGTCCGTATGTTTGCGGACGGCCTCAACATGTTTGTGTCTGGCCTCAACAGCTGCAGCTGATTGCAACAAAAGATGCAACCAGTTACACACTAATTAAAATTATAAATAATGAACTCATCAAAGGCACCACTCACTTCACACTGGGTGTGATTTTTTGTAACATTTTTTAACATTTTACCACGAGTGTGTGGCTGCTCTGTATTCACTCTTATTGTTCTGATGACGGGCCATGATCTGGGTGAAGCAGCTCATATTCTTTGACATGCTTCAAGGAAAGATACTTTTAAAGTTAGACTAATCCTTAGCTTTGAATCTGAGGATGAGTTTTACTGTGATATGGAAGGCAAGAGGCATCTATCTGACACTTCCACTTGTAAATTGATCCTGTACTACTGAAATGATAACCCACTTATCTTAATTACTGGAGATGATCATTTGGCAAAAACAAAATCCTATTATATGCCACTGGCTCAATGAATGGCTTGCAAGAGGCAGGTTATTTTCCCTGGCAAGGCTGCACTCTAGTGGACGAAGAGTAAAACCTCATGCACTGCTACAACCAAGACAGGACAGGCCTCTGGTTAATCTTGGGATTAACAGAGAAAAAAAGAAGCTAAAACGACTCGTCGTGTTCGAATCTGTGGTGCTTTTGAAGTATTTTTAGTCAAGGCTTAGGCTTGAGACATGCAAAGTCATGTTAACCCTAGTTAAACCCTACATACAGCACTTAATTGACCCGAGTCGCCCAGGGCTCTAGAATTGGTCCGGCAGCATTTCACTCAACACAAAATAGTGTCACCATAAATAGCCGATCTAACAGCTCAAAAACAACCCATCGCAGAGCTTTCAGATCAGCTATTATTTGCCGATATGCGTCAATAGTCCCTCATCTAAAACGGCCTTTGTGCGATATCTGAAACCGTGTGAAAGGAGCCCCCCCCACACTAGCACTGTTTACTAAACAATTAACACAACATGTAAATGTTTTAGTCATATTGTTCCTGCTGTTCTACATTCTGCCAACCATGTGAAGAAATCACAGACTTTGCTTTTATGATATATCCTAGAAAATGCTTCTAAACATATTGATAGTTTGACCACTTCGAATGCTCCTAACCCATTCAAACCTGGAACGCATCTGTGTCACTTTTTGATTTGAGCTAAAAAAGCATTATTTTACACTTTGGCTATTCAAAAATAGCAGATCTAAAAGCTCATAGCGCGGCACCGAGTGCCGCGCTACGAGCTTGTAGATCTGCTATTTTTGAAAAACCGTGAATATGTGTGCACATCTTTGAACATATATTGTTTTAAAGCGAACATTTTTAACTCAAATCTTTGCTTCTGGGGGTCCCTGGAACAACATATTTTGAGATGGGGGTCAGGGGCCAAATACATATAAGTTTGGGGGTCGTTGACATGAGAGAATTTGAGCGCCACTGATATAGAAACATACGTTTTTTTCAGAAAACTGTTGGGATTTAGAAGACATTTGTAGAATCGGTCCTCTCAGTGCTGTGTGGACAGGATGGGAGAAGCAGTGAGAGGGCAGAGTGAAGTTACGGTTTCCTGCCTCGCCAGGTTACGAGGACAAGGCGGGTACGGACGGAGACCAATGCGTTTGGGATTTCCTGTTTTCAACTGGGCTTCCGAAGCATGAATGACTTCGAGAGAAAAAAAACTGTAGAAAAAAAAAAGTTTTGTGTTGAACGAACTTCCTCAAAAGAATGATGCAGATCCTCAACCAAACACGTGTCTTTCCTCGTCTCTGTTTCAGTGCTGATTTAGCCTGTGATACGCAACGAGTAAGAGATGTTTTATTGATGGAAGTAAAAGGTAATTGAAGCAATTACAGTGAAGGGGGCTCTGTGGCCAAAGTCAATAGTTATTAATAGCTCTAGTCCAGTGGTTCTCAAACTTTTTCATGTCAAGGACCCCCAAAATGATATGTATTTGGCCGCGGACCCCCATCTCAAAATATGTTTTTCCAGGGACCCCCAGAAGCAAAGATTTGAGTAAAAATGTTCGCTTTAAAAAATACATATTCAAAGATTTGCACAAGCTTTCAAGATTTTTGAAAAATAGCAGATCTACAAGCTCGTAGCGCGGCACTCGGTGCCGCGCTATGAGCTTGTAGATCTGCTATTTTTGAATAGCTCAAAGAAAGTTATGGAGTGTAAGTTAGTGGTTAAGAAAGTCATATATGTACCCTGACAGGTGAGGTGTTAAACCTCGCCCATGGCTTCTTCCTGTACCTCCCTGTTCTCTCTCCCTCTGAACGTTCTTACCACCCGGCCCAATACATACATTACTACAGAGAGTGAACTCCCCACAAGTCTGTCGGAATGAAGCTGCAAGTCCTCATAAACCCTGAATGCAACGCAGTGGTGTCCTATACGCCTAGGACCCTCACTCACTGAGAGAAGCAGAACAAATTTCGACCATTGGTTCTCATAGTCCAGGGGTCCCCAGTAAAAGTAGTTAATATTGTGTTGTGTCATTTTAACCATTTATCCATTTATATGTTGGCTATTCAAAAAAAGCAGATATACAAGCTCACAGCACTTACTTTGTGCCACGCTGCAAGCTTACGTACATCTTCTTAGCTTAAATTATTTATAATTTTTAATTTGTTTTACATAAAATCTTCTCTTCTGGCAGTCCCTGTTTAAAAAAAAAAAGTCCAGCTTATACAATTACACAATTTGGGGGTCCTTCACTTGAACATGTTTGAGAAACACTGATTTAGACCATATCCCTCTCTTGATAAATGTGGTATAATAATAACCCTAACACTACGGCTATGCTCGTGCTTCTTTCTTCACTCAGCGGCTCTGTAATAACCATTAGGCGGTTAACTGTAGGTCAAGGTGAAATTTAAGGTGTACTTCGATCTCAAAGAGTCAGGTGGAGGTTTAACTACAGGAGGAGTGGATAGAGAGCAGACAGAGCTGGAGAATGGCTCATGAAAATCTTTGATGACTCAGCCAGCCAACTTGATCAAAATGAGTTAAATACAGAAAGAGATTGTGACCCCCCCCCCCCCCCCCAAAAAAGGATAAAAACCACACATATGAACACGAAACCGTCTCGTTAGCTCCATCTTATTGTAACCAAGACATCTGCTTGGGGGGTGGGGGGCTATTCATCATAGACAGATTCAGCTACTATTTCTGTGAACTTCACATGCAATTTACTTTTTTACTTGTAGTGCGTCACTGACTCACCACCACAGATGGAGGATGCCAGAGTGACTGAATGAAGTCATTTGTCATGTGAGCAGGTGTGCTTTATCGAGGTTTAACCCATTAAGACCTGAGGCGATTCTTAAAAATGTTTTCTAAATCCTAACAGTTTTTTTTTTATGTTTTCAAGATTTTTCTAAAATAGCAGATCTACAAGCTCATAGCGCGGCACTCGGTGCCGCGCTATGAGCTTGTATATCTGCTATTTTTGAATAGCCAAAGAAATCTTAAAATTACACAGATGCGTTCCCGGTCTTAATGGGTTAAGCACTCGCTATTTTGACCACTCAAACTAGAACTAGTACTCACTGTATATAAAAAAAACATTAAGTCACTCCTGGCCATGGTATATTGTCCTCATATCACAGCTAAAGGCTCAGTTTTAGTTGCGCGATCTGAGCTTGAAGATCTGCTATTTTCCACGCTTGACACCGAAAAGCAATAAAGTATAAATCAGCTTTAAGGGGGTTGACAGACACTACTGTCTCCCAGGTAGTGCTAAGGCAACACATATAATTCTCCAATATGCAATGAATGATATGAAAATGTTAATATCCAGATATTGAAAAAAAATCTTACGTTCGAGTGCGTCTTCCCCAAACATAAGGATGTAAAATTCACCCAAAACCCTCTCTATCTCGCACTTCCACTAATATTGATTCTTCCCTTTGAGGCGAGGTTATTCAGAAGTCTGGTAACAGTAAATAAAGTGAGCTTGTAGAACTGCTATTTTCGGCGAATTATGACCAGAATAGGGAAGATAGGGTTCATTTGGTTAAAGTGGCAATAAAGCGGTATTTGTTTTGGACAATGCTGCAGTTGCATGTGAATTTCCTAAAATTGCCCAAATGAACGACACTTTTTTTATGTTATAGGTCCAACATCCGGCAAAAAAAATGGAACAGGACCGCATTATTTTACCAACGTTTCGACAGTAAAAAGTCTTCTTCAGGGTATCATGCCCTGAAGAATACTTTTTACTGTCAAAACTTTGGTTAAATAATTAAATTATTTATTGCATCGTGGCTACGACCTGTGCAGTGCGACCTCCTTTCTTTGAAAACATTGGTCCAACATCCAAAAATATTGAATGAACTGAACTGAACCCAGCACTAGGGCTGACATTCAATGGCGAGAGGGATAGAACAGCAGCAGCATGGGAGTCACGCCGTCGCCACAAATTCAACCAACCGTGTGTCATATTGTTTGCGTTCCAAAAAGCTGCCTTTCAAACATTACAAGTGACAATTAAGACACTTTGAAAACATCGCCCTCCGTTCATGTCCTTACGATGAAAGCGTTATCTCCAGGTGCAGATGATCAGCGGTTCCTTTTTTTTCCTGAGTGATGTTTTGGGTGGATTCGCTCCAGTAGCTTTGGAGAGGAAGGCCACAAAAAAAAACATCACTCGCACATAATGTTTGATGGTTCCCTGTCTTCTTCGCCACATGAATCCTCGTGGCCCTATTCTGGGGGGGTGGGGGGGAGCGAACAACAAACTCAGATCTACAAACTCACGCATGACGCATTGTGAGCTTGTAGACCTGCTATTTTCAGCAAAGCGATTTGGTGTAGAGGGGAATTAAGTAGCTAGTATACAGCCCTAGGGGTCCCGGGTCAACTATAGAGTTTAAGTGGTTAAAGTAGACATTTCGCTTCCCCTTTTTCTGCTCTCTCCTCAAGAGACTACCCCGCATGCAGCGCTAATTCAGTGAATGGAAAGAAACCCTTTAAAAAGTTCCACACTCGGGTGGCCACGAGGCAAGGCCTCTCGTTTTGAACCAGAGAATGGAAGCTGACAGTACGGTATAGTATACGACTCCAGCAGCAGCAGCACCACACAGTCCGAGTTGCTTAGCCCATTAAGACCGGGAAGGCATCTGTCATTTTTCCATTTCTTTGGCTATTCAAAATTTTAGAAAAATCGTGAGAATCGGTGCAAATCTTTGAATATATATATTTTTTTTAAAGCGAACATTTGTAACTCGAATCTTTGCTTCTGGGGGTTCTACAAATGTCTTCTAAATCTCTAACAGTTTTATTGAAAAAAATTAATGTTGCTATAATATCAGTGGTGCTTAAAACCTTTTAATGGTCAAAGACCACCCAAAATTATATGTATTTGGCCACCCATCCCCATCTCAAAATATGTTGTTCCAGGGACCCCCTAAAAGCAAAGATTTGAGTTAAAGACGTTTGCTTTAAAAAAAATATACATAGTCAAAGATTTGCACCCATTTTCACGATTTTTCAAAAATAGCAGATATACAAGCTCGTAGCGCGGCACTCGGTGCCGCGCTACGAGCTTGTATATCTGCTATTTTTATCAAAAAAAAAAAATGATAAAAATGACACAGATGCGTTCCCGGTCTGGATGGGTTATAAAGCGGGCCGGGGACTTTTATAGAAAAAAGTGCATCATTCAGCATCTCTATTATCTGTTGTGTGTTGCTCCCCATTCTCTCACTAACACACTGCAGGGCTGGAAGGAGGCTCTGAATTATTTACAGTGGATGAGTGGGTGAGAGAGAGAGAGAGCTGGGGGACTGATTAAGGGAGTGACACATGGAGGAGGAGGAGGATGGCTAAATCTCAGAACTTCTGAGGAGGAGGCTGTGCCTGTGCTTTTTTTCCCAGGCATTTCTTTTTTTTTTTGTGTGTGTTTACCCCCACTCCCTTTCCCCACTTAACCCATTGAGACCTGGAACGCATCTGTCATTTTTTTTATTTGAGAAAAAAGCATTATTTTACACTTTGGCTATTCAAAAATAGCAGATCTACAAGCTCGTAGCGCGGCACCGAGTGCCGCGCTACGAGCTTGTAGATCTGCTATTTTTGAGAAATCGTGAAAATGTGTGCCAATCTTGGAATATATATTGTTTTAAAGCGAACATTTTTAACTCAAATCTTTGCTTCTGGGGGGTCCCTGGAACAAAATATTTTGAGATGGGGGTCCTCGGCCAAATACACATCATTTTGGGGGTCCTTGACATGAAAAAAGCTTGAGAACCAATGATTATAGCTACATAAGTTTTTGCTTTTTTAAATGTTAGGATTTAGAGGACGTTTTTAGAATCCCCAGAAGTAAAGATTTGAGTTGCAAATGTTCGCTTAAAAAAATATACATTAAAAGATTTGGCGATTTTTCAAAAATAGCTGATTTACAAGCTTGTAGATCTACTATTTTTGAATAGCCCAAAAATGACGCACAGATGCGTTCCAGGTCTTATCGCGTTAAAAACCCCTTTGTGGGATATGACAGCAACTGGCACACAGGCTCAGCAGAAGGAGGGAGTTCTGTGTGGTAACAGCCCTCGATCACTTCGCTGGAAAAGTATCCTCCTCTCTGCATGAACTGTCTTTCCCCTTGGTGTGTGAGAGAGAGAGAGGGCGAGGCGGCGACTCTTCTGGGGAAACGCGTTAACGTGTAGGAGCATGCACACACACACACACACACACACACACACACACACACACCTCAGTCTGTATTATACCTAACGCCCGACACCTGGGGTAATAATGCGGGAGGAGGGAACCACATGTGTGGTGTTGGTGTGGTGTGGTGTCTGTGGTTTTTCCCAGGGCTGGAATATGAGCTTTATTAAAAAAAGGAGAATTATATGCCTCTCTCTCTCTCTCTTATCAGGGCTGTCACACCATCATGAGAGTTGAGTTTAATTTAGTTTAACCCGTTTAGACCTGGAACGCCTATACGTTGTTACACCTTTCAGTCCGGGAACACCTTTGAGTAACATTAGCTGTTAAACTGTATTATAGCAACATACTTTTGGGGGGGATTTTTTTTATTAAAGTCTGAACTTTTTCAGAAGTTTTTAAAAGGCGTTTTTAGAATGGGCCTCAGGTTTAAATGGCTTAAAAGATCATTTGTTTTAGATGAATTGGCATGATAGTAATTGCAGTTAACGAAATGTCTTTTTGCTGTTCATTTCATGCCACTATTCTAGTATAAGCAAGCAGAGTGCTTCATCATGATTAAACTTTAAATAAACACACATACACCTCAAAAGAGGAGACATTATTGGCATTGAACACTGAAACATTACATTGCTGGTATGCGTTTGCCTTTTAGGCTTTGTAAACTAAAACAGCTGAACCGTGAATATAATGTCAGAAATAACAATTTAACTATATTATTGAAATATAGACATTACTGACAATGACAGGTATAAATAATCAAAATAAACAATGTAGCATACTATGACCAAAACAGGCCGGGTTCTTGTCCACAACTACAGCCAATCATGCTCCTCCTCACTGGGCTAGACCATTGGTTGTCAAAGTGGGGTCCGGGGGACCCCCAGGGGTCCTTGGGGGGTACCAGGGGGTCACCAGTAAAAAAAATAAAAATAAAGCATTATATACTTTGGCTATTAAAAAATAGCAGATATACAAGCTCATAGCGCGTCACCGAGTGCCGCGCTATGAGCTTGTAGATCTGCTTTTTTTTTTAAATCTTGAAAAATGTGTGCAAACATTTCAATCTTTTTTTTACAAGGCAACATTTTTAACACAAATCTTTGCTTCTGGGGGTTCCTGGCGCAACATATTTTCCGGTGGGGGTCCGCGGCCACATACATATCAATTTGGGGGTCCTTGACATGAAAAAAAAGTTGCGAGAACCACTGGTCTAGACTCCAGGCAAGGAAGGTCGACCTTATCCGGGCACAAGGAGAAGACGTCCTCCCCGTGACCCTCCTAACAGCAACATCAACAACACACAGCTTCACTGACTTACAATCCACAAGTAATGAACAAGTGATGAGTAACGTCCTTCTATCCAGCCCAGGCACAGATAGTCAGTCCATGCTGCAGTGGAAAAAAGGATTTTTTATGGCTGACCCATAACCATTAGAAAGAGAATAAACTTGAAGAGCGTAATTAACTGTTTGTCGATAGCATTGAATCGTTTGCTCATAAGGCAAGGACACCTAGACGGCTGCTCAGGTCTGCCTGTCAAGGATGGGAAAGATATTGGATTCTCAAATCTGACATTTCGTTGCTTTTTGTGTTTTTTTATTTGTTTTGATTAATGCCCTAGTTGATCATACTGGAGCGACACACAAGAGCACCAAAAGTCGCAGATCCACAAGCTCGAAGCCGAACAGAAATGTGATTTTTATTCATAATGTTCCAATGTTCAATGACGGAGACGCAATTAAGCCATTAAGACCGGGACAAATCAGTGTCATTTTAGATTTGAGCTATTATTTTATGCTTTGGCTATTCAAAAATAGCAGATCTACAAGCTCGAGCTTGTAGATCTGCTATTTTTGAATTTTATATTTCTATTTTTTTGTAGATCTGCTATTTTTGATTATTTTTTTTGAAAAAGCTTGAACATTTGTGAAAATCTTTGAATATATATATTCATTTCAAAGCGAACATTCGTAACTCAAATCTTTGCTTCTGGAGGTTCCCTGGAACAAAATATCTTACAAATGTTCATTTTGAAAATATACATATATATATATATATATATTCAAAGATTTGAGAGAAAAAAATCACGATAAAAAAAAAATAGCAGATCTACAAGCTCGTAGCGCAAAGAAATAGCCCAAAGAAATCTAAAATGACGCAGACAGATACGTTCCCGGATTGAATGGGTTAAAAAGCGTTAATCGCAATTATTTGAGCGTCAAATGAATGGTCAAGTAAAATGACAGAATCCGTGACTAGCCCTACTACACACACTGGCTGCAGTGCTATTGGACTCAGGAATATCAAAACACTCTCTGGTCTGAGACGCCGGGGAGGAGAAAGAAAACCTGAGTCCCCAAAAAAAACCAATAGCTTGAATTATTCAGAGTCCTCCACTAGATCAAATTTCCCCGCCAAGACCTTTATCCGGTCTGAGGGAGCAAGAGTACCACAGTTTTAGAAGGGGAGGGGGGGAGAGGGGGGGGTAATATTAACAGGTTGACATTTGAGTGTGCCAAAGGGCCACACACTTTAAAAATGCAGCGCTGCCTGTGCCGAGCAGAGCAGAGCGGAGCGGAGCGCGGGCCAATGCCGGGGCCGCGCGATCACTTTACCTTTAACCCATTAAGACCTGGAACGCATCTGTGTCACTTTTTGATTTGAGCAAAAAAAAGGCTTATTTTACACTTTGGGCTATTCAAAAATAGCAGATCTACAAGCTCGTAGCGCGGCATCGAGTGCCGCGCTACGAGCTTGTAGATCCTTTTAAATCATGAAAATGTGTGCAAATCTTTGAATGTATACTATTTATTTTAAAGCGAACATTTTTAACTCAAATCTTTGCTTCTGGGGGGTCCCTGGAACAACATATTGTGATGGGGATCGGCAGGAAAATTGACAAGAAAAAGTTTGAGCACCACTGATATAGCAACAGTAGTTTTAACGAAAAACTAAGACATTTTGTTGAGACAGTTACAAATGTTCGCTTTTAAAAAAAGTATTTATTCAAAGATTTGCACGCATTTTCGCGATTCTTCCACCAAAATAGCAGATCTACAAGCTCGTAGCGCGGCACTCGGTGCCGCGCTACGAGCTTGTAGATCTGCTATTTTTGAATAGCCCAAACAATTCTAAAAAATGACACCGATGCGTTCGCGGGTCTGAATGGATTAATTCACCGGCGCGTGCCTCCGAGATGAATAATTCAACAACTTTGCAGCTTGCACTGTGTGGTCTTTGAGGAGGAACTCCACTCGCTCCAGAACATGCCACGCCACAAAAACACAATCACACACAACGCTTACATTTATATTCCTGTCTGGCGTTTGGCTCACATTCTCATCCACACAGTAGTGTGGGGGTGTGGGTGAGCGAGCAGGTGGGTGGCTGCTCTCTCAGTGTCCTGCTCAAGGACACACCGTTGCCGGCGAGAAGACGAACGCTGGCTGTCGCGCTGGGATTTGAACCGGGGAAACCTCCAGCTTACAGGACACAGTCTTGCCAGCAGACAGACCTCGCGGGGCTAAATGTATTAGAATAGGGCTGCAATTGTTTATTTTCTCAGCGATTGTCGCTTACTTTTTCGATTCATCTTAATCATTCGAAAAAGTATGTTTTTTTTATATATAATTACTTTCATTTTCAACTAAATCGATTGGTCTGATTAACCACTTAAGCCCTATCTTTTACTTTGTTGTACAAGTGCTGCACAAAACAGTTAAAATAGCTCATCTACAAGCTCACAACGCGTTGCGTCGCATCGCAACATGTTTGTTTGTATGTCTGCTATTTTCACTATTGTTTTAATATCATTTTATTAAAATTGATTATCAATATTTTTTTTGTATTAACCCATTTAGACATGAGGCCGATTCTAAAAACGCCTTCAAAATCCTGACCTAAGTTTTCTGAAAAACTTCAAATATTTATTCAAAAATCACAAAATATGTATGTTGCTATATACTGTACATAGCAACAACAACCCCAAAAGGGGGTTCCCGTCCGGAAAAAGTATAGTAACAAAAAGGGGTTCCCGCCCAAAATGGGTTAAAAAAATCGATTAGTTAGATTAACCGCTGCACCCTTGATTTCAAAAATCAGCTGGCAGAAGAACTGGCCACGCTGAGAATATTCCGGAACATGACTATGCCATAAGCATAACATCCACTGCAAAAAATCTAACTCTGAACCCTATGAGCCGAACCATCTGAAAATGTGGGTTACTGTGCCAAAAAGACAGGGCCAAGCGAAGTAGCACATCTTTCATAGAACGGTTATTCATTTCCCAGAACAGTCACACATGCCTTGCGGGGTAATATTCACCAGATCTAATCTATTTAAAAAATAAAGAAAAGAAATCCAGCATCATCAGCTTCAAACTCAAGCTGAGAAGTACCTGTGAATTGAGGCGCTACGCAACCGCTCTTATTAAAGTCCTCATTAGTGGAGTACTCTCTCTCTCTCTCTCTCTCTCTCTATCTCTGAGAGCCTTCGTTTCCCTTCTTCCAGCCACCCACGCACGTGCACTCTCACATGCACAGTTGAAGAGACGGGCGATAGCTAAGAGTTTATTAACCCTTTGAGACCGATTTCTTTGGGCTATTCAAAAATAGCAGATCTACAAGCTCGCAGCGCGGCACCGAGTGCCGCGCTACGAGCTTGTAGGTCTGCTATTTTTGAAGAATCGTGACAATGTGTGCAAATCTTTGAATGTATATATTTAAAGCGATTTTTTTAACTCCAATGTATGCTTCTGGGGGGGTCCCTGGAACAAAACGTTTTGGCAGTCAAATACATATGGTTTTGGGGGTCCTTGACATGAAGAAAAGTTTGAGAACCATTGATTAAAGCAACATAGGATTTAGAAAACATTTGTAGAATCCCCCAGAAGCGGGCGCCCCGCTGGCCTAGCGGTCCGGGCGCAAACCACATAGATTGGTAAACCAGTCTCACAGCGTGTCGCGGGTTCGACTCCCAATCCCCGGCGGCCTTTTGCTGTGTGTCACCCCACCCCCCATCTCTCTCCCCATTTCCTGTCAGCCTACTTTCCTCTCAAATAAAGGCAGAAAAATTCACACAAATTCTCACGATAAAAAATAAATAAATAGCCGATCTACAAGAGTGCCGCGCTATGCGCTTGTAGATCTGCTATTTTTGAATAGCCAAAAGCAATCTAAAAAACGACCCAGATGCTTTCCCCCCGGGTCTTAATGGGTTAAACGTCCAGCTACTCCTTGCAGCAACTCCAAACAACTCCGCTCCCATTGTGTCTGTGTGATCCGGTGGAAACGGTGAAGCCTGACTCATACTCGCTTGCGTTATGTCTCGCGCCGAAAATAGCCGATCTACAAGCTCACAGGTGGAGCTTCGTAGATCGGCTATTTTCGGGTGCAAGGCACCGGCGCACACTGGTGGAAAAAGTACTCAAATGTTTTACTTAAGTAAAAGTGTAGAAGTAGAAGTAGAAGTACTCCGTTACAAGTGAAAGTCCGGAATTCAAAATTTATAAAAGTAAAAAAAGTATTGGTATCAAAAATTTAAAGTACCAAAAGTACTAAAATGTTTGAAACTAGCAGATCTACAAGCTCACAACGCGTCGCGATGCGACGCGTTGTGAGCTTGTAGATCTGCTAGTTTCAAATAGCCTATGTATAAAATAGGGCTAAAGTGGTTAATGTGTGTTTCATAAGACCATAATTTATATCTGAAAAGTAACTAAAGTTTTCAAATAATTGTAGTGGACTAAAAGTACAAAAATGTGCCTCTGAGATGTAGTGGAGTAGAAGTAAAACTTAAGTATTGGAAATTGGAAATACTCAAGTAAAGTACAAAAGACCTCAAAATCGTACTTTTAAGTACAGTACTTAAGTAAATGTACTTAGTTACATTACACCAATGCCGGCGCACAGCTAAGTATAAACCAGGCGTGATTGAGATGCTGCCAGCTTTGAGACAGAAGGTGGGATTTTGGCGACACATCCTGTTAAAAAAAAAAGAAAAAGGGCCCACGTCTTTTCTCGTTCTCTGTCTGGAACATCCTCCTCTCTTTCAGACAAAACACACGGCGGAGGCCTGGACTTCCTCAAAACGGTGGCTCAGGTACAATAAACGCTTCTCCAAATGGATTAGACCCACGGCCAAAGCCCGAGCCTTTTTTTGTCCGTCCCAGCAGACAACGTTTTTTTTTTTTGGCTGGGACTCCGTTTTTCCCTCTCCCTCATATCGTGGATTGTCTGGGAGCATTTTTCACTTTTTTTTTGTGTCTTGGAGTAGACTAGGCTCTGTGCCGCTCAGATGCATCATGCAAAAACCCCGTTTCCAGGAGGATTTACAGCGTCTTCCTCCGGTATTAAATATTTTATGACATGAAACATAGTTGTCGGAATCCTCCAGGGGAGAAGTGCATGTTTTCTGTCTAGGTGCCATTGCTACACTGACTGTGCTACTACTCCAAAATGTTATGAAGAAACTATCTGACAGGCCCGACCAGACAGCCCACAGTTAATCCATTAAGAGCGGGAAAGCATCGGTGTCATTTTAACATTTTTTTGGGCTATTCAAAAAAAATAGCAGATCTACAAGCTCACAGCGCGGCATGTGAGCTTGTATTTCTGCTATTTTTGAAAAAATCGTGCAATTATTTGAATATATATATTTTTTAAAGGGATCATTTGTAACTCAAATCTTTGCTTCATGAGGGAGATTCAGGAGGTCCCTGCTGGAACTAAATATTTTGAGATGGGGGTCCGCGGCCAAATACATATCATTTTGGGGGTCCTTGACATGAACAAGTTTAGAACCACTGATATAGAAACATACTTTTTTTTTTTAACTGTAGGATTTAGACATTTAAGACATTATGTAGAATCCCCAGAAGCAAAGATTTGAGTTACAAATGTTTGCTTTAAAAATATATATATATTCAAAGATTTGCACACGTGTTCACGATTTCTCAAAAATAGCAGATCTACAAGCTCGTAGCGCGGCACTCGGTGCCGCGCTATGAGCTTGTAAATCTGCTATTTTTGAATAGCCAAATAAATCTAAAAGTTATTTCCCGGTCTAAATGGGTTAAAATGGTATCCAAAAAGGATGAAGGAGAGGGCCATCTGAAAGTGTAATTACACTCTCACTATACCCTGAGATAGGCGTTATGCATTAAAAGATAATTCGGCATGGCAATAATATCATCCACAAGCAGGAGGGAGAAAGCAGCATTAATAAGAATATGGAAGGCCAGGATGGATTCTAGTCACAAACACCATCAGACTGGCCTTATTAGGCAAAACCTCCCTAAAGCCTGAGTTATGTAGTATACCAGTATGATTTACTTAATAATATATTATGTTATTAACCCAATAAAGACCTGAGGCCGATTCTACAAATGCCTTCCTTCTAAGTCAGTACGTAGTTCTCTGAATTATTCGTGCCAAGGACCCCCAAACTGATTGGCTATATATTTGCCCGGAGACCCCCATCTGAAAGTTGTTTGTGCCAGGGAGACCCCAGAAGAGTCCAAATTAATCATTTTTCAAACACTTTCAAGATGTTTCAAACATGTTAAAAAATAGCAGATGTACAAGCTCGCATCGCGGCTTTCATCGCATGCACAAATTGACACGCTGTGAGCTTGTAAATCTGCTATTTTTTTTAATGGCCAACGCTAAAATCTAAAATGACACAGATGCTTTGCCGGTTTTAATGGGTTAAGTAAATAATACTTAAGAGTCACAGGAGTACATTTAAAAAAAAAACCTGCATCTCATGCAGAACCCAAACAAAGTCTTTCTTTGGATTAGGTGGTCCTTCATATTGGGACAATAACAAAAACAGTAGGCGTAGGGTTTGTCAGCAGTTGGCATAGAACGCCCATCCTCAGAAACACTACAATACAGTAGAGTCCAACCCAATGCCAGTTTTTGGAGTTCGATGTCGATGGTGATTTTCCAAAAATAAATAAGTCAAATATCGAACGGGCCCTATTAAATATGTGTCTGGTCTGATAGCTGCCTGCCACCCAGAAACAGTTGGCTCCCTCGTTGCAAACAAAGGGTCCACACAACACAGTTAACACCCCGGGGGAGAGTGAAGCTACGGTGGGCCAATAAGACGCTATTCCTTTAGTCAACAGCAAACAATAATACCCGTTTCACTTTTCTGCCACACACACACACTACCACAGAGTAACACTTTCACAGTGTTAAGAGATATGGAGCAGGTACGCACACACTGCATACAAGCTGCTACTATGTACACACAAGAGTTACACACTTTATAATGAGATGCACAGCCACACACTAATGCCCTACACGCTTAATTGGACCTCAAAGGAGTCCAATGCTCCATATATCCACCATGACCCACTATGCACGCACAGCAGCCATAATGGAAAGAAATTGAGCCCCTTTCCTTACTTCACAGGTGTTACCAATGATTCTAATCAAGGCTCTGTTCCATTTAGTGTAGCACAGTGGTTCTCAAATCTTTTTTCATTTCAAGGACCCCCCATAACTCTTGAGAGCGTCCATTTGTACACTCTCAAGAGTTACACACCTGTAAGGGGCCATTTGGAACGTCCTCAAGGATGAGGGTCCCTGGACCACACTTTGAGACCCACTGGTGTAGCACTCTGTTTGACCTGAATGGAACACAACCTTAAAAAGGTATGGTAAGTGATATGTTTAAGTACTATATTTTGATAGTAATCATTGCTACGGAGCGTTTGTTCGGTCACAGGGGTCTCTCCAGCTCTTTAGTTAACAGAATATAGTCAGGTAGGTGACAACATTTAAGCCAATCAGGAGAGAGCTCTGAAAATGCTTTTTTCTGTTTAATAAAGAGCTGGAGAGACATGGGAGACTTCTTTTACTGAACAAACACTCTATAGCAATGAGTACTATCAGAATATAGAGCTATTTAACACTTATTTTAACCAAAGTAAATCACTTACACTACCTTTAATTAGCATCATTGGTAAAAAAAACTGTAGGGAAGAGAGGAAGTGGCCCGATTCCTTTCCAATATGGCTGCTGTGCACGTAGCCAATTAAGGGATGCCTTTTGTTACTTACGATTCTCTGTCCGTCTCTCTGTCTAGGCCACACTGGGGTCTTGTCCGGTCCAGGCCCCTACGTTAAAGGGCGGCGTCTATCCTGCACAAACACACAGAGACAGAGAGAGAGAGAGCCGTCAGTACATGTGTTAAGTAATCTCAGGTCATCATCACAGAGCAAACATGCCATGGGGGGGCCATCTGGAACGAGACGAGAGGAAAACGAGGGGGTCTGAGGCATGGACCGGGATCGGGCTGGGCGATATATCGTTGTTGTTGGGCAGAAACCTCCATATTCTAACATTTTTTGGTAAATTAATACCCTATTTGATCATACTACAGCGTCACTCAAAAGTATCAAAAGGAAGCAGATCCACAAGCTCGAAGCGCGGTGCTGAGCTTGTAGATCTGTTTTTTTTTTTATGCTGAAAAGTAACGGTTTTGGACATAATGAGGTGTCCACCCGACAGAGACGATATCGATTATCAATATCGTGATGCGAGACTGACTAGACAGCATCTGAGATTGTGGATATCGTTATGTTGTGATATGACATAAGAACTGTCTTTCATCGTTCATCATTTAAGCCCTATTTTATAGTTTTAAAAATGTTTAAAAATGTCCATAAATAGCATAAACAGCCATTCTACAGGAATTGAGAGCTTGTAGATCAGCTAGTATTTATGCTATTTTTGAAAATATTTGAACAATTATATCATCATCACAATACGATATATGTTTTTTATTAACTCATTCTGTGCCAATGACGTCTTTTGACGTCTATTAAAAAATGTAAAAAAAGAGGTACTTGTTTAAAATATTGTGAAAGTTGAATGTGGCAGTATCGCCCAGCCCAAGACAGAGAGAGTGTGTGTGTGTGTGTGTGTGTGTGTGTGTGTGTGTGTGTGTGTGTGTGTGTGTGTCTGTGTGTCTGTGTGTCTGTGTGTGTGTGTGTGTGTGTGTGTGCGTGTGTGTGTGTGTGTGTGTGTGTGCGCGCGCATACGCGCATGTTGTGTGAACATGTGCTTATGTGTGCAGGGATCTCAAATGGCTATCCCCTAAAAAAAAACACACACAGAACACTCAGCAGTTTTCCCACAGAGCTGCCAACAGACATCATCATGTCTGCTATAGTCTCAGAGTCAGGCATCAAATAAAAACAGCACACACACACACACACACAGGACCAAGGACAGGACAGGGTGTATGTGTAGAGCACAGAGCCCAGAGCACAAATAAAACATGATGTCCAAACCAGACATGGAGAGACACACACATTGGAAAGCGCCAGGAATACAGAAGAGAGAACCGGTGGAATCGTTTGTTGAGATCTACACCGCTCCAAAGTGATGCATGACCCCGGGGGAGGGGAGGGGGGGGGGGGGGGTCCTAAACCTTTCAGCTCAATTTCTTCCCCTGCCCCGGGACCCAAACTTAACAAAAATACATTTATGAATTAACCACATAACCCATTAAGACCTGAGGCCGATTTTTAAAAAAAAATCTAAATCCAAACTCAAAGATTTGCACAAATTTTCACGATTTTACAAAAATAATTCCACAAGATTCAAAAAGCAGATCTACAAGCTCGTAGCGCGGCACTCGGTGCCGCGCTACGAGCTTGTAGATCTGCTTTTTGAATAGCCTAAAGAAATCAAAAAATGACACAGATGCGTTCCCGGTCTTAATGGGTTAAACCATTTACAAGCTCACAACGCGTAGATCTGCTAATTTTAACTATTTTGTTAACATTATTTGTTTTAATTATTATTATTTAGTGTTTTTATTCTAAATGTTTTTTTTGGGGGAAAAAAGTCATTTATTTTTTTATTTGCATCTTTTAAAATAATTAAATAACTAACGTACCAAACGTAAAAAAAGAGGAATGTTTACTTGTGACCCATAAAAAGTGGGTCCCCACCCATTGTTTGAGGAAAAACTGATTACACCACAAACCAGATGCAAACATACTGCACCTAATACTAGGATCACGCAGGTTTTACAAACATCAAATTCAAGCACTTTTCCAACAACTTCCTAAGTCCTGTATAGTAGGGGGACAGGTTTTTTTTCCTTCCAGTAGCTCCATTTCACTGTCATCCATTGCCATATACACTGTTCCCATCCATTTCACTTACAAAAGAATGATGCCCAATTATCCTCTCCCCACTTTTTTTCTGATTTTAACCCATTGAGACCTGAAGCCGATTCTACACGTCTCCTAAATCCCAACAGTTTTCTGAAAATCGTATGTTTCTATATCAGTGGTGCTCAATCTTTTTCATGTCAAGGACCCCCAAAATGATGTGTTTTTGGCCGCGGACCCTCATCAAAACATTTTGTTCCAGGGACCCCCCAGAAGCAACGATTTGAGTTAAAAATGTTTGCTTTAAAAATATATATATATTCAAAGATTTGCACACATTTTCACGAATTTAAAAAAATAGCAGATCTACAAGCTCGTAGCGCGGCACTCGGTGCCGCGCTATGAGCTTGTATATCTGCTATTTTTGAATAGCCCAAAGTGTAAAATAATGCTTTTTAGCTCAAATCTAAAAATACACAGTTCCAGGTCTTAATGGGTTAACAGCTAGACTACAACCACAAAAGCATTTTCCATTTATTTTCAAGGATTTACTGGCAATTGCATGAATGTGTTGTAACCCGGAGAGTAGTGTGTGTGAGAGTGCTTCAGAAAGGCAGCTCATTCCATCTGGCGGGGTTTTTTATTCTCCAAGTTAGACAATTCAATTACATGGCAGCAACATTATGTGCATCAAACGCGCATTCGGTATGAGTCACTGGCCTACATATCTCACCAGACAGAGACGTATCAATGGGGAATCAGTCGGTGTGCCGGCGTGGAAAGGACGGTGGCTCATGACTTAACTCCCTGAGTGCCAGGATTGCCAGAATTATTTCAGAATTGATTCTGAAAAGTGCCAGAGTTTTTTTCACAGAAAACAAAAAGTGCTTAGGAAGCGAGATACAGCCTTTTTCAGTTCTAAGTTAACACATTGGCTGCCATTGACGCAGATCTGCGTTCATTTGCGCAAAAGCCCGTTGGCTGCCATTGACGCAGATCTGCGTTCTTTCAAAAAAAAAAATTTTTCAAAATAAAAGTTTTTTTTTTTTTTTTTTTTTTTTTTTTTTAATTTTTCAAAAAAACCCAAAGACCAAGGAGATATGATTTTCCGAAGAGTTTTGCTCCCAGACACTTCCTTATAACTGAAAACTTAAAAATTATGTATCTCGGCTCCTAAGTGCTTTTTTTTTCTCATTGAAAAAGTCTGGCAGCCAGCTGTAGGTAAAAATTCAAAAAGCTGGCAGCCAATGAGTTAAACAAGGAGTGGATGGAGCTGCACATCTTCAGATGATGATATCTTGGGTTCTGAACATGTTTTTAAAAAAAAATAACTATTTTTTTCAAAAACACGTCAAACACGTTAATGGCACCCAGCGCCATAGCGGTAAAAACACGTGAAACACGTTAATGGCACTCAGTGAGTTAAAAGTCGTCTCACTTAAACAGGGGGCTGTAGTGTATCCATGGGGTGTGAGAAACACCAAGGATGTTAACAAAGACCAAAGCCCCCCCTATATTCCCTAAACAAACTCATACGTTTAATGCATTCAATCCGGGAATGCGTCGGTCATTTTAGATCTCTTCGGCTATTCAAAAATAGCAGATCTACAAGCTCATAGCGCGGCACTGAGTGCCGCGCTATGAGCTTGTAGATCTGCTATTTTTTTAAAGTCGTGAAAATTTGTGCAAATCTTTGTAAATATTTTTTTCAAAGCAACGTTTGTAACTCAAATCTTTGCTTCTGGGGGTCCATGGAACAATATATTTTGAGATGGGGGTGGGGGGGGGGGGGGGTCCGCGGCCAAATTCACATACTTTCAAAACCGATAACTCAAATCCTTGCTTCTGGGGGTCCCTGGAACAAAATCATGTTGGGGGTCATTGACATGAAAATGTTTGAGAACCACTCACATAGGAAACATACGTTTTTTTCCGAAGACATTTTGTAGAATCAGCCTCAGGCCTTAATGGGTTAATGCTGCGCTCACACTAGCAGCTACAAAGACACAGGCTACCATTCGCTTTCAATGCGATGCCAGCGACATGTAGATACAGAGTTACATCCCACGTTTGTAGCTGCTACAAAAAAAGTTGAGCTGGTTTCAACTTCAGCTACAGATACAAATGTGCTGTGTAGCTTTGGATCTTTTGTATGTGCCAGTGTGAACGCAGCACAACTGTTTAAAGTCCTAGTTTGATGGTTTTGATTTATTGAATAAACGTGTCAAAGTGTCCTTGAGCAAGAAGACACTGAACCCCCTAACTGCTCCCAATGAGCAGGTTGGTCCTCCGCCATCAGTGTCTGAATGTGTGTATGAATGGGTGAATGTGAAATACATTGTACTCGTTTCCATTATGGTCCTGTGTATTCAATTCATAAAGACATACAGTACACAGTCTAAAGACATACAAGAAGAAGAAGAAGAGATCATCAATACTCGGAGCACTACAAGTATATTTACAGAAAAACTGTAGGGGGTCATTTATTTTGGCAAAATAGAAGACTTGTCTAGGTCCAGGTGCTCTATAATGGCGGTTTTGAAGGAGGGTAGGGAGTCACGCTTTTTGATGGCTGGTGGTAGGGCATTCCACATTTTGGTGGCATAATGGTAGAATGAATTCATCCCCAGGTTTGTGCCGAATCTGGGGGGGAATGAGATTCTCTCTGGTGTTGTGCCCGTGCTTTGAGTATTGCTGGTCTAATATTTAGCTACCGGTAGTTGGTTTTGAGTGTCTCTGGTCTGAAAACCTCAGCCTGACAGCCAAACACCCAAAAAAAAAGTGAATTTTAGGCAAAAAGAATGTAGAAATATAACTTTGGATAACATTATGCAAGGTCGGACATTAAAAAAAAGGAGCTTTAGAATGAGGGGCATGGCTCAAGTTCAAAACTCAAAAAACGTTGACAAAGCAGTGGGCGTGGTGAAGTGGCCGAGTACGGGTCAGTCACCCTGGACTGTTCGGTTTGGTACCGAGCAGCTGCCTAGGGAGAAAAAAAACAACAAAACAACAAAACAAAAAAAAACAATTAGGTCCGCCCGGGGAGTTCAGCAGTCCTGGGGCACTGGTTTAGGTTTGTGCCAAGGGGAGCTGGGATTTGCTGAGCTTGATGTAAACCAGTGGTTTTCAACAGTTTTCATGCCAAGGACCCCTAAATTGATACACATTTGGCCGCGGACCCCCATTTGAAAATGTTTTGTGCCAGGGACCCCCAGAAGCAAAGATATCAGTTAAATTTCGCTTTGAAAAATATAAATAATCAAAGCTACGCACACTTTTTCAAGGATTTTCAAAAATAGCAGATCTACAAGCTCGTAGCGCGGCACTCGGTGCCGCGCTACGAGCTTGTATATCTGCTATTTTTGAATAGCCAAAGCTAAGTGGTTAAAAGTGATTGTGACGCTATGTTAACTAATTTCGCTGGGGACCCCCTGGTACTCCCTCAAGGACCACTGGTGGTCCCCGGACCACTGGTTGAAAACCACTGATGTAAACAGCAGAGCTAAGGATGCAGCCAGAGAGAGAGAGAGAGAGAGAGAGAGAGAGAGAGAGAGTCCTGGGAATCGAAAACGACGCCGCGACCGACGGGCCCATACAGCTGTTCTACATCGGATCGCCGTGAGACACAGAGAGAGACAGGACAGACGAGACGGAGCGAGAAGGCTCCTGATTTACGATCCGGAGGCATATGGTCTTTATTTGAAATATAATGGAGGACAGGAGTCGCGGAGTGCCTCTCTCATCATTATGTAATGTGGTAGCTTTAAGCAGCCGGGGGATGTTTCCAAATAACGTTGAGAGATTCCAGGCAGATGGGGAAACGTCTTCACTACTACCCACGTACAACAAAATGGCCCACGCTGTTTGTTTTTATTGCACGTTTAGTCCAACAAGGATTCACCTCTGAGTCGAGAGAGAAAAGAATCAAATGAAAGCTGTGTTCTTTAGTCGGTAAATGTAGCGCAAGACTCAAAATAGCAATGTCAACACAAAGGAACAAATGATTTGACCTAAAGACAAGACGCACACAAACGTGATGTGAAACAGACGCTTCCCAAAAGCAATCACCTGAAGCCTTGGCCAGAGGCAGCTGTTTATATCAACTAAGACCTGGTTTATACTTAGGTGCGCACCGATGTCATGCATCGAGAATAGCAGATCTTTAAAGACGGGGTGCCGTGATTTTCAGTGACCCCCCCCCCCCTAAAACATAATCATCAAGTATAATGGTTATACTAGGAGGAAACCTTTTTTCAAAAAGTGTACAGAAATTGTTAAACATATGTTTTTATGTGGACACGCCTCCAGTTCATTAAGTATACCTGGTTCTCACCTTAGCACCTCCTCCACCACCTTAGCACCACCCACCTGTCCTAGTCCCTCTTCCTCCTCATGCCCACACCTGTTGTGTTATGATAATGAGGGGGAGGGTATGTTTTTACTGTGTCACTAAAGGGCTGTTTTTCTATTGGTACGTTTGACCCTCAAGGTTTCAGCCTCCAGGAAGAAACTCAAAATAGTCAGAGAAGACATAAAACACCATAAAAACACCACCAGGGGGCTTAATGAAGATCTATCAACCTCATAGACACATGAAAAACAGAAAAAGTGCAAAACCATGGCACCACCTCTTTAAGTCGACAACGCGATGCATTGTGAGCTTTAAGGTTGTGTGCGACACGATACGCAACCAAATAAACATTAAGTGCAATGAGGTGACTACATTAAATGCAATCAGGTGACTACATTAAATGCAATCAGGTGACTACATTAAGTGCAATCAGGTGACTACATTAAGTGCAATCAGGTGACTACATTAAGTGCAATCAGGTGACTACATTAAGTGCAATCAGGTGACTACATTAAGTGCTATCAGGTGACTATAGTACTTTCCAATGTACACTCAATAGAGGAGACAGTGTTACTATCAACACTCAGGAAGTATGCCGTCATTAAACACTCAGGAATTCACATGCAGTGCAGGAGTGGTTTAAGGAAGCACATGTATGACCCCGTCATCCCGCTAGACCAGGGGTCCGGGATCCCTAGGGGGTTCTTTGAGAGTTACTACAGGGGGGGCCGCCAAATCTTTGTGTGATAGCCAGGACAAAGTTTAACCCGAGCATCCCTATTCTGAGGAGAACTTTAGCCAAAAATAGCAGATCTACAAGCAGCCATCTGCCTGGAGTTGTGAGCTTGTCGAGCAGCTATTTTTGGCAAAGAGGTTTGGTGTAGAGGGGGGGAAAAGAGCAGACTAAGTACAGAGTGAAAGGTAAAGTTACTTAGTATTGATGGCTTAAGTGGTTAAATGTCTGGAAATACACATTAACGTGAATCCAACACTGATGACAGTGCTGTCAAACAAGTCTATGACAACGTTGAATCTGCAAGAGAGGGTGTAACTCTGAGAGTGTACAAATGGAACCAAATGGACCCTCCCGGGTCCATTTGGTTCCATTTGTACACTCTCAGAGTTATGGGGGTCCTTGAAATGAAAACGTTTGAGAACCACTGCGCTACACTAAATGGAACAGAGCCTTCATTAGTGTCATTGGTAACACCTGTGAAGGAAGCAAGGAAGGGGCCCAATTTCTGTCCAATACGGCTGCTGTGCATAGAGCCTATTTTATACAATATGTAATGGGGGGGGTCCCTGCTTCATCTCTCTCTCAGCTGAGGGGTCTTTGGCCTGAAAACCCTTGCAGACCCCTGCGCTAGACTAGTCTTCTATCTTGTGTGTCTTCACCTGCACTGCCTCAAAGTTCAACCGTCTCATTAGGGAGAAGTGCCAAGGAGACCAAGGACTTCACACTTGCCTTTCACGAGGGGAAGAATAAATAAAAAATAAAACGAAAAAAAACTTGGGTAGTAATAGCAAAGTCAGTTCAGAAACAGTCCATTCTGCTGTTCTTCAAACAACACGCTCCCTCACAGAGTCTGCCCATAAATGATTCAATATTTGTTGATTTTCACTTTTCTCCAGGGCTGTGACTGAATGCCTATCGATTGTTTTCCCCCCACCGAGGAAATCTGTGCTTAAAAGTAAAGGCAAGATGCTGTGTGTGGATCAAGTGTGTTTTGCTCTGTTGAGAGGTGGATTTTTGGGGGGGGGGGATACATTTAACTGTAATAGTTATTAAAACTATCAAATCCAAGCCCTTTTGATTCTGAGAAGCAACATCAAGTATAAAGTCATCCGTCATGACAACAAACTTACAATCCCGAATGGAATCAAGAGGATGAGATAACAATCCTAACGACTAGAAAGAGAGTAGAGTGCAAATCTACACCAGGACCAGTGGTGGAAAAAGTAAGACCAAGTAGAAAAAAATGGTACCATTTTATCATGAGTATTAGTGAGGACCAATTATATGAAGATAGGTTGAAAATCGGTGAAGTTTCCCTACAAGACTTTTTATTTTGAGATGCTCATAATGTGCTCGGTGCTCAGTGGATTAAAAAGCTTTTCTTTAGGGCTCATTGACATGAAAAGATTTGAGAACCACTGTGCTAGACAACTCTGCCTCTCTCCATCGACATTAGACTCCTTATACGGCAAAAAAAAGGTTCTGCTCCGTCGAAATATGTGTTCAAAGTAGAGCCCTTACATCTCCTATACCACAACAACAGTACTGCTATGCAGAAAGTGGATAGTTTGCGGGTAGTTTGTGGTGGCGGCGGCGGTTCGGTCACATTCAGTGGCATTCATGGAAACCATCACAAAGGTTAGCAGTGCTTCTTGCCTCTGTAGCGCAGAGTTCGCTCCAGGAGAATCCACACTGGGAAGAAATGCGTTACAAATCCTGAATGTTGCCAGAACGAGATATTTTTTTCTTCCCCATCTCTCCTCCTCTTCTCTTTCTCTGTATGCCGTGGGCCTGCCAAGCCCTGTGTGCCTGGTTACGAAAGCGAGGCACCCCCTACTGACATGGGAGTCCCATGTCAGGGGGGCCGACCAAGAACTTTCTAGGAACAGAGCGAATAGTTTCCCAGAGACTCCTGCTGTGTTGTGTACAAGAGTCACGGCGGAGACTCGCGGCTTCGCAGTGTGGTGGAGAAAGTACTCAAATTCTTCTTTACGCAAGTAAAAGTACCAATACTGCAATATAGAAATACTCCCGACTAAAAGTCCAGAATTCAAAATGTACTTGAGTAAAAGTACAAAAGTATTGGCATCGAAATGTACTTAAAGTACCAAAAGTAAAAGTACTAAAGTGTTTGAAAATAGCAGATCTACAAGCTCACAACGCGTCGCATCGCGACGCGTTGTGAGCTTGTAGATCGGCTATTTTCAAATAGCCTGTGTAAGAAATAGGGCTAAAGTGGTTAATGTATGTTTCATAATATCATAATTTGTATCTGAAAAGTAACTAAAGTTTTTAAAAAATTGTAGTGGAGTAAAAGTACAATATTTGCCTCTGAGCTGTAGTGGAATAGAAGTAAAAGTATTGGAAATTGGAAATATTCAAGTACAAATACCTCAACATTTTACTTAAGTACAGTACGTAAGTAAATGTACTTCGTTACTTTCCACCACTGGATTCCTGTAACCACATTAGTCCGGATCAGCTGGGATTGATCAGTGGATTAGCTCCGTCTAAAAGACAGATCTGTGGTCATCGCTTTTTTGAGCCAATCCCCTCTCCTCTTGCCGGAATGCCAATCTCCATGCATCAATCACAGCCCTCAGCCTAGCCAGGACAACGAGTCAATATTAGGAGACGGAACTGGCCTGACGAATGTGTTCGTGCGCAGCTCAAAAAGGACAAGGATCGACACCAGCAACGTCCCAAATAGGCTCTATGCACAGCAGCCATAGTATCACTTCCTTCACAGGTGTTACCAATGATTCTAATGAAGGCTCAGTTCCATTTAGTGTAGCACAGTGGTTCTCAAGATTTTTCAATTCCCACGACCCCCAGAACTCTGAGAGTGTACAAATGGAACCAAATGGACCCTTACGGGTCCATTTGGTTCCATTTGTACACTCTCAGAGTTACACACCCGTAAGAGGCCATTTGGAACAAGGAACAATGAGGGTCCCTGGACCCAAATTTTAGACCCACTGGTGTAGCAGAGTGTTTCCAGTGAGCCAACATGCACAATATCAGCACCATGACTCTGTTTGACCAGAATGGAACAGAGCCTTCATTAGTATCATTGGTAACACCTGTGAATGTCTTGAACAATATGTCTGCTGTGCATAGAGCCTATTACACTCTTTGACTTACATCGCAGTGTGTCCTCGGATGCACGCGGACACCTACACTGTAAAATCCTCGTGTTAATCTAGCCATTTCTAACTCTTGACTACAAATGTCTACAAAGTCTACAAATGTAACCAGACGGACCCGTTTGGTTACCCATGTGTAGACTCAAGAGAGTTAAATTAACCTTGTTACCTAGAAACACTTTATTACCTACGAACCAATTTTTAAATGTAAGATCATATGTTGCTGTGAAATACAGAACATGCCAATTTTGTGTTGTTGTAAGACCATCTTTGGCCTCCTGGTGGCCTCATAAGTGTAATAAATCACTTCAGATTAACCCATTAATACCTGGAACTGTGTCATTTTTAGATTTGAGCTAAAAAGCATTATTTTACACTTTAGGCTATTCAAAAATAGCAGATCTACAAGCTCATAGCGCGGCACCGAGTGCCGCGCTACGAGCTTGTAGATCTGCTATTTTTGAAAAATCGTGAAAATGTGTGCAAATCTTTGAATATATATATTTTTAAGCGAACATTTTTAACTAAAATCTTTGCTTTTGGGGGGTCCCTGGAACAAAATATTTTGATGGGGGTCCGCGGCCAAATACATATCATTTTGGGGGTCCTTGACATGAAAAAGATTGAGCACCACTGATATAGAAACATAGGTTTTTCAGAAAACTGTTGAGATTTAGGAGACATGTAGAATCGGCTTCAGGTCTCAAAGGGTTAAATGCTAGAAGAGAAAGAGGAGAAAGGACATTTACAACTTACAACTATTGTAAAAAAAACAACAACAACCTAAAAACAAACAAATCATCAGTCAATGATTTTGAATGAGACCATCTGGTCTAGTGTGAGCAACACCATCATTAGCCGTCGTAGCGTTTCTGTGCCAAAGAGCAGGGAGAAAACTACAGTAAGTGTTGATGATTATGCACGGCACGTACGGCCGGAGTCAAACTCCCCAGGGGGGCACCGAGCGCTTTTCTTTTACAAACCCAACATCGCCATACACAGGAAGAAATAGGATTCCTGCCAACGCAACAAACAAAGACCTGGCAGGATTAGGGTTTAGGGTTAGAGGGCTACCTTAGGCATTATGTTAGCAGCATATTGTAGTGCTGGGCAACAGATGGAGTTTCCCCCAATAACATCTTTAAAGCTGCGATCTGTAAGTTTTCTCTCCTCTCCCGAGAGAGCGGTAACTAACTGCATACTGCAACTAGTGGTGTAAAGTAACTAAGTACATTTACTCAAGTACTACTACTTAAGTACAATTTTGAGGTACTTTTACTTCTACTCCATTACATCTCAGAGGAAAATATTATACTTCTTACTCCACTACAATTATTTGAAAGCTTTAGTTACTAGTTACTTTGTAGATTTTGATTACCCACTTCAACCCTATATGCATTTGCAGTCATTTGAAAATAGCCGATCTACAAGCTCACGATGCAACGCATTGTGAGCTTGTAGATCTGCTATTTTCAAAAGATTTGTATACATTTTATACATTTGAAACGGGACATTCTGCATAATGAGTACTTTCTACTTTTCGTACTTTAAGTATGTTTTGATACCAATACTTTTGTACTTTTACTCAAGTACATTTTGAATTCCAGACTTTTACAGAGTAATTCTACATTTCAGTATTGCTACTTTTACTCAAGTAAAGAACGCAAGTACTTTTTCCACCACAGACTGCAACACTCCGGGTCTCCCACGTTGGAAATAAAACATCTTGGACCTACTGCACAGTTGAGAGGGAATCCCTGCTTGGCCAGGGGAGCTAGTGGGCTTGTGAGCTGCAGGCAGGGCTATTTGTCAAGCAGCGGGTGTCCTACCCAACACCGGGGTCTAGCAGAAAAATACAACCTCCAACCACTGCAGATTTTATAGTTCTAGTGTATTAACATACTCTACAATAAATTGGTTCAAATAATGTTTTATTCATTCATTCAATTCTTATACATACAGTCTTCAGCTTTATCCTGGTGTTCAACCCGATTCTACATGTCTCCTAAATCCCAACAGTATTCTGAAAAAAACGTATGTTTCTATATCAGTGGTGCTCAAACTTTTTCATGTCAAGGACCCCCAAAATGATATGTATTTGGCCCGCGGACCGCCATCACAAAATATGTTGTTCCAGGGACCCCCAGAAGCAAAGATTTGAGTTAAAAAATGTTCGCTTTAAAATAATATATATTCAAAGATTTGCACACATTTTCGCGATTTTTCAAAAATAGCAGATATACAAGCTCATATCGCGGCACTCGGTGCCACGATATGAGCTTGTATATCTGCTATTTTTGAATAGCCAAAGTGTAAAATAATGCTTTTTTTAGCTCAAATCTAAAAATGACACAGATGCGTTCCAGGTCTTAATAGGTCAACAGGTGGTATTTACTTCTTAGCCATTTTTAAATCAACGTCATAATTATGTTTCCTTTAATTTGACTGTTACTGTAACACCTTGCAAACTTTTTTTTTAAAGGCACAATCCAAATTAAGAATATTATTATCATTACAGCTACTATTACTGTAAAGGCAGAAGCTGTACTATTTTCCTAGACTGGCTTGGGGGGGGGGGGTTCCCATAACAACAAGCCTTCGACCATGTTTCATTTACCTAACCTCTCTTTGACCAAAGGATAGCACTTTGATCGTATTGCTGCTATTTCAAAACAGTCTGCGCCTGGAGTGGAGTTTCAACACAAGCAACAAGAGTTTCACTCAAACACTCGCCTGCACTCGAGCAAGACAGTGTGTGAACTTTGAAGCCCACAGTATTACTGGAGCTAGCAGCTAGACATGTTCTCACACACGCGGCGCTTGCCAACACAAAAAAAAAGCCCCGTTCCAAGCTTAGCTAGGAGGGGAAGAGAGAGAGAAGGGAAGGAAAAAAGGTAACAAGTCTCTTGCAAATTAATAATAAAAGAAGCCTTGTCTGGTCACATGAGACGCGGGCCTGGGAGGTGACGCACTGACTCTGTCGTTTTGTGTCGACGTGTTAATGGATACCGAGGCTCTTGCGGTCCATGGGAGAGCCCAGAAGTCAATATCTTTCCCCAGTGACTCAAAAAAAACAAAAACGCAGTCTGGCACCTGGGAATGCCAAGGGGTAAAAAAAGAGTTATGTAAGCATCACTCAGTACATGCACACTATGTATGACGACTGAAAAGCAACAGGGGGGAGAAAAAAACTAGTAACAAATTAAAAAGTAATCATGGTTCTTTCTATAATGGTGTTTTAATATGGAAATTGCAGGGGAACTGTGAGGGGATATCATGGGACGGTTGTTCGAGAACTTTTTGTTAATTCACTTCTAGTGAAACCTCTCCAGAACTAGAGCCGGACAGATGTGTCGGTTTGTCCAATATATATATATATATATATATATATATATATATATATATATGTCAATTTTTTGACTTTTTTGACGACTGCAATTATGCGGCCGATGTGTCCCGAATTTTAACCTTTCGATTTCTTTCAAGAATAGCCGGTCTACAGGTGCAGGCTTAATTAAAAGGCATTGCAATGTAGATCGGCTTGTAGATCGGCTAACACTTCTGAACAGGTAGTGAGTGGTTAAATAAAATAAAAAGAAGTTCAGTACTTGAGTTCAGTACTTGTTTCCTTGTTCTTTGTCAAATGAAAGTTTTTGTGTTTGGTTTTATTTATTCGTTTGCTTATAAGTTAGATGTTCTCAAAAGGAAAATTGTAAAAAAAATGCCACAGGTGTCAAGATTACGTCCTTTTCTTTTCTTCTTTACTTAAACATTGGCTAAAACATTGGTAATCGGCGGTCTAGGACTCTCCGAAATCTTGATTGGAGCCAAAACCCAGGCATTGGTCTGGTTCTAGATAAGGTAGGACTTTCTCTGCTCAGTCAGGGGGGAGAAAGAGAAAGGGAAAAAAGACGCTCCATAAATGACTGCTGGAATGCAGCCTCATTTCCTCGCCCCGGCTCCACCTTCTCCGCACCCTCGTCCAACTCCAAGTTCAGGAGCCCTTTCACGCCGAAAGCAGCCCGAGACGCGACAATCCCAATAGGCTCTATGCACAGCAGCCATATTATCACTTCCTTCACAGGTGTTACCAATGATACTAATGAAGGCTCTGTTCCATTTAGTGTAGCACAGTGGTTTCCACGACCCCCCATAACTCTGAGAGTGTACAAATGGAACCAAATGGACCCTTGCGGGTCCATTTGGTTCCATTTGTACACTCTCAGAGTTACACACCCGTAAGGAGCCATTTGGAAGGTTTCCAGTGGGCCAACATGCACGATATCAGCACCCTGACTCTGTTTGACCAGAATGGAACAGAGCCTTCATTAGTATCATTGGTAACACCTGTGAATGTCTTCATAATATGGCTGCTGTGAATAGAGCCAATTATGGCACACTTTCCAAGCAGCAAACGGGCCAATAGTGGCGGGGCCTTCCTCCGGCAGCACACCGGGCTCACATTTCCCCCACACAGGGAGACAATGAATGGGGATGGGCTGGCCCAGCTCTCCAGTTACCAAAAGGACCAAAGGGAAGTTGTAACTAATAAATAAAAAAATAAAAAAGGAGTGGGTGTGTGGGGTCAATGGGAGGGAGGGGACGGGAGGATGATTTCCACATTCCTCACACCTCAACCCATGTCACGGGTGGGTGGCCAGTGGTGTAAAGTAACTAAGTACATTTACTCAAGTACTGTACTTAAGTACACTTTTGAGGAATTTTGACTTTACTGGAGTATTTCCAATTTAAAAGTAAATTACCAATTTACTTTTACTCCACTACAATTATTTGAAAACTTGAGTTACTAGTTACTTTGCAGATATAAATGATCATATTATAAAACATACATTAACCACTTTAGCCCTATTTCATACCTAGGCTATTTGAAAATAGCAGATCTACAAGCTAACAACGCGTCGCATCGTGACGCGTTGTGAGCTTGTAGATCTGCTATTTTCAAACATTAGTACTTTTGGTACTTTTAAGTATATTTTGATGCCAATACTTTTGTACTTTTCCTCGAGTAAATTTTGAATTCTGGACTTTTACTTGTAACGGAGTATTTCTATATTGCAGTATTGATACTTTTACTTAAGTAAAACAATTGAGTACTTTTTCCACCAGCAGCATTGAGAGCGACACAGGCTAGGATAATCTGTAATGGCTGTATAACGGGATGGGTTTGGGTCTTTCACTCCCATCAATCCCGGTCCGTTTAAATGCCATCTCAAACCATTATTGAGAAAAGCTTCAGAAAGGCTCAGCTGTACGTTTTGAGCCAGTCCTAGCTTGACTTCAGCTCCCTCTTCATTCCCTTTCACTCTAGAATGCATAAAGCAACTAGATAAGACTAGGCAGCTCAAAAAAGGCATTTGTCTTCATTAGACCAGGAACTATGAACGAACACATTCATCTGCAGGCTTGCCCTTAGTCCTGCCCCGAGCTCAACTCAAAGCAGTCTCCCATTTAATGTCCCAGGACATTAACCCATTAAGACCAGGGACGCATCTGCGTCTCATTTTAAGATTTATTTGGGCTATTCAAAAATAGCAGATCTACAAGCTCATAGCGCGGCACCGAGTGCCGCGCTACGAGCTTGTAAATCTGCTATTTTTGAAAAATGTTGAAAAAGTATTTTCCAGATTTTTTTCAAAAAACTGTTGAGATTTAGATTTTTTTAAAGAATCGCCTCAATGGGTTAAATACCATTTGTTTCATATGATCACAATTTCTTACACGTCCTCAGAGAATAAAGACAGCGCTTTTGTCAAAATGACATCACGTGAATATAAATTGAAACCTAAAAAACATTCCATAAAAATGACATCATACTGGAAATCCCACACCCCTGTTTAAAAACAGAGTTTTTAAAAATAAAGCCAAGAAAATCGTGTGACAATAATCGGTTTCAAAGTACGGTGGGAAATTTGTGATGAACATATAATGAACATGTGGTGTAAGTATGTCCAGAAGATTTAACACCACAAGCTTGTCACAAACTTTGAAACAGAGTAACAATTGTTGCATGCTTGCCTTTCACACACTACTCAACCTTTACTTTGAAACAGTAACTATTGTTACTGTCACTGTATGTTGTCACACGATTTTCATAACCCGATTTATGTTTTTAAACCCCCAACCAAAACGTTACGGGGAGGGCGGGATTTCCAGTATGACATCATTTTACTGAATAGGTTTTAGGATTATATTCATAGTCACGTGATGTCATTTTGACAGAGGCGGTATGTTTATCACTGTCCGCCTTTAAAGTGATCCTCTATAAAAAGGTTGTCCCAGCCTCGTTCAACACGTGATACAGTTTGTGACCATTCGAGTGATTTGTTTTTTTCCTGCGTCCTACTCTTATGGCTGACCATCTACGCCAACTGACAAGAGGGGACTCTGACATGGATAATTACACGCTCAGCGTTGGACCATGTGGTACAAGTTCACAGCCAAGTAGGGGGGATGGAGTGTTTAACTCCACAACCACTAGTAGCAGTTTATCTACCTCAACTCCCACCATAGCAATCATGTTCCCTCCTCTACTTTCCCTGCATAAGGGGCCTTTGAGATCCTCTTGCTAGTTTGTTGCCGTGGTAGTGGTTTAATGACCGACACGCTACTGTCATGTCCACTCACGTCACGGTAACATACACGTGTACTTCTTCAGCATGAGCTGAACAACTAATCGAAAGCCTACTAAAACCATGGTTTTTGTTTCACAATTCATGTCATTTTGACTTGACTTGGTTAGCAGCCTATTTCAAACATTTTATTTGGGGTGCGTTCGGCAATGCGCACCGGGAGCACACTCACGTATTAGTTTGTATTGGCCAGTGCGTTCGGTGCTATATATCCGAACGCACCCATGGTCAGCTGCTGAACCTTGCCCTCGTCTCCTCGCCGAGGGTTAACAACAAACATTGTACGAGCCATCTCCCCATCTACCAGGCTCACAGAGGCACCATAAAACCACATTATATAGGCCATTTGGCCAAAAACAATCAAACAATCAAAATACACCAGGACAATCCCTACACAAATAAACTCAGAGGCCATATTGCCTCATCTGAATGGCTCCAGTGAAGTGACGAGTATTGTCTGAAACTTATCAACACCTATTCATTCAGTTCCTCCGGAGAAATTCCTCACATAAGGAGAAGAAGCTGAAGAATCACCTTCCCACCTTCCCAGAAGTCATCTCAGTGTCTGAAACTCAATACTGTCAACAAAAGTTAAAGGACCAGTGAACCATACAGAGAAATGGGGTTTTCCCGATATACCATAGCTACCAGGTTTGGTGATGTCAGAGTACCCTAATACAGGGGTCTTCAACAGGGGGTCCTCAGAGCTACTATAGGGGGTCCGCCAAATCTTTGTGTGATAGGATTTTTTTTTTACATTAACCACTTGAACCCTAGCATCCCTTTTCTGAGGAGAACTTTAGCCAAAAATAGCCGATCTACAAGCTCACAACGCCTCGCGCTGCGAGGCGTTGTGAGCTTGTAGATCGGCTATTTTTGGCAAAGAGTTATAGGTGTGGAGGGAAAAAAAGAGCAGCGAAAATGTATCTGAAACACAACTTTATACAATACAGAGGGGGTCCCTGCTTCATCTCTCTCTCAGCTAGGGGGTCCTTAGCCTGAAAACGTTGAAGACCACTGCCTGTATCTCACCAACCAATACCCACGATGCCAACAGTCAGTGCAGACGCTGAGAACTTTGTCCCAAGTCTCTCAACAACACACATGCAAACATTTGACAAGGCCATCTAGGTGTTTTTTTCTTCCGTGCTCTGTGATGTCATTCTCTAAAGATAGTAATTGTGTCTGTTTGCAATTATTTAAAAAGGGAACTAGAAAAGAAAGGGGAGTAAACTAGAGCATAACGGAACCGTGCACAGTGAACGCAACGAGCGTTTACCCCAAAACAAAGTACTACTTTGAAGTTCCACAAACCCTTGCTTGAACACAACAACAACAAAATCTGCTTAAAAGCAGCCCCCGTCTTGACATTGAAAACAGCACAGTCACTTTCCTTACATCATCAACCACAACAACTTCACACTGATTGTATACTTTGAGGGCCGTTCGTCGCACGGACATGGGCGACTAAAAGAGCAGTGTTTACAGGGAGCCGCTGATTATAAGCCGTCAGCACAGAGGACTGAACAGTCAGGCTGGAAGGAAGCTGCATCCACAACAGAACACAGGATCACAGGAGACTTCACCTGCTCAAAGGGAAGGGCAGAGCAACAGTGAACTGCTTTGTAATTACACAAAGCGGTGTCTCACAGCGTGCTTTGCCCTTTTTTTTTCCCAAATAGAAATTCCAAGACTTTTTCCATACTGATTATTTTTCTGTAACCCCATTGAGACCTGGAACGCATCTGTGTCATTTTAAGATGTCTTTAGCTATTCAAAAATAACAGATATACAAGCTCATAGCGCGGCACCGAGTGCCGCGCTATGAGCTTGTAGATCTGCTATTTTTGAAGAAAGAAAAAAAAGGTGTGAAAATGTGTGCAAATCTTTGAATATATATAAATACATTTTTAACTCAAATCTTTGCTTCTGGGGGTCCGTGGAACTAAATATTTAATCAGATGGCGGGTCCGCGGCCTAATACATATCATTTTGGGGGCCCTTGACATGAAAAGGTTTGAGAACCACTGATATATAAATAGCAACATACGTTTAAAAAATGTGTCAGGATTTAGAAGACATTTGTAGAATCCCCCAGAAGCAAAGATTTGAGTTAAAAACGTTCACTCAATATATATATATTCAAAGATTCACACACATTTTCAAGATTTCTTCAAAAATAGCAGATCTACAAGCTCATAGCGCGGCACTCAGTGCCGCGCTATGAGCTTGTATATCTGCTATTTTTGAACAGCCCAAAATAAATCTTTAAAAAATGACACAGCTACGTTCCCGGTCTAAATGGAGTAAGGTCTATACTGTTTGTAGCATTCAAAGAGTGTGTGTTTGTGTTGGAATTTTGACCTTTTGATCACCAGCACCGGGCAGTGATCCTTGCATGCTTGTTGCCTTGCAGAACACCAATGCTGCCCCTCTCCCATGATTCTGGTGATGTCAGCTTCTTCGCTGCATAACGCTGTAGTGTTTGACTCGAGAGCGAACCAGGTTACTCGGGGTGTTTGAGCCATAAGCTCGAAAACAAACAATGATCTTATTTTATTTGACAGTTTTCCAAAATGCACCGGGCTAACTTTAGCACAGGTGTCGACTCAGGCGCAATTTAAAATCGTTGAATAGCTTCACTATATTGAATAATAATACCATGCCGCAGCCCTTTTATTGAATTATAAATGGTGCCCAGGTTTTCTAAGCTTACATTATTACATTTCATTCTTACATCTTTCTTTCTTTCTTTTTCAAAACCTTCACCTAAATGTCCATACTTTTCCAGGTCTTGAAAACAGTCATTCATAATTCCATACTTTTTCCAGGGCAGTGCAAGCACCCTGCTTTATGTAGAGAAGCTCAGTGTCTCGTCAAATATTGGGCCATATGAATAAATCGCAAAGGTTTAGGGAAGAAATCATGTGCATTCTAAATCAGGCTTGATTCTAATGACTTCCACCTGGTACTTCTCCTTGTTCCATTGCATGCTAGGCTACTCCTATGGTAAGTATATTTTATACTTCCAAGCAGTGGTGGAAAAAGTACTCAAATGTTTTACTTAAGTAAAAGTATCAATACTGCGATGTAGAAGTACTCTGTTACAAGTCAAAGTTTGGATTAAAAAAATGTGCTTGAGTAAAAGTACAAAAGTATTGGTATCAAAAGTACCAAAAGTAAAAGTACTAAAATATTTGAAAATAGCAGATCTACAAGCTCACAACGCGTTGTGAGCTTGTATTTTCAAATAGCATAGGGATAAAATAGGGCTAACGTGGTCAATGCATGTTTTATAATGTAGTCATTTATATCTGCAAAGTAACTAGTAACTCAAGTTTTCAAATAATTGTAGTGGAGTAAAAGTACAATATTTGCCTCTGAGATGCAGTGGAGTAGAAGTAAAAGTATAGACAATTGGAAACACTCTCCAGTAAAGTAAAAGTACCTCAAAATTGTACTTAAGCACAGTACTTGAGTAAATGTACTTAGTTACTTTACACCACTGCTTCGAAAATTAACCACTTTCAACGTGGTGTCCCTATTTTTGGGCATGGCGAAAGTTTAAGATGTTCAAAAATGCCAAAAAAACAGCACATCCACAAGCTCACACCGATGTGAGGCCTTGTGAGCTTACAGGTCGGCTATTTCCACAGCGCGGCACTGCTGTGCGACAAAGTATAACATAGGGCTTTAAGTGGTTAAGCATACACTACCCTCAGAGATATGCCATATCAGCTGGAAACAGAGGGGCTCATTCAGGTTCTCTGCTCAGCAACAAGAAAAAAAAGAAAAAAGAGCAGGTGAGGGTCTTTTTTAACCCATTAAGCCCGGGAACGCATCTGTGTGTCATTTTTAAGATTTCTTTGGGGCTATTCAAAAAAATAGCAGATCTACAAGCTCATAGCGCGGCACCGAGTGCCGCGCTATGAGCTTGTAGATCTGCTATTTATTTATTTTTTAATCGTGAAGATTTGTGCAAATCTTTGAAGATATGTTTTTTTAAGGCGAACATTTGTACAGTAACTCGAATCTTTGCTTCTGGAGATTCTAAATCCTAACATTTTTTTTAAACGTATGTTTCAGTGGTCAGTGGTATCAGTGGTGCTCAAACATTTTCATGTCAAGGACCCCCAACAATATATGTATTTTGCCGCTGAAAATATTTTGTTCCAGGGACCCCCAGAAGCAAACATTTGAGTTACAAATGTTAGCTTTAAAAATACATATAAATTCAGATTTGCACACATGTTCACGATTTTTCAAAAATAGCAGATCTACAAAGCTCATAGCGCGGCACTCGGTGCCGCGCTACGAGCTTGTAGATCTGCTATTTTCGAATAGCCCAAAGAAATCTAAAAGTGACAAGCGATGCGCTCCCCGGTCTCAAGGGGTTAAAAAGAGAGCTCGAGCAGGAGACACACACTGGTCTGCATTGTCAAAGTTGTGAGTGCTGTCCTGATAGGCAAAGGGAGAACTGTGGGAAACGGCCCAACGCTGAGGGAAGAAAAAAGGGGGGCAGGACACTCATCTCCTGCACAAAGGTCAAGCTTTAAGACCACCGCTCTGTAGTTTTTTTTGATCAAAACAGTTTGCCTTGGGACGGCAGGAACTTCAAATACGGCCAAGCAGCGGCCGTGCCGGGTTGAATAAGTACACCGATGTGTGTGGGAGACAGACTTCAATGTCAAGTCTCTCCAAGGCAGAATATCTCTTCCACCAATCTTCAAATGCTAACAGTGAGTCTGTAATAGGCTCTACGCACAGCAGCCTTATTGTCAAGAAAGTTCCTTACTTCCTTCACAGGTGTTACCAATGACACTAACGAAGGCTCTGTTCCATTTCGTGGAGCACAGTGGTTCTCAAACTTTTTTTAATTTCAAGGACACCAGTAACTCTGAGAGTGTACAAATGGAACCAAACGGACCCTTACGGGTCCGTTTGGTTCCATTTGTACACTCTCAGAGTTACACACCCGTAAGGGGCCATTTGGAACCCCTTCAAGGAACCATGGGGGGGTCCCCTGGACCACACTTTGAGACCCACTGTTCGTTTCCAGTGAGCCGACACGCACGGCATCAGCACGTTTGCCCAGAATGGAACAGAGCCTTCATCATTATTATTATTGGTAACACCTGTGAAGGCTCAATGTCTTTACAATATGGCGGCTGTGCACACAGCCTATTCCTCCCCTCCGGTAACAAGTTGAGAACAGGAAGCTGTCACCTGCTCTTCAAGGGTATTCGGCCAGTCACAACGTGGTACACACGTCATGAAAATGTCCATGATTTCCATTTTAGTTTTAAGTAGGTTCCCAGTAGGCTCTACAGGACTACAGACTAGGGCAGAAGCTTTTTTAAATTGTGGGAGCCATCTCATTCGTCTTGAGAGACAATGTGGACCACACAATAATGCCTAATGTATACTCTCCGTCACACGGCGGAGTCACTGGCTGACAAGACCAGTTCTTTTCGGCACGAGGGAGCATTAATAGAGCTTAAGGCTCGGGTTACCAGTATCACACAAAAGCTTTCCATGACTGTCAGGATCAGCTATGTTAATACCAAGTTATTACTGCATAAGCTATATGCCAAGGGGAAAAAAATACTTTAGAATGCAAATTATACTGTAATCTATGACCTTGTTGTAAATCACAGCTTTTAGACAAGAAAAATGCTTAGTTTAAGGAGACAATTTTTACTTACTGATATGTCAAAAGCTGCTGAACACAGCGCTGTGATGTTAAATCACTTCATACCCCAATAGAAATGACAGACATGACCGTATGCATTACAGAATCACTGGCTATTATGTTGAGGCGAATCACGGCGGCTCCGAATGGTTGTCATTCTGGTGGTTTGAAGACAGTGGTGGGAAAAAGTACTCAAATTCTTTACTTAAGTAAAAGTACCAATACTGCAATATAAAAGTACTCTGTTACAAGCAAAAGTCCAGAATTCAAAATTTACTTGAGTATAAGTACACAAGTATTGGCATAAAAATGTAGTTAAGGTATCAAAAGTAAAAGTACTAAATATTTGAAAATAGCAGATCTACAAGCTCGCGACGCGTTGTGAGCTTGTTTTGTTCAACATATTTTGAGAGACATCATCAATGGGGAATCCAAGCTAATAGAAACTGCAGGCTTTCTATTCCTGGAAAGTTGCAATGCAATAAAAGAAGCCATTGCTCTGGTGTAATAAAAAGCTAAATAAGAAATGTGAAATCTTGTTGGGAAAAAAAAAGAATCATGCCTAACGATGATGTCACTGGTAGACGGGTTTCTGGGCTGTCCACAGCCCTCCTACGAGACACAGACCAAGTAGAAAAAAATTGCACCATTTTATCATGAGTATTAGTGAGGACCAATTCTATGAAGATAGGTTGAAAATCAGTGAAGTCGTCCTTTAACATACCTGGGTCATTACTATTTTGACTGATTTTCATTTTTAAAAAAGGAGTTGGCAATTTTCTCTCATTATATTGTTTATTTATTGAAGTAGAGAATGAGAGCTGGGTTGGAGACAGCAGTAACTTGGGGGCACAGGGGGGATATATTGGAGGTATTTAACCACAAGCCAGCTGGACTGCATATGTTCTGTCTACAGATGGGGATCTTAACCAGGGTCGTTATAGTGATAACTAACTGAGACTTTATGGTGACTGTGTGTTTACAAAACCAACTAAAGCAAACTAAATGTCCCTAGTTTTAGTCTTTGTCAGTATCCAATATTTGTCTTTAAAATATTTGTCAGAGCTTTTGGATGTCTTGCCCGACTACCCCATATTACAATAACAAAAACACTAAGACTAATAAAAACTAAACTAAAACCAAATAAAAAACTAAACTAGCAAACCCACTGAAAAACGAGAAACTAACAAACTGAAAACATGAAGACAAAACGAAATAAAACGACAATTTCCAGCTACAATAACCTTGGAACGCATCTGCGTCACTTCTTCATTTGAGCTACAAAGCATTATTTGACACTTTGGCTATTCAAAAATAGCAGATCTACAAGCTCGTAGCGCGGCACTGAGTGCCGCGCTACGAGCTTCTATATCTGCTATTTTTTTTAAATCGTGAAAATTTGTGCAAATCTTTGTATATATATATTGTTTAAAGCGAACATTTTTGACTCTATTCTTTGCTTCTGGGGGTCCCTGGAACAAAAAATGTATGGAGGTCGGCGGCCAAATACATATCATTTGGGGGTCCTTGACATGAAAAAGTTTGAGCACCACTGATATAGAAACATACGATTTTCTTTTCAGAATACTGTTGGGATTTAGAAGACATTTTTTAGAATCGGCTTCAGGTCTTAATGGGTTAACCACTACCACTTTTGACTTGTAATCCCAGCACCAAACTAAAAGAATGTCATGTCGTCCTTCCGTCCATGACACCACGACTGGGTGCTTGGGTTTTATATTGTAAAGGAGGTTCTGGAGCAGTATTTCACTGTTCCAGCCAGTGTGAATATTTCATCAGGTCAAACAGCTCAATGTTTTACTACATCACTCTACTAGCCCGGCGACACGACGAGTTCAAACCCCTGGCCTTTTCTCGAGCCACGTGATGAAACACAGGCTACACATACCTGATACACTGCATAATAATAACAGAGCTAAGAGCATCTGGAGTTCAACTAAAAAGGTTAGCTCACCTTCCATTTTGAGAGCTATAATCTACAAGAGAATGAATACGAGACTGAAATCTTCCTGTCTCTTCTCTTAAACCCTAGCGTCCCAATTCTAGGCATATCATAGGCTACAATTCAGCAAAAATAGGTTAAGATTCTGCAAAAATAGCCGATCTACATACGAGCTCACAATGTGTCGTAATGCAGCAGATAGTGAGCGAGCGTGTAGATTTATTTTAAACAAAGATATTTGGTTTAGACAGTGGTGGAAAAAGGTACTCAAATGTTTTACTTAAGTAAAAGTATCGATACTGCAAGTAAAAGTCCAGAATTCAAAATGTTACTTACTTGAGTAAAAGTACAAAAGTATTGGCATCAAAATGTACTTAAAAGTACCAAAAGTAAAAGTACTGAAATGTTTGAAAATAGCCTAGGTATAAAATTGGGGCGTTAAGTGGTTAATGTATGTTTCATAATATCATAATTTATATCTGAAAAGTAGAAGTAGAAGTCAAAGTATAGGAAATTGGAAATACTCAAGTAAAGTACAAATACCTCAAAATTGTACTTAAGTAAATGTACTTCGTTACTTTCCACCACTGGGTTTAGAGGGAAAAAAGGAGTGGACCAAGAAGAATGCCCACTCCTTTTTTTTTTTGCCACGCAAACATACAGAAAGGTATTCATCATCATGGCAAATCCAGCAGGATTTCTCATTCGTATCACAGGAAAAAAGATAAGTCATACATTACAAGCCTTTGTCTGGGCAGAGCCCAGCGTCTACAAAGATAAAGACACACCTATCTCTGAACACAGCCAGCCTGTTGTCCTGGTAGTGAACCAACTTCACACTGGCCATCAATCTTTAAGGGCTGGGCACAATGGCAGGATTGAGAAACGGGAGTCATACCAGTCGTGATCTCATGAAGCCATCCTGCCCCAATAATCCTATTTGTTCTATTGATACATCAAAAAAAGACGTTTGTTTCTGTGAACAAGCGGCTCCTCAAATGGGGCAACAGTTAACGAGTCCCTGGAATAAAAGCTCCTCTCGAAAAATCGTGAAAATGTGTGCAAATCTTTGAATATATATATTTTTAAAGCGAACATTTTTAACTCAAATCGTTGCTTCTGGGGGTCCCTGGAACAACATATTTTGATGGGGGTCCACGGCCAAATACATATCATTTTTCCATTTAGGAGACATGTAGAATCGCTTCAGGTCTCAATGTGTTAAACTTTTAGTTTTGTCGTAAATGAATGCCCTACTTGATACTGTTGATTTTGACATCAAATTTTGATTTAGTTTTAGTCAAGTCTTTTGAATCAAATTCCATTTAGTTTTAGTCACGTTTTAGTCATCTGAACTATTTCACTGTTAGTCTAGTTTTAGTCGACTAAATATCATCACTAGTCCCTCACTAACATTTTGGTCTAGTTTTTATTTGTTGATGAAATTGTCCATATATTTAGTCTTAGTTTTAGTCATCATGTCTTGAGGTTTTTATTTTGTTTTCATCAGTGAAAAAAGGTAGTCGACGAACATTTGTCGTCATAGTTTTAGTCGACGAAATCAACACTAAGAAATAGCCGATCTACAAGCTTGAAACGCGGTGCGAAGCGACGAGTTTTGAGCTTGTCGATCTGCCATTTTTTATATTTTGTAATTAGAATCCTGAAAAGTAACAGTTTTGGACATATGAGGTTGAGGGCTTCCACTCGACAGAGACGATATGTCAAGTAAAAGTCAAGAATAGCCGTCCTACAAGCTCACAGCGCGTGGCATCGCGACGCGTTGTGAGCTTGTAGGACGGCTATTTTTGACTAGCCTAAATATAAAATAGGGTCTTAAATGGTTAATGTAGGTTTTTTAATAATGATATAAATCTGCGAAGTAACTACAGCTGTCATAAATAATAGTGGCGTGAATAGTACAATATTTGCCTCAGAGATACAGTGGAGTATTAACACATTGACTGCCTGAATTATTTTCACTGCCTGTTATTCATGCCAGAGATTTTTCAATGAAAAAAAAAAAAGTACTCATGAGCCGAGATACACATTTTTAAAGTTTTAAGTTAACAAGGAAGTGGATGAGAGTAAAGATCTTCGAAAATTCATATCTCCTTGGTCTTTGGGTCAACATTTTTTTTTTTTTTCTGAAAATTGACATACGCTACTAAAGTAAAAGAAACTAAACATTGCACTTAAAGTACAGTACTTGAGTAAATGCACTTAGCTACTTCCCTACACTGTACAGTAAAGTCTGACAAAAGGGACATACACTTCCTGAGGAACATAGAAGATGAGTAATGTGGGATCGCTGTTTAGAGAGACTGTCATGTAACATGGAGGTCACACGTTCAATCCCCATAACGGCCAGTTATGGTCCTGTGAAAGTGTCCTTGTGTGCGTGACACTGATCCCCACTGCTAAAATGATTCTTCAATGCAGGCCTACGCTGGACCAGGGCATCTGTTACATACTGAATCAATGGACAGGCATAGTAGTCCTGTAAAAGGTCACAGGTCTAGGACAAGACCCTAGACAATGGTGGAAGAAGTACTCAGAGTAAAAGTACAAAAGTATTGGCATCAAAATATACTTAAAGTACCAAAAGTAAAATGACTAATGTTTGAAAATAGCCTAGTAGGTATAAAATAGGGCTAAAGTGGTTAAACTACTCAATGCATGCCAATCACGCATAAATGCGATCTATTAAATAGCGCACTTGGCCGCCAAGATCGCATAAATGCGTTCTATTGAAAAAAATTAAAAATTGAAAAAAAAAATTAAAAATATTATTTATATATATTTTTTTTTTCAATTTGACCCAAAGACCAAGGAGATATGATTTTTCTAAGATTTAGACTCCCATCCACTTCCTTGTTAACTCAAAACTTAAAAATTCTGTATCTCGGCTCCTGAGTACTTTTTTAATTTCAATGAAAAATCTCTGGCAGAAAACAGCAAAAAATCTGAAATAATTCTGGCAGTCATTCAGTTAATGTATGTTTAATAATATAGTAATTTATATCTGCAAAGTAACTAGTAACGAAAGTTTTCAAATAATTGTAGTGGAGTAAAAGACATACAACATTTGCCTCTGAGATGTAGTGGAGTAGAAGTAAAAGCATTCCAAATTGGAAATACTCCAGTAAAGTAAAAAAGCAACTCAAAATTGTACTTAAGTACAGTACTTTCCACCACTGACCCTAGAAAACAACTCAGTATAGTATTATAGTTAGATATCCTGAAATAAAATTAAAAAATACAAGTGAAAAGGTATTTTTCTGACACAAATAGACAGCCTGGATGGATCTGTGTCACAAACAGTGGAGTGCATATATTCCATCAGCAGGGTGCCTAGTCTCCTCATCCATATGACCTGATTATCTGCACTACAACAGCATCATCACTAACCCCACACACCAGAGCTACAAGACCAGTTTAGAGCCCGACCCATATATATATGTTTGGCCCATATATATCGGACATGAACTGATAAAAAAACAACAACAATTGGACATCGGTATCAGCAATTATGCAGCCTGATATTTTACATTGTAATGTTTCTTTTTCAAAAATATAGATCTACAAGCTCGCAATGCAATGTGATGTCCCTGATAATTAAAGCTCTCCTTAGCCATGTCCCTAGCCTTAACCCATTAAGACCTGGAACTGTCATTTAGATTTGAGCTAAAAAGCATTATTTTACACTTCGGGCTATTCAAAAATAGCAGATATACAAGCTCATAGCGCGGCACCGAGTGCCGCGCTACGAGCTTGTAGATCTGCTATTTTTGAAAATTTGTGAAAATGTGTGCAAATCTTTGAATATATACATTTTTAAAGCGAACATTTTAACTCAAATCTTTGCTTCTGGGGGTCCCTGGAAAAAAATATTTTGATGGGGGTCCGCGGCCAAATTCATATCATTTTGGGGGTCCTTGACATGAAAAAGTTTGAGCACCACTGATATAGAAACATATGGTTTTCAGAAAACTGTTGGGATTTAGGAGACATGTAGAATCGGCTTCAGGTCTCAATGGGTTAAAGATAAATGCTCTTTTTATATATTAAAGTTGAATATGTATACTTAATTTAACAAACCATTTTTTTTGGTTTGCTTATAAACTTTAATCCAATTCCCAAATTGAAATATATATATATTTTTTACAAAGTACCAGTCAAAACATCAGTAATAGGTTGTCTAGAATAGGACTCTCCAAAATCGGGTAGGTGAGTTCCAACAAACCGGAGGCTTATGGACTGGGTGATGAAAGTGGGTGCACACAGCGGGGAAACCATCTCTGTGCACCATGTATGCAGTCATAATAAATGTATATATACACCCACCTCTGATATAAAGCCAGGGCAGAAGGTAGTTCATCTGCAGCACAATGCAGGCGAGCCTTTTAAATTCTACACAGATGGGTCAATTGATAGCACTGAAACGGTTCACAGTGACTCAACGCAATCACTGTGCGTGCGCGTGTGTGTGCGTGTGCGTGTGCGTGTGCGTGTGCGTGTGTGTGTGTGTGTGTCTCATGCGTGCATTTTGAACCCATTAAGACCTAAGGCTGATTCTACCAATGTCTTAAAAAAACGTTTGTTTCTATATCAGAGGTGCTCAATTTTTTTCATGTCAATGACCCCCAAAAATGATATGTATTTTGCTGCCGACCCCACAAATATGTTGTTCCAGGGACCCCCAGAAGCAAAGATTTTAGTTACAAGCGTTCGCTTTGAAACAATATATATTCAAAGATTTGCAAACATTTTCATAATTTTTCAAAAATAGCAGATCTACAAGCTCTAGCGCGGCACTCAGTGCCACGCTATTTTTGAATAGCCAAAGTGTAAGAATAATGCTTTTTAGCTCAAATCAAAAAGTGACACAGATGCGTTCCAGATCTTAATGGGTTAAGAGGTCAAGTACGGTCTGGAGCACCGAGGTGATGATGAGAAGAAGACACAGAAGTTATATCACGAGAAACAAACGGCCATTATTCAGTGTGGGTGGATGTAATCTGCAACTGATCACGGGAGATCAGATCAAAAGGAGTTGAATACAAGCGCAAAGGAGAGTGTGTGCCATAGTGTACATAGTGAAAGTACACCTGCTAATAATGAGCTGAGAGAACAAAACAATGACACTCCTTTCCAAACGCACGAAAACACATATCTCAGTAACTCGCACAATCTGGGATTTGTTTTTATCATCTGGTGTTCAAAGTGGGGTCCAGGGGCCTCCAGGGGTCCTGGGGGGGGGGGGGGGGGCACTGCTCTATGGAGCATGTAGCCCATGTCTGCCGTCGGTACTGTGATGGAATGCTTCTGTCTCAATAAAGAACACACTCCAGAGAGAGAAGAAGAAGAAGAAGGCCGCCCACCATCCTGTTAACGGTCAAAGAAACACTCTTCTTTGTAGAGAGAGATCAGCTTTAAGGAATGACCGCATCATTAAGGCTTTTTTTTTCTTTCCAGGGTCAGCTTAAGCGTAGTTCACAGAAAAAACACATTTTTGTTTACAGATGCCAATCGAGAGGTTCAAAGGCAGGGGAGTGGGAAAAAAAATACACAAGCCTGCCAGGAGACTAGAATACATCCAAGCAAAAGGTGATGCATCCCACAGGAAATCACAGGGTGGGGGGGGGGGGGGGTGAGCCAGCGACCAAGGACCTGCTGCCATGGAAACTGATAAGCCAACAGGTGTCATCTATTGATGCCAACTTGTCTGTCATTTTCTCTTTACTCAGTCAGTGTGAGGCCATGACAACATCCTCTCCAGTGTGTGTGTGTGTGTGTGTGTGTGTGTGTGTGTGTGTGTGTGTGTGTGTGTGTGTGTGTGGCGATGCAGTGAACACGCGTGTCGGGGGTTTAAGGATGGACCACAACATTGAGGTGATCTTCTTGATTAGGAACAAGAACACAGGTTTGAATTTAACCCATTGAGACCTGAAGCTGATTCTACATGTCTCCTAAATCTCAACAGTATTCTGAAAAACCTATGTTTCTACATCAGTGGTTCTCAATCTTTTTCATGTCAAGGACCCCCAGAATTATGTGTATTTGGCCGCGGACCCCCATCAAAATATGTTGTTCCAGGGACCCCCAGAAGCAAAGATTTGAGTTAAAAATGTTCGCTTTAAAAATATATATATTCAAAGATTTGCACACATTTTCACGATTTAAAAAAAATAGCAGATCTACAAGCTCATAGCGCTATGAGCTTGTAGATCTGCTATTTTTGAATAGCCCAAAGTGTAATAATGCTTTTTAGCTCAAATCTGCTTAATAATTGTGTGCAGTAATATCCTGTGACATCAGTTCAAGTTATTGCAGAATGTAGGCATCAATGTCATCGTTATTGAAATATCTCATTTAGAATTATGTCTAAAAAAAGGCAAATAGTGATGGTCAAGATACAAAAAGTAACACCGCTGTTCATGCTGGCAACGATAATATCTAGAGAGACAATCGATCAGTATGATACTTACTATTTACTACATGTTATGAGCTTGTAGATCTGCTTTTTCCCCCTTTAAAAGGGGACATGCCTTAAATAGGGATGGTTGAAAGTGGTTAAACAACTGCTCTTTCACAACAAGTACCATCGGTGCATGCATACCAATCCATTCCAGCTCGTGGTTTAACACATTTTCAAGCAGGTATAACTGACATGATGCAACACACACACACACACACACACACACACACACACACACACAGAGTGGTCTCTTCACTGGGCTATGGAAGCGGCCAGATGAACATGTCAGCCCGTGGGGAGGAGGTGCGTGTTAACCCTTTACGACCGGGAACCGCATCTGTGTGTCATTTTTTTAGATTTATTTGGCTATTCAAAAATAGCAGATATACAAGCTCGTAGCGCGGCACCGAGTGCCGCGCTACGAGCTTGTAGATCTGCTATTTTTGAAAAAAATCGTGAAACATTGTTAAACTCAAATCTTGGCTTCTGGGGATTTTACAAATGTCTTCTAAATACTAAGAGTTTCTTGAAAAAACCTATGTTGCTATAATATCAGTGGTTCTCAAACTTTTTTTCATGTCAAGGAACCCCCAAAATGCCATGTATTTGGCTGCAGACCCCCCCATCTCAAAATATTTTGTTCCAGGGCCCCCCCCCCCAGATTCAAAGATTTGAGTAAAAAAATGTAGATATATTCAAATTTTTTCACACATTTTCACTGTTCTTTTCCAAAACAAATAGCAGATCTACGAGCTTGTATATCTGCTATTTTTGAATAGCCCAAAGAAATCTAAAAAAATGGCACACACACCGATGCGTTCCCGGTCTTAATGGGCTAAAGGGGTCTCTGGGAAAGCTTAGCAGCGCTTTGGTGGTACAGCATGTTATCTTCTGCAACACAGAGCTGGGCTCCTCTTTGAAGTGCTGAGCTACAGAGTAGACCCGGGGCCAGGGGGCTGGAGGAGAGAGGGTTGGACAGCTACAAAGGAATACATAAAAAAAAAAAGAAACTAACCCAAAGGTACAAAAACATGAGGAGTGGAATGGGGGGGTAACGTTTTTGGGGGGGGAAGACAACACAACACGCCTGCCTGCTCCACTTCTTAACAATTGAAATGTGTCATTAGTTATTTTGCCAGGAATTGTTCCCTTGTCTTGGCTGGCGGCGGGGGGAGTGTAGCGCCCAGGATCACTTTAGATGATTGGCAACCGGGTGAAAAAGGGTTACATAAATCGAGGGATAAAAAAAGATTACAAGAAAAGTATGCTGAATGCTGAATCTTAACCCATTGGAATTGTGTCATTTTTAGATTTGAGCTAAAAAGCAATATTTTACCCTTTTGGCTATTCAAAAATAGCAGATCTACAAGCTCGTAGCGCGGCACCGAGTGCCGCGCTACGAGCTTGTAGATCTGCTATTTTTGAAAAATCGTTAAAATGTGTGCAAATCTTTGAATATATATATATTTTTAAAGCGAACCGTTTTTAACTCAAATCTTTGCTTCTGGGGGGTCCCTGGAACAAAACATTTTGATGAGGGTCCGGCCAAATACATATAATTTTGGGGGTCCTTGACATGAAAAAGATTGCGCACCCCTGATATAGAAACATATGTTTTTCAGAAAACCGTTGAGATTTAGAAGACCTGTAGAATCGGCTTCAGGTCTCAATGGGTTAAAAGACTTGGTTATACTCGCGCCGGACAGCTGGTGGTGCCCGGATCTACACGCTCGCAACACGTGTGGATCGCGTGCTATTTTCGGGTGCTCCTCCGCGCTTGTCTGCCGCGCCGCGCAAGCTAACGTATAAATCTCGCTATACTTTTTGACTATGTTGTTTGGGTTATACTTGGCCCCCGGCGGATTTGTTTGGGGAGACGGACCGGTGGTGTATCCTCCTCTGGAAAAAGCAGATGGTTACCATGTGGCTTGGAGGAACGTTTGGCTGCCGAAGAGGAGGAGGGGGGGAGGAAGAAGAGGGGGGGGGGGAGGTAGACAGGACAATTAAGAGAGTGAGAGGAAGAGAATAGGCTCTATGCACAGCAGCCATATTGGACAGAAATTGGGCCCCTTCCTTGCTTCCTTCACAGGTGTTACCAATGACACTAATGAAGGCTCTGTTCCATTTAGTGTAGCACAGTGGTTCTCAAACTTTTTAATTTCAAGGACCCCCATAACTCTGAGAGTGTACAAATGGAACCAAATGGACCCGGGAGGGTCCATTTGGTTCCATTTGTACACTCTCAGAGTTACACCCTCTCAAGGAACCATGAGGGTCCCTGGACCACACTTTGAGACCCACTAGTATTTCTAGTGAGCCAACATGCACAATATCAGCACCCTAACTCTGTTTGACCAGAATGGAACAGAGCCTTCATTAGTATCATTGGTAACACCTGTGAAGGAAGACAGAATTTTTCTCCAAAATGACTGCTGTGCATAGAGCCTATTGACTCTTTCGCTCTCACTGCCCCCCCCCCCCCCCCCCCTCCCATCTCTTTCCCCTCACGCTCCTTGCTACCTCCTGTATCCGTTTTCCCTCTCTCTCTTCTCCCTCCATCCCTCTCTTTCCCTCTCTCTCTCTCCTGTCCCTTCCTCCAGAGGCTTATCCTCTCTAATAGACCTTAAGGCACGTGGACTGAGCCCGCCAGCTGCTCTGTGTGTCTGTGGCTCACGCAGCAGGTACAGGGCTGCAGCTCTTCATTCTTTTAATTATCGATTATTCTATCATCATTTACTTTTTCCATTAACCCTTTAAGACCTGAGGCCGCTTCTAAGAATTTTCTAAATCCTAACAGTTTTTTGAAAAAAAAACAAAAAAATATTTTTTCACGATTTTTCAAAAATAGCAGATATACAAGCTCATAGCGCGGCACTCGGTGCCGCGCTATGAGCTTGTAGATCTGCTATTTTTGAATAGCAAAAGAAATCTAAAGTGACAAAGATGCGTTCCAGGTATTAATGGGTTAATCGAGAAGCATGTTTTTTTTTTATTATCATTCGTGGGGGTTTTTTATACTTCAACAAATCCTTGCAAAAAAAACATTCTGAGAGATTTCTTTCTAATCAACCATGTTGTCATCAATTAGTTTGATTAACCACTTAAGCCCCGTTTTACACTTCGTAGTGAAACAGTGTCGTACAAAAATAAGAGAAAATAGCCGATAGATTATCGATAATTTTTCCTAATGAATTACGTCAATCGTTTGACCGACTGTGTACACAGGGGGGACGGTGAGGTCAGAACCTTAACCCATTGATACCTGGAACGCATCTGTGTCACTTTAGATGTCTTTGGCTATTCAAAAATAGCAGATCTACAAGCTCATAGCGCGGCACCGAGTGCCGCGCTATGAGCTTGTAGATCTGCTATTTTTGAAAAATCGGGAAAAAATATTTTTTATATTTTTTTCAAAAAACGATTTTTTTAAAGAATCGCCTAAGGTCTTAAAGGGTTAACAGGACCCTGCAGCCACACAGTCACGTTCAATGTATTGACCCAGAGCAGGAGCTGTACTGGGAGCAGGTGACACCAGTGACATTGGTGAGGGAACGTAGTGACACTGACGGTACGTTTTAACAGCGGGCGACTCTCCGGACGATCGCCGGGCGACATCGTCCAAAAGATAAATAAAATCCATCTTTTCAGATCAACATCGTTTAAAACGCACCGTTAGTTCATGCAGTGAACAAACGGACATAACGGTGCAGCCCACAACACCACCTCATCATATTAGTGCAAAGAGGACCAGAGTCTGAGCAAGACAATACACGTTAACATAGTGCATTGATATGTGTAACAAACCACCCATATGGATGGATACGTATGTGTACATAATATAATACAGTATGACTGCCAGTGGCACATTTCACTTTAATGTCAATCCCTACATTTTTGGAGAGAGACAGAGAGAGAGACTTTTACATTTGCATAGAATCCACCAATATATCAGTGTTGAAAATGTCTCTTGCAGCCTGAAGACTCTTTCAATATCTGTTTTGCTACGTCTGCATTATTTGAGTTCAATTCCGAGCACATTCCTTACTAGAACAGATGAGTGATACTATGGCAGTTCATCCTGCGGTGAGAATTGTCTAAGTCTATAGATGTTTAGTCGACATTTTGGTCACTTTTACACATCCCTAATCAACAGGCTCATATTGTTCACATACGAATCCATCGCAATAAACCGCTGAAAGTAACAGAAGTGCATTGTCCCTCACACGATGGCACCAGTGACCTACTGGACCGTTTCAACAGAGTTTGCCGTTTGCATAAATGACTGCTGACGTAGACGGAGGGCAATAGGGTAAACAAACAAAAAGAATCTGAATTTGATCTGGGCTTGAAAAATGCTTAAAAATTGCTGATCGCTGAAATGATGCTTTGATCGGACCGCAATGGGACTTCACTTCACGTGTACTTTTGCCAGTCTAGCTGGTAGGGGTTAAACGTCATATCTGGGATGCGATCTTTGCAACCAATACCAATAAGTGCCTTCAGTCCCCCCCCCCCCCCCCACCACACACACACACACACACACACACACACAAAATGTACTAAGACAGTGGTTTTCAACAGTTTTCAAGCCAAGGACCCCTAAATTGATACACATTTAGCCACGGACCCGGGACCCCCATTTGAAAATGTTTTGTGCCAGGGACCCCCAGACGCAAAGATATCAGTTAATTTTCGCTTTAGAAAATATAAATATTCAAAGCTACGCACACTTTTTCAAGGATTTTCAAAAATAGCAGATCTACAAGCTCGTAGCGCGGCACTCGGTGCCGCGCTATGAGCTTGTATATCTGCTATTTTTGAATAGCCAAAGCTAAAGTGGTTAAAAGTGATTGTGACGCTATGTTAACTAATTTCGCTGGGGACCCCCTGGCACTCCCTCAAGGACCACTGGTGGTCCCCGGACCACTGGTTGAAAACCACTGTACTAAGACATCGCTGAACTCTGTCTGTGTCATGCACAAAAAAATAGCAGATCTACAAGCTCACAACGTGTCGAAGCAACACGTTGTGAGCTTATAGATCGGCTTTTTTTTTCGGCAAGCAACGCCAGCGCTTGTATAAATCTCAATGGAGTCGCCCCTCCTTAGTTGTGAGAATGTGGCTTGGTACTTCCAAACTTGCCAGACTCCTGCCGTGCCGTGCCTCGGTACCAAAACACTCTCACCCAGAACTGACAAGAGTCTCTGTTTGAATTTTCATAAGCAGTAAATAATTTAGAGCCTGAGGGAGAGGAGAATGTGGGCCAGAGCACTGCGAGTTAAACTACTTGAAAAAACAAAACAAAAAACACCCACATTTTTATGAGCGTGCACTGGTGTCATGTTGATGGATAAAGCTACCGCGATATGCTCCGTTTCAACCTAAACTGGATTCTCATTGAACTGGCAAATCCTTCCAACTTGTTTTTTTATCTTAATTAATTCATGTTGGTGGTACTGGGGCTGTGTTGAAACTGGTCATTATCGGGACATTTATAGGCTAATGAGATTTGTTTTTTTTCTCAAGCATGTGCTTCATTGCACCACCATTTGGCTTTTCATCGAGTTTTGTTAACCCATTAAGACCTGGAACTGTGTCACTTTTTAGATTTGAGCTAAAAAGAATTATTTTACACTTTGGGCTATTCAAAAATAGCAGATATACAAGCTCATAGCGCGGCACCGAGTGCCGCGCTATGAGCTTGTAGATCTGCTATTTTTGAAAAATCTTGAAAATGTGTGCAAATCTTTGAAATATATATATTTTTAAAGCGAACATTTTTAACTCAAATCTTTGCTTCTGGGGGGTCCCTGGAACAAAATATTTTGATGGGGGTCCGCGGCCAAATACATATAATTTTGGGGGTCCTTGACATGAAAAAGATTGGGCCCCACTGATATACAAACATACGTTTTTCAGAAAACTGTTGGGATTTAGGAGACATGTAGAATCGGCTTCAGGTCTCAATGGGTTAAAGATCCCATGTGATGATGAGATGACAGCATTTCCCATGAACACAACCCTAACTCTAGAAATGAATTTACTAATCTTATTTTATTCATTAAAAGAAACAAGCTTAGTGGAATTCAACATGGTCTTAATCAAAAGCTTCAAGAAGAAAAAAAGTGATACAATAATTATAAGTGATGATATGACGATAATATTCATATCATGAAAGTATCCCGATAGCAAATGTTGATATTTTCCATGTCTCTCCGTATGTTCGTGCTCTCTAGGCTTACAGTACTTCAAGAATTATTAGAAGAAGAGGAATAGTAGGATTAATATGCAACTGGACCATTAGGACTTACACAAAGGCGTTCCGTTTGGTGAATTCAAGTACTTCCCCTTACATTACTGAAATCTCCAAATGTAGATGAACAAGTTTATCTTCCGTTTTCAACCACTTAAAAATGTTGTATTAACATATCTATCACAGAGAGAACTCCGTGTATTCCACTACAGCGTTATGTATCAAGTCAGGATAGGGTAAAAAACTGGGATTTAAGGCTGGATTTGTACTGCCAGTCTGAACAGGGCCCCGACACCTTCCTGCAGCAAAGGATGCTGGGATGCTTCTGACCAGGACTGGCCTGTTAACCCATTCAGACCTGGAACGCATCTGTGTCACTGCTTGATTTGAGCTACAAAGCATTATTTTACATTTTGGCTATTCAAAAATAGCAGACCTACAAGCTTGTAGCGCGGCACCGAGTGCCGCGCTACAAGCTTGTAGATCTGCTATTTTTGAAAAATCGTGAAAATGTGTGCAAATCTTTGAATATATATTGTTTAAAGCGAACATTTTTTAACTCTATTCTTTGCTTCTGGGGGTCCCTGGAACAAAACATTTTGAGGTGGAGGTCGGCCGCCAAATACATATCATTTTGGGGGTCCTTGACATGAAAAGGTTTGAGCACCACTGATATAGAAACATAACGTTTTTTCAGAATACTTTTGGGATTTAGAAGACATTCGTAGAATCGGCTTCAGGTCTTAGTTAATGGGTTAAGAGGAACAAGCATTCACAAAGACAAGACGTTTCCACGTCAATAGAACCTCTGCTCTTTGTGTGTGTGTGTGTGTGTGTGTGTGTGTGTGTGTGTGTGTGTGTGTGTGTGTGTGTGTGTGTGTGTGTGTGTGTGTGTGTCTCTCTCTCTCTCTCTCTCTCTCTCTGAGGTTTGGTCGTACACCGCTGTTCAAGTGGCTGTGGTGGGCCATTCAGAGGGAATGTATTGAGGAGGGGGGTGGGGGTGGGATGGAGGGGTGATGCGATTGTGTTTGGCCACGAGGTGGAAAATAAAGAGACGGGGTCCGAGCCGAAAGCACCACCAGCTACACAGACACTGAGAGCAACTCACACTAGAGGTGCCAACAGTTGATCCAACTAATCCATCATAACACATAATCGTCGATAATCAATCATTTTGTCGATTTGTTGATATATTATATATATATTATTTCTGCAAAAACACTTCTTGATTATTTGATTAATCGAAAATGTAATGATATGATGTAATAATAATACGTTTTTTGTTTTGTTTTTTCACACCAGAGATAACGCGATCCGAGGATTTACTGCTCCATTCACTTCCATTCATTTTTATTACTTAAAAATGCTGTATCTCAGCTCCTTTACTATGTATTTTTGGTCCAGACATGCTATTTTCAAAGGCAGACAATTAATGTCAACGAGGTCTCGATGAACCTCGTTGACATTTGTGAAACGAACACAGTGCAACCCTCAGTGATTACTTAGCAACCATCAGGGGATCGATCATACTGGAGATAAATATTCTGTGACTACTTGAAAAATGAAGAACATCTCAAAATATCTGGCCGTGGGTGAGTGCCAGAGTGTATACACTCTGGCAGTTAATGAGTTAAATTAAAACCTCTACAAATGCCTTCTAAATCCGTGGTTCTCACACTTGCAAGATGTTTCAAAGGCGTTCAAAAATAGCAGATGTACAAGTTCACAGCGCGGCACAAAGTGGCGCGCTGTGAACTTGTACATCTGCTGTTTTTGAATAGGCAACATATAAATGGATAAAGTGGTTAAAATGACTGTGAAAATGATTTTGCTGGGGACCCCTTTGCCAAGGACCCCTGGGACCCCAGTTTGAGAACCAATGGTTCAAGGACACCATCCCAGGGAAGGAGGGGGAGGAAATTGGGGGGAGGGGGGGGTACAGGCCAGGGCGAGGCCTCCCCCTGGCGAGGACAGAGATCGGCTTCCTGTCACATAGTGCAGATATTGAATGAGGAGATAGTGCAGCTGTTGAAGCAGTTTGTAGAGAAAACAGTCAATACCAGAGCAAAAGGAAGGGAAAGGAAATATAGGGTCGGTTCTTCGCCAGCTAATTCTGGGGTTGGCTGGCCCCGGGACAGCTCTAAGATAATGCCAAGATTCCTTAAACGTTTTCTTTTCGGTGGTCCGTGGAAATTGATGTTCTGTCCTTTAGGTTAACCCCAGAAGAGAGGCAGACAACATCCGACAAGCACATATGGCTGAGTCGAGAGCGATTTGTGACTGTGGATCTCCTTTCCTCTCTTCGCAACTCTCTCGCATTGCACGGTTCTCCTTCGCAGATCACTAAAAGCAGAATAATGCCAGCGCTCACGCAAATGTCCTTCAGGTACTGTTTGTTTAGATACGCAACAACACGCAAACTCGAAACGGTGTTTTGCGTGTCGTTTACGGACGTATCTGAATGAATATTACCTGAAGGACGTTTTCTGTGAGCGCTGGCGTTATTCTGCTTTTAGTGAACTCTTTGGACTCGCTGTGAACCCCAGTAAAACTGCTTTTATTATAAACCCAGTTAATAGCTTTTACTATAGACCGAGCTGAGCTCGCTTTCTTACTAGTTTGACCTTCTTCGCAGATTGACAGGAATATTGGGAGGTCACTGTGGCTCTGACCTTTGCATTACATCCTGTGGGTTTGTTTGTATTGTTGATGATCTAGAAAGTGAGTCTCATTCCACTCTTTGCAAAGCATCAGCTAAATGGCAAAAATGCTTGTAATCAGACATAAAGCCTACACACACACACACACACACACGCACACACACACACACACACACCTACTCAAGGCCTCTTACAGTCTCTTCGTTTCTGTCCTTCCCTCATTTGGACATTTAATTATGCCAATCTTGGTGTCAACTTTGTTAATGCGGTGTTGTAACATTCCATAACTGTCCTGCACTGCAGTCCTTTCAACAACCAGACCCAGATTTCGAGGGTTGTGTAGACGTTGTGTATCTGTACGTTTGCTGCCTCTATACCGATGCCAAACTTTTCCTTTCTGATCTTCATGGGAAATCGGGCCCTCATCCCAGGGCCCGCCGCCTAACTCAGCATCCATCACCAATTAACAAGTTGACGGGTTGAAAACATCACACGTCCACCCGCAGCCCCTAAACCCCCAGTCGGTGAGTGAGTCAACAAGCCCTTCTGAGAGCGTTGTGAATGATATTTCTATTCTTCTGGTGTCTTTCTCTCTCAAATTGCCCCCCTTCCTCTCTGGGTCCCTGCGCGGTGGTGTCACGCCGCGCTCACACCACACAGCCCACATGAAAGCAGCAGTGTGTCTGGGAGATCCCCCCCCCCCCCCCGTGTTCATTACCCAACACCGAGCTGCATGGCACAGCCCCCCTGAATTATTTACACCGTCCTTCGCTCTTTGCAGATAGAGAGAGAGAGAGAGAGAGACTACATTCTCGGAGCCCCATTCACAAACCGTAGACAAGTGGAGTTGGATCGACCTGTCTGTTACACTCCAAGGAGATACCCACCCCCCCCCCCCCCCCCCAAACGCATTGCACTCACTCACCCTCTCTAAGGCTTTAGCCTAGATGTCACAAATTGAGGTTAACTGTAGTTAAATGGGAGCGCACGCCACGGCGTGATTTGGTCGTTATTACCGCAGTTTTGTGCAAGTCTCAGAACAGGTATTTAGCGAGATGATTAGTTTTACTGCGATTTGAGACAGCTTTTTATCCTATTGCTTTATAGGTTACAGATGTTTATATTCTTTATTTTTATATATATATATATATATATAAAGAATATAAAAATCTGTGTTATGTTATTATATAATGTTATTATTTTCTATCTCTTTATAGTTTATCCCATTGAGACCTGAAGCCGATTCTACATGTCTCCTAAATCTCAACAGTTTTCTGAAAAACATATTTTTCTATATCAGTGGTGCTCAATCTTTTTCATGTCAGGGACCCCCAAAATTATATATATTTGGCTGCCGACCCCCATCAAAATATCTTGTTCCAGGGACCCACAGAAGCAAAGATTTGAGTTAAAAATGTTTGCTTTAAAAATATACATATTTCAAAGATTTGCACACATTTTCTCGGTTTTTCAAAAATAGCAGATCTACAAGCTCGTAGCGCGGCACTCGGTGCCGCGCTACGAGCTTGTAGATCTGCTATTTTTGAATAGCCAAAAGTGTAAAATAATGCTTTTTAGCTCAAATCAAAAAATGACACAGTTCCAGGTCTTAATGGGTTAAACTGGTTTGAAGTTTGAACTCTCTTCTGTTTTTAACTTTTCTAGATCGGATGCAATATGTCCGTGTTTAATTGCTGTCTGTTATGTGTGATTGCACCATCAGCATTGCTGCTACTCAATTTCACTGCACCGCATGTGCAATGACAGTAAAGGAATTCTGAGATTCTGAGATTTCAGACAGCTATTCTTCTTCAGCTTGAAGGTAAGCCACACAGGATTCTCACAGGATCCGTTTTCAAATGAAATGTGATAATGATCAGGGGCAAAGAAAATAAACCTACAGGGCACCTAGGGATAGCAGCTTTCTCTCAGTCTATTTCTTCATTTCCCCAAACCGAAAATAGCTTATCTACAAGCTCACGACACGTTAGCTTGTAGATCAGCTGTGTTCGGTGCGCGACATGGCGAGCAGAAATGATTATGCCGAGTATAAATTATTGTTACAACAAAGTTTGACCTTAAAAAGGTCCGTACTCCTTACATACCACCAGGTATGTTTTCTCTTGTGACAAACTATTGGTGTCATGAGCACATTCACACAAAAAAACTCAAATATTATGCAGCCATAAAGCAACTTAATTGTTATTCGGACGCATCTGTGTCACTTTAGATTTCTTTGGCTATTCAAAAATAGCAGATCTACAAGCTCATAGCGCGGCACCGAGTGCCGCGCTACGAGCTTGTATATCTGCTATTTTTGAAAAATCGTGGAAAAATATTTTTTTATATTTTTTTCAAAAAACTGTTAGGATTTAGAAAACATTTTTAAGAATCGCCTCAGGTCTTAATGGGTTAAATCGTCACATGCCTGGTGTATAAAAGGCATTATAGAGAGAGTAGAGACAGCACAAAGTTCTCTATTATTCTCCAAAGCTACATCTCCGCTGTTGACAAACCTTTTAACATAAGTAACACATTTCAGCCATGTTCTGATTCCAAACGCTGTGGTGTGTGTCTATACTCTGCAGCACTCAGGCCCGCTTTCATCACCCTCAATGTTTTTGAGCAACATGGGTGTTCAAAGGGGAGGAAATATCAGTGGCCGTATGAGAAAGCTTTCAGCAGGGAACTGGGGGTCAATACTCCACAAACAGCCAGCCAGGAGAGGTAATGTGTGACGCTTCCTGGAAATGGTAGTATATAGTTAGAGCAGCACTATGTATGTACTGGCTTCATTACCATCATCATCACAAACTATCCAAAAGGGTTGCAATGTGTCAGCATTAAGACTGATTAATACTTTCTTTGTCTTATGAATTAGTTGTATACCAAACATAGCATTATCTATAAGTTCTACAGCTGAGCTTAATAGGTTATTAAAGACTTAAGAGGCACATCATGCAATCCATTCTCAAAATGTATTAACCCTTTAAGACCTGAAGCCGATTCTACATGTCTCCTAGATGTCAACAGTTTTCTGAAAAACGTATGTTTCTATATCAGTGGTGCTCAATCTTTTTCATGTCAAGGACCCCCAAAATGATATGTATTTGGCCGCGGACCCCCATCAAAATATTTAGTTCCAGGGACCCCCCCAGAAGCAAAGATTTGAGTTAAAATTGTTCACTTTAAAAGAATATATATTCAAAGATTTGCACACATTTTCACGATTTTTCAAAAATAGCAGATCTACAAGCTCGCAGCGCGGCACTCGGTGCCGCGCTATGAGCTTGTAGATCTGCTATTTTTGAATAGCATAAGTGTAAAATAATGCTTTTTAGCTCAAATCTAAAAATGACACAGATCCAGGTCTTAATGGGTTAAGAAGTTGTGGGGAAAATAAGAATAGACATGAACCTAAAATACCATCAACTCAAATACAATCACAGTTAGACGGACAATGATCAGTAGCACTGAAGCATAAATTACGAAGCCAGTATGAACTTGAGTGGGTTGGTTGACAACCTCTTACTCAGTCACCAGCACTCAAAGAGGCATCCACTGCCCAGATTTTCTGTTGCTGCGGAGAGGCCTTTTAACCCTAGGCAGCGTCATACAATAGATAAAACATTTTGTGAAAATAGGCAAAGATTCAGCGACTATACAATAGCAAATCTACAAGATGTGCTACTTTTGGCAAAGGATTTAATTTTGGTGTGGAGGGGGGAAAGAGGAGGGGGGCAAGTACAGACCCCTGGGGGAACCTGGTCAACGAAGTATATAGGGTTTAAGAAGTCTTTCCCACATTCTAATAAGCTTGGCTAATAACCTCGGTTATGATACGTATGTTGTTTATTTGTTTGTCTCCGTGTTATCTGCCTCTCTTCTCTGGTCTTTCTCTTCAAACTCTCACGCTGCTACAGCCAAGGAGATTCAGAGACAAAATAAGTTGTGGCGCCACATGATTAACTCGACTATCTTAAACGAAGGTGTGAAAACTGGACAAACAATGATGTCAACATGAATGTGGCTTCTTCTACATCCTATCAACAGCTCCTCTTCGCACACCAAAATAAAGAAAATGAAATCATTCACACTTTATGGTTTATGGGTCACTGGTTGTCTCATCTGATTAACTTTGTTTGCAAAATTGGGACCTGACGTCATTATCTTGATCCTAAGTACCTACTCCTAGTTCTGGAAAACAAGTCGGCTAGCCAATTTAGAGGCATCTAGGAAAACAAATCAACATCCAGCAACATCCATCATCTACACGGCATGCAGTTTGTTTTAACCCATTAAGACCTGAAGCCGATTCTACAAAATGTCTTCTGAATCCCAACAGTATTCTGGAAAAAAAAAACGTATGTTTCTATATCAGTGGTGCTCAAACTTTTTCATGTCACGGACCTCCAAAATGATATGTATTTGGCCGCCGACCCCCATCTCAAAATATTTTGTTCCAGGGACCCCCAGAAGCAAATATTAGAGTTAAAAAATAATCGCTTTGAAAGAATATATATTGAAAGATTTGCAAACATTTTCAAGATTTTTCAAAAATAGCCAAAGTGTAAAATAATGCTTTTTTTCTAAAATGACACAGATGCGTTCCAGGTCTTAATGGGTTATAGGCAGTTTAATATGCACCCTGTAAGTTATCAAATTTCATGACCTCATTTTGAGTTGCTGTGAGTAAATCCCTAGGCATGATGAGTGAGAACCAACACCGAAAATAGAACATTTATTTGGTTCCAGAGTGAGTAGGAATATAGGCCTTGAAGCCATGTGAAGCAAGCAACCTCACAGGTGGGTGAATGACACGGCCACTGCCATTGACAGCACAGTGCGTTTCTCAACACAAGGTCAACACTTAACTCTTGGCTGTGTGTTGCAATGCACACTGGGACCCGGAGTGGTTTAAGGTTATAAATAGAGACAGGCACCAATATACAAAGTACTGGTGTATATGCCAACAGCCCAAACGGATTGGCAGATACCAGTGGTGGAAAAAGGTACTCAAATGTTTTTACTTAAGTAAAAGTATCAATACTGCAATGTAGAAGTACTCTGTTACAAGCAAGGGTCTGGTGTTCAAATTTTACTTGAGTAAAAGTACAAAAGTATTGGTATCAAAATGTACTTAAAGTACCAAAAGTAAAAGTACTGAAATGTTTGAAAATAGCAGATCTACAAGCTCACAACGCGTCGCGATGCGACGCGTTGTGAGCTTGTAGATCGGCTATTTTCAAATAGCCTAGGTATAAAATAAGACTAAAGTGGTTAATGTATGTTTTATAATGTAATCATTTATATCTGCAAAGTAATTAGTAACTAAAGTTTTCAAATACTTGTAGTGGAGTAAAAGTACAATATTTGCCTCTGAGATGTAGTGGAGTAGAAGTAAAAGTATTGGAAATTGGAAATACTCAAGTAAAGTACAAATACCTCAAAATTGTACCTAAGTACAGTACTTGAGTATATGTACTTAGTTACTTTCCACCCCTGGCAGATACAGATGTCTCTGTCGCGTGGAAAAACCTTGTATCGTATTTATTTTTAATAGAACAATTCTTAAGTCAAACTTAACGTCACTCACTATGAGTTTTACAAATATTTAACCACTTATGCCCTGTCTTGCACCTTCAAAAATGACATGCCCAAAATAGAAAGCGGTTCAACCAATTTAAACTATTAGAGCTTGTGACTAAATCCCATTGGAACAGCTCGTTCTTTTATTTATTTATTTCTCGCGTCACGAAAAATGTACTTGCGTTTCATTTCATGAAAATTAAATACCTGTTTTTTTTCCCACCAGACAAAGCAACACAATACACAGATCCTTTTACCAAAACACGGGCCAATTCCTCTGACTGGGAGAGAAAAGCCCTGCAGCAGCAGCAGCATATCTTCACACAGTTGACTCTAAAAAGATGTGGTTCAGGACCATGCGTTATAGGTTTTTGTAACAGGGGATGAGTGTAATCATCCCACCCTTTCCTTTATCCCATTAAGACATGAGGCCACTTATAAACATGTTTTAAATCCCAACAGTTTTTCGGAAAAAAATATTTAAAAAATCATTTTCACGATTTTTCTAAAATAGCAGATCTACAAGCTCGTAGCGCGGCGCTCGGTGCCGCGCTATGAGCTTGTATATCTGCTATTTTTGAATAGCCCAAAGAAATCTAAAAGTTACACAGATGCGTTCCAGGTCTTAATGGGTTATTCGCAGTTTGAAAAAAGCCATTACAGAATCGATCACCGTTTCATCGCAATCATGCTATTCAGAAGACGACGTCTGTGATTTGTTTTCCTGGGCGACAAACAGCGTGCAGCCATGTCTGTCATTCAGTCGGGGCCGTAAAAAGCATTGGTCCGAATAAGTACATGAATAATCTTATCCCATCGGTGTTGACATTGACAGCAACTTTTGATTTAGTTTTAGTCATAGTCTTTTGAATAAATTTCCATTTAGTTTCAGTCATATTTTAGTCACCTGAAATGGTTTACTGTTAGTCTAGTTTTAGTCGACTAAATATCATAAGATTTTTAGTTGACTGAATCTACAGTTGATTTAGTCGACTAAAATGTATTTGGTCGGTGCCTTGATGCCGTCTTAAAAGGCTGATTTTACACGTGGTTGCATGCTGAAAATAGCCGATCTACAAGCTCGTGACGTGTTGTGAGCTTGTAGATCTGCTATTTTCAGAGCGCAACACCCGAGTGTCTTTTAGTTCTACTGGATCTCTTCTCCACTAGTCCCTCACTAACATTTTAGTCTAGTTTTTATTTGTTGACGAAATTATCAATATATTTAGTCTTAGTTTCAGTCATCATAGCTTAGTTTTTATTTAGTTTTCGTCAGTGAAAAAAGGTAGTCGACGAACATTTTTCCGTCATAGTTTTAGTCGACGAAATCAAACACTGTATCCACATCTTTCCTTCCTCATGTCACAGCTTTCCATCTCGTATGCGTCGAGGAAAACTGCTGGAAGAACATTGTAATCACAGCGACAAGCACAGCGCCGCCGCTGCTGATGCCCCCATGTCCTGTTTTCCATTCAAGAAGAGAGTAATGTGTGCCTTCTGAAGACCTCTGGGGGCATTCTCTCACTTTTCTTCATTTATTCAGGGCCTTTGAGGACTTATTCAGGGCATGAGTGTTTCCTGTATAGAATAAGAAGGATGGGAGGGAGGGAGGGGGGGGGGGGGGGGGGGTGAGGTCTCAAGAGCAGAGAGGACGTGTTACGAGAGTGAAGTGTCACGGCAGAGAAAAGTGGAAGGAGGAGGAGGAGGAAGGGGGGGTGTGTGGGAAAGGCATCAGATATTTCTGCCGTGTACTAGTTTAACTTTGTTTGTCTTTCTCCCAGCCCCGCCGGCCGCACAAGGAACTGTTGTATTTCCCTCTTTCACTGTGGCCTTCCTGTTTCCATTATCTATCACACCTGATTACTGACGTTTGCGTTTGCATCACCAGAAACGCTGTACCGGGCCGACGCACGAACAACCCACCAGCTCAATCGCCACGTAAGGGTGCATGCATACATGATCGCACAAGTCTTTCCTCACATACGATAGCTTCAAGTTAAACGTAGTATTTGCTTCTACATGAGCTGTGAGCAATAAGTCTTCACTTGGTGACTGTCAAGTCACAAGGATTGTAATCACTTCTTCCCATTATGTACTGTTTAAAGTTAAAAAATAGCCATCTACAAGCTCACAATACATGCATTGTAGGCCTCTAGATCTGCTTTTTTTTAATATACACATTTGCCTATACTGACATGCCCAAAATAGGGACCAGTGTTGCCAGATTCTGTGAGAGAAACAAGCAACCATGTCTAGGAAAACCAGCCCAAAAGAAGCGACTATGGGCCCCATGAGCACTTTAACATATACATAAGCTATGTGAAAATAGCCGATCTACAAGCTCACAACGCGTCGCGATGCGACGCGTTGTGAGCTTGTAGATCGGCTATTTTCAAAAAAAGATTTGCGGGGAAATTATACTAAGCAGATCTGGCAACCCTGATAGGGACACCAGGTTGAAAGTGGTTAACACTTATAGTTTTTATTCAAAATTAATGTAAGCATGTTTTTCCAACCCTGGATGAACACGGTATGTGTAGTTAGTTACCCTAGCCTAGAGAAGAGAACCAACAATGAGACATGTCAATAGTTTGGAGAAAGCCGTCCTCCCAAAGTCCCGGGAGATGCATGGGAACCAGGATTGACTCAGGGTTTCTGCCAGAACTGAATATGGCATAGGGCAAATCCAGTCATTCAAACACACAATAATGAAAACTGGCTTTTTGTGGGCATTTTGGGGAAAAAAAGACAAATTATAATATTTCCCACAGCTATAAACAGTGCTTCACTGAACTTTGCTGACAATAGGCCCACAGTAGTATAGTAGTCTGTATAGCTGAAACGTCACCTGAATCCAGGACCATGAATCACTCTTGTTATGTATTGTTGTGATTTACATTTGCTCATTATGACTCACAAGTAGAACTTTCATGGAATTTGACATTACTGTCTTCCTTAAATTCACATTGTCTTTACAAGGCTGCATGTAAATTCAAGTGAAGTGAAGTGAGTGGGACGAACTAAACAAATATGGTAGCAATCACACACACTGACACGCACACACACACAGACAAACATATTGGTTTATTGTCTAATTGCTCACGTAATGGATAAGCATGCCAACAGCGAAAGCCTTTTTTTTTAGCAACTTTGGCCAGGGTGAAGAAAGCGGTTTGGCGCATACTTGTCATACCACGACAAAGTCAATAAGTGGTGAAAAATAATCATCTCACTCACCAAAAACATTCTATGACTTCAGCCAGCTTTTGAGAAAAAGCACAGAGAGGTGAACAAGGTTCTCTGGAAGAAGACCCAAAGAGATCAACAGATTTGTGTCTGCATTTGGACGGGTGCAAAACAAACATACCATCCTGTACAGACTCAGAGCGTCACTTACTTCAAATGCTTTTCCAGCTTTCACTTCTTTTAATGTAGCCTAAAAACCATTCATGCCTTTTTTTGTAAAATAATAGCTTCCTCAAGCCAAACAGAGTTTTTCTTTTCAAAGTTGAGCGGGTGCAAATCATTTGAGATGACAAGAGCTATCAAATGTCCTATTCACATAACATATTCAGTGCAGCTGGGTTAGAAGAAGGTATGTGACCAACTACATGTTGAGAAGATGGTGAAACAATGCGATATTATTTCTCATGTTCATTGAAATCCACAAATAACGGTTTCACGTGACAAAGATTGCATTATAATGCGGCTCTTGCTATTGCCAAAAATCCATCTTCCCTTGAAATCCCATAAACGCCCCAATGTGTCAAACATTTGCTTTTAACGTAGTGGGCTGCTTGAATTGCTACCAGACATAAACACGGTCTGGGCTTATGTTATGTTCCATCACACACAACTCCACTTTTGTAAATATTAGGAGTAAAATGTAATACATATCACAGGCAGTCGGATTAGATCACAGGTAGGAGGGGCCTGGACTTCCCTTTGATGGGATGTTGTAGATCAGTGGTTTTCAACAACTTTCGCGTCAAGGAGCCCCAAATTGACATATATTAGCCCAGGGACCCCCATTTGAAAAGATATGCCAGTGACTCAACCATTTTGATTTCTTGGGGGTCCCAGTCTACACTGTATCACCATCATTAGTGTTCATTTAACTCTGAGAGTGTACAAATGGAACCAAATGGACCCGTTAGGGTCCATTTGGTTCCATTTGTACACTCTCAGAGTTACAGACACATAAGGGTCAATTTGGTTTCTAACTATTAATTTGGCTGGGGACCCCCTGGAACCCCCTCAAGGACCACTGGTGGTCCCCGGACCACTGGTTGAAAACCACTGTTGTAGATGGCCATAAGTCACAGAGTGTGTCAATCAAAAGGGCTATGTCCTAGCAACTAACAATAATAATGATGATAAAACTCTTTTCATGGCTATGTCCATGAAAAGAGTGATTACACTAGCAGGCTAACAACACAAATAAGCAACACTTGCAGCACTGAAAAGAAAGTTTTTTTTTAAATATACATATAACGTTGTATATATGTTATATAATCGGTATTGTCATACTACTGCAGTGTTGCCGAGTGACATTTTTTAGCAGACACTTATCCAGAGTGATTTGTGAGCAAATGTGGGTATATATTACAGTTATAACTGAGTATCAGGGCAAACATGGCACACTAAATGCATCTCTCTTGCAGGCAATGACTAATCCTGACTAATAACTAAAAGCCCAGTTAATGGGTGCTTGCAACTTACAGTCTAACTTGACTTAATTGCTGTCCAAAACAATAACAACGTGAATGGTGCTGCAGCATCTTCTCCGGATACAAACGATTAATTATGCATCAATCTCAGCCAACAAAACAAGCATCTGCATCCCCTGTGAGAGAACGTGTTCTTCTGGCATGGCCTGTGTGTAGATAATATCCTGCTAAACAAATATAATTAACATAAAAAACGACTGCAGCATTTGATGCCCGTTAGTTAGTTTACAACTTGCTCTCGTTTCCATCACTTTGACCCACTTTGATCAAAGGGAGTCAATCTCGTGTCCCAGTCCACTGAGCACAGTTTAGGTCTGATGGCGTGTGGCTGTGCAGCAGCACTATCCGTCAAAAAAAGGATGATGCTTATATACATTTCCTGAACGATCTGACGGATAACTGTCTCTAATAATAATCATAATGATGATAAAAAAGGTAATAAAAAGCCCATATTCCCACGTGCTGTTCATAAATACACCAACGTGGTCCCCCCCTGCCTACCAACACTTCAGATGCAACTCTTGCAAAAGTTAGCTAGCAAAAACTTTAATAAAGTGTGTGCCTCGTTTTAGTGCAAACTAAAGCCACGCTGCACTGCTCGTTAAACCAACACTACTCTCATTGGATGTTTCTCAGATCTATTGTAGAATAAAGACATCAATGAGAGATGAAAAACCCCCACATTAATGTTAGCCTGCGTTGCTAACACTGCTGCCCACCAGCAGAAGAACAGTGAGAGTTAGCTTGGCTAATGCTCTCGGCCTCCCTCCTCCAGTGTGACCAGTGTTGCCAGATTGTGCGAGAGGAATAAGCAAGCAGGTCTATGAAAACAAGCCCAAAAGAAGCGAATATGTGACATGAGCACTCTAACCCCTGTGTACATTGGCTATTTGATAATAGCCAATCTACACAAGCTCAAGAAAAATCTTGGGGAAAAAAGTGAACGTGTAGGAATATTTTCAAATCCACAAAATCTTGTATGGGGGTCTCTGCAAAATACATTCTCTGACGGTTGGGTCTACAAATACATATTCATTTGGGGGTTTCCTTGACATGAAAGTGTTTGAGAACCACTGGTTTAAACAACATTAGGAAACTAGCCCAAATAAGCAACTACACTTTAGTTCCCTACTCACTTTCAAAACTGCCCTAAAGATACACCTTCAGGAGGCTGCAATTCGAAGATGGCCCCGTCTAACCTTCTTCTCTTGTACATATGTTTCACTCTTCATACCAGTAACCTGTAAACTGATTGTATGACATTCTGTATAGTAGTTGTGTATATCTGTCTGTCTCTTATATGTCATCATGATTTGTGTGCATGGCGATCTCATCTTAAACAAGCTCAGTGCTTAATGAGTCTTCCAGTTTAGTAGACCTTGTATTGTGAATGTTTACTTTCATGTACTGTTGTTCTCATGTCTTTCTAAATAAAGTACATCAATCAATCAATCAATCAATCAATCAGAAACCAGCCCCAAAAACCCACAACGACCAATATTTACAAGCAACCTCACAGGAAAATAAGCCCACACAAGTCGCTTATAACAACCGGACATGGCAACGCCGACTCCGCCGCGCCGCGGCGGCGGTCTCGGTGGTTGTGTGTGTCGCTCGACCACGGGCAAATGACGTCGTTTTCCACAACAACGACGTCATTGTCAACCGAAAAAAGTCTCGACGAGCGTCAGGTCGACACTTTTTTCGGCGGAAAAAGACGCCGCTGTCCCCGAGCAGACGGAGAAAAGTGACATGACGCTCCACCGGGCTCGTCTTGTCTGTCGCCCTGGCCAACGGAAAGAAGAAGAGCAGATCTACAAGCCTATAACAACGCGTCGCGGAGCTCCGCGGGACGCAGCTTGTAGATCTATCTAGCCTCTTCTTTTGGCGAGCGACAAGAGTCTAAAAATGACCGTTATTTACCTTTTACAAATGCCTCCTCCGTTGGCGTCGCTTTACGCTGTTTTATGTGGTGGTGGTGCTCCTCCTTCCAGCCGGTTAGCTTAGCACAAAGCTAACGCTCAGTGGCTCCAGCAGGCGACGTCTCCCTCTCTCCTCCCCGCTCCGCCAAGAGCATTCCCCCCCGCAGGAACACTGATAGCCGCGTCGGTGTAGCCTTTAGCAACGATGCTAACTGGTGTTTCTGTGCTAACAGCACGGAGGAGGGGGGGGGTACCCTACTATTATAGAGTAAGAACCCCGTTAGCACTTTAGCAGGCAACAGCAGCAGCGTTATAACGGCGGCTAATGAGATAGAACCACCAGCTATTAGCCTGTTAGCCTACTGTCTGTCTGTTGTTCCCTCTCTCTCTCTCTCTCTCTCTCTCCAATCCAAAAGCCAAGTCAAGTTCAGCAAAGTCCTTCAGCCCCGGGAGGGCGACGTGTTGTTGTTGTTATAGCATCCGATCCCAAGCCGTCAGAAAGAGAGGCTGATGATGATGATGATGATGAGGATGTGGAGGGAGGTGTGTGTGTGTGCTTCTATCTATCCTCCTTCCTCCACAACATGCACTCACACTGAGTCCAGACCAGCAGCCTTGTTCTGTTCTGTAATGTACTGTTCTGTTCTCTCCCCTCTCTCTCTCTCTCTCTGTGTCTCCTCTCGCTCTCTCTCTCTCACTGACTGGCTGCTGCTCTGCTGCTGCTGGTGAGAATGGGTGTCGCAAGGTGGTGACGTACACTTTTTTTTTTGTTCACAGGGGCGATCAAATATGACGCCATTGTCAGAGGCCTTTGCCTTTTAATCATGTGGAGTGAGTGAGGGGTCCAAAAAAATGATTTTTAGAATATAGTATTTGTGCTAGCCTGGCATGGCCAGAGGGATATTTTTTTATTATTTTTTTGCACTGGCAGATTTGTCTTTTCCAGGCTATTTGTGCAGCATATTATTATGTCAGATTATGTCTGTTCTGTTCTATTCTATTTATGTCTATTTATATGTGTGTGTGTGTGTGTGTGTGTGTGTGTGTGTGTGTGTGTGTGTGTGTGTGTGTGTGTGTGTGTGTGTGTGTGTGTGTGTGTGTGTGTGTGTGTGTGTGTGTGTGTGTGTGTGTGTGTGTGTGCGTGCGTGCGTGCGTGCGTGTGTGTGTGTCTGTGCGCACGTGCGTGCGTGTGGAGGGGGGGGGGGTGAACAATTATGCTGGATTAGAATACAGGCCTTTAGTATTTTTTTGCAGCATATTCAGCCTCGTTATTCATATCCCATCATGAATAACTGTGTGTGTGTGTGTGTGTGTGTGTGTGTGTGTGTGTGTGTGTGTGTGTGTGTGTGTGTGCGTGTGTGTGCGTGTGTGTGTGTGTGTGTGTGTGTGTGTGTGCGTGCGTGCGCGCGCGTGTGTGTGTGTTTGGGCGAGGGCTTCAAAGATTATGCTGGATTAGAATACATGCCTATTTTTTATTTCCTTTCTTGCATACATATTCATCCTCATTATTCCTAAACAGCAGCAGGCCTGCCATTATGAACCGATCTGTGTTTGCCGGAGCGGAGGCAGAGCGCCAGCCATTGTCTTATGGTCATTTCTATGTCCTGTATCTTAATCTTCCAGGGAGCAGAGTCTGAAGCCATGAGATATCACTAAGCACCAAAGAATGTGATTCTGAGAACCATGGAATTGACACTGGCACTTGGCCAATGAAAGCTGAAAAATATGCCTCGAAGTGAATGAAAGGAAGAAATGTTTCCAGGCAGACACATGAACTGAAAGTATCCGCAGCTTGTTGCTAAATCTCCCCATGTGGGAATTCTTAATTTGAAAACTTGGCTTATTAAATGGTTGCTATATTGAAATGCTTCCTGCAAAGTTTCACACAATGCTGAACAGCTGTCTGGGGTTTGTCATAATATCCCTTTCAACTAGCACAGCCTTTATGGAGACAATATGCCATTCTACTCATAAATTCCTCCTTTCAAACCAGCATAAATGTAGACTATTGTCGCTTTGTACTACAGGGCATCATTTTGTGTTAATGTAATATGCTTTATTATCCGTCTCGTCAAATCAATCCAAAACGTTTCCACACTTAGAAATCTATAATAATATTATAGATTTCTAAGTGTGGAAATGCTTTGGATTGATTATTCTCTTAAGCCGTTAAAAGCAACCAAATTAATGAACACAAGATTTAGGAAACAACAGAGGAAAAACATAAAAGGAAGGTCTCAATAGGAAACAACTTCAAGGTTTCCATTTCTGTAGATTTAACGGAGTCTTGAATCAAGAAATGTAATTATTAAATGTGCATGGAGTCTGGGATTTAGCCTAGAAGGTAAAACAAGTTTATCATGTAATATTATACAGCTTTTACTCAACAGTGTTTCCAATGAGTTTAGGGCAAAGACTGTCCTGGTTTTAAAAAAAGAAACTACAAAAAAAAGCCTATCCAACCCAAGAACATAGCACATCTGAAACCCAACACACTCTTCCTTTACTGTTGGGTTTGTCAGGGAAGGTCTTATCTGTGGGGATTTGTCTTCTAAAGCTATACCAGTAGAGTAGGCATTAATATTCTGTGCAAGCAGAAGCTCATATCTTCCTTATCGTGGATGACACACCATACTTCCTGACCACTGGAAGGAGAGCTCTTTGATTGGAGGCAAAGAGACATCTCACATGGTCTCGCTTGCTTGTCACGACTCTCAAAAGGACAAAGGCTTTAAAATATTGTGCAGCCGGTCCCCTGATAAAGACAAAACACACAGTTTCGTACTTTCCGCACACACACACATACACACTGACTATATAATATCCCCATGGTGTTTGCTGCACACTCCACTCAAACATTGCCACGGCACAATAGATAGTAATGATGGGAACACGACAGATGAAACGATGTTAAGAAAGACGGGTGGTCTGGAACACAGCTCCTCCAGGAAGACAAACAATGCTGATTGTGTGGCTGTAAAAGGAATCCGATTGGGTGTGACAGTAACAGCGCCTGAGGGGTAGACAGGAATACAAGCATACAAAGATATACAGGCCCTGCATTCGGAGAGACACGACACGTTGGTGGAATACATAGCAGTCACATAAATTGTGACATACTCCCTGAGTTCATTCTCGCCTCGGGTCAAACGTATGCACAGTAAACTTTAGCCATCTGTAAGTCAGAGAGTGTACAAATGTAGAAAAAAAAACATTTGTTTACACTTAAACTTGAGCTAACCACGTAAACCTTATATTATAGTTGACACCAAAATCTCTTCGCCTTCAATAGCAGATCTATGAGCTCACAACGTGCCACGTTGTGACGCTGTTGTGAGCTTTTAGATCTGTTATTTCACAGAATGCTCGCCCCCAGAATAGGGACACGAGGGCTCATGTGGTCAAATTAACACTCTGCGTATAATGCACTTACACATACTTGTAAAAGAGGCATCTGTTATGCGAAGGGGAATTCTTCACCGGTCATTAAGTAGTTATCAGTTGACAAAGTCTCCTGTTAGCAACACATCCCTGTGAGTCTAATCCTTTGTATTTCACTATGCAGACAGACACCTATACACATGACCCATTATTCATAGTGCATCACAGCCACGGCTTGGCACGGAGCATTGCTGCCGCATGCAAACCAGTCTGGCCAGAATCTGCCACTGTAAGAGGAACCCGGTTTGCATGCACCACACAGCTAATGACATAACACCTGGTCTCTCAAAACGGTGTGACAAATCCACAAGTCTGCCACACTAGTGCGTGTTTTGGAAAGGTTTATTTAAGTCTGAATCTTTAAGTGGATAGCGTATCAACTCCAGTCGTAGGTAATGGCATTTCTGCACTTATTGACTTACAGTGTAAACAGAGCGATAGATTAGTCGTAATCGAGGCGGCGCTGAAACAACATTCAGATCATGCTGAATATCAAGAGACTTCCCTTTCCTTGCTGTTTTTTTTATGGCAAAAGGTATTTAGATGTTGTGGAAATACTGTTTGTATACAGCTCTGCTGTGTGGAAGTCTAATGAGTTACCTGGAGACTGCAGGCAAAGTGAGAGAGAGTCACGGAGAGAAGGACAATATCTCTTGGTATTTCTTATTTATATTCATTGGTTGGCACAAATTGTCAGCCGTGCCTCCCCCACCACTCCCCTTCCCCAACCTCACACGCACGCGCACGCGCACGCGCACGCACACACACACACACACACACACACACACACACACACCATTACCTTTCAGTAAAAGTGTCTCACCAGAAAGTGGTATACAGTCTAGGGAGCCAGTGGAAATGCAGTACTACGCAGCTGTTATACATGAGGCACTCTATGAGCTGCAGTCATGCACGCAAATACTCAACAGAAAATATTCCAAAGTCCATTTGAAAGTATACGCTATTCAAAACATGATATTATATTATTGAAATATTTGGAAGATTATTTACAAAGGAACAACCGAATCAGATGTGCAGTCAAGGGCATGTTTATTGACAATTGAATCAATACACAGACCTAATAATGCATTTAGCATTCTGTATGCTTTTTTGTTTTACAATTTTGCCTAGAGCTTATTAATTTATTTGCGTAGGATTCATTCGATAAATTAGGTATAGCCTATATATCCTGACTGAATGTCAAACCTACAGCTGAATAAACAAACTCAATATAAAACTATTTACAATAGGCCTTTTCTTAAAAAATAAACTCATTTTGTGAAATAAACAACAACACATTCTACACATTTACAGCGCAAGAATCTGCAAAATACTGACTGTGAGTCTTATAAAGCTGAATGTACATTTAGTTCAGTGTAACGACAACATAATCTCAAACCCAGGGTCAAAACCATAACATCCAATAGCCTATAGCCTATATTCTAGACAGTCATACAGTGTAACAGACAGTGGTGGAAAGTAACTAAGTACATTTACTTAAGTACTGTACTTGAGTACAATTTTGAGGTATTTGTACTTTACTTGAGTATTTCCAATTTCCAATACTTTTACTTCTACTCCACTACATCTCAGAGGCAAATATTGTACTTTTACTCCACTACAATTATTTGAAAACCTTAGTTACTAGTTACTTTTCAGATATAAATTATTACATTATAAAACATAGTACATTAACCACTTTTGCCGGATTTTATACCTAGGCTATTTTCAAATATTTAGTGCTTTTACTTGGTACTTTAAGCACATTTTGATGCCAATACTTTTGTACTACTCAAATACATTTTGAATTCTGGACTTGTACTTGTAACAGAGTATTTTTATAGTGCAGTATTGGTACTTTTACGTAAGTAAAGAATTTGAGTACTTTTTCCACCACTTCTCCGTATTGAATCCTAACCAGCTGTATCATCTTCATGCACAAGCATGAAAAAAGAGCCCTTCTGTGGTTGTTCATGCATGCAAATCAAAAGCACTTCCTAATTAAAACTTTCCACTAGAGAGACTGGTGTAGTCGGAGTGGCGAGATGTCGGAATGGAAGGAGAACCCCAGGAAAAAGAAGGGCCATTGGCAAAATCTCATGCTGGCAAAAACGTATGACGTGCAATCAATTTACTCATTTGTAACTCCAAGAGCGAACAAATGTACAAGCTTTTGTATGCTCTCTGAGTTAACAGTAGTACAAACCTGTGACTGTGAGAGAGGGGGAAAATGTGACGGGCGAAAGAGAGTAGCCAAAATTGCAATCAAATCTGTGGTGTTTGGTGATGTTACTTCTCTGTATGCCTTTTCACTTTGCACTTTTTGTTTGTCAAATGGTGTCGACACAGTACATTGTATTTATAAAATGTGTACACCTGAAAACAGTCTACCCTTGTTGAATGATGGGTAGGAATCTTGTGTATGTGGTTTCATGTCCATATGAAAGCAAATACCAAGACAAGTTCCAGCTACACCCACATGGCCAAATGGGCAAACAAACCTGACTCTAACATGGCAAAATGTCTGAAAGTCGGTGCCTGCAACACTATCGCACATTACTGTCGTTTTTTTTTTTGTTTTTCTCTTTGGTATTCCTAATTGTGTTTATTTTCCCCTCAGATATATTCCTAGAGTTAAAGAAAACTCATTCGCCCACCGTAATTAATTACGACATGGCAGTTGAATACAAACAGCAATAAAACACAGACAAAGCGTGACTGAAACAATAAACAATGGCACAATACTGAATTGATGGCATTGCAATGGCCATTCATTACCAATGCTCATTATAACGACGAATCAACGCGACCAGAACACCACCGATTTAGGCCTGGGAACACACACTGCTCTGCTCTCTATTAGAGTTACGTGGGAGAAAGAGGTTTGCGACGTCGCATTATATAAAAAAAAAAACGTTTAACTTGCACAATTATTGTCGCCACTGCTGTTTTTGTCTGGTACCGAGAGGGGGAAAAAACATCTGCATTTCCTTTTCTTAAAACACACACACACGCGCACGCACACACACACGCACGCACACACACTCGCACGCACGCACGCACACACACACAAACAAATAGTGATGTTGGTTCCTGGTAAACACTGTAGTTCCCCGCTGTCAGCAGTGTTGCGTGAACGTTGTGGGAACGCTGCGGCACATGGTCCCAGTTGTCATCGTTGGTTACTGTGCAGGGCAGTGCTGCCTCGGGGTGGCAGCGTGTCCTTGCTGGCATAGTGGACGTCCTCTGTCACCTGCAGTAGAGAAGGACCACAGGGAGAGAGAGAATTTGTGACAGTGTCCATAAACTTCTCCTCCTCCTCCTCGCGGGCAGAGGACAGACAGTCGGGGGAAAAAGAGACAGAGGTTAGAGGATAGGATCATTTACTGTCGGAGGAATTACGGTCTCTCTGAACTCACTTCATACACACACACACACACACACACACACACACACTGAGCTAGCGCTTGTGGTCGAGTTTACCATTGTACAGTGGTGGAAGAAGTACTTAGATTTTCTTGTTTTTTTACTTAAATACAAGTAGCAATACCACAATATACAAATACTCTGTTACATGTAAAGGGTCTGCATTCAAAAGTTTACTCGGGTAAAAGTACAAAAGTAATGGCATCAAATTATACTTCAGCACCAATGTAAAAGTACTTAGTAAATTGTAACTAAAGTTTTCAAATAATTGTAGTGGAGTAAAAAAAGTACAATATTCGCTTCTGACATGAAGTGGAGTCGAAGTATTGAAAAATGAAAACACTCAAGTAAAGTAAAAGTACCTCAAACTTATACTTAAGTACATGTACTTAAGTTTAATGTACGTAGTTACTTTCCTCCAGTGCCATTGTGTGTTTGTTAAACTGGTCTTGTGTGGGTCAATGAGAGCAGGTGTCAGGTTTAATTCCCACTGTGGGTATGCAAGCTAAAAATGTATGCACTCATGTAAGGCACTTTGGATCAAACTCAGCAAATGGAGCGTGATTGCATTATAAGTACACAAGCATTAGGCCTACTGTGTGTACGTCACAACAAAACTAAGAGTTAGGGGGCGCCCCAGTGGCTCACCTGGTAATAGCACACTACATAAATAAGGCTACTGTATTAATCCAGTGGATCTCAAACTGCAAGGACCCACAAATTGATGTGCATTGTCCACGGACCCCCATTTGAAAAGATCTTGTGCCAAGAGAATATTTGTCAACATTTGTCAAAATTATTCGAAAATAACTGATCGTCAAGCTCAGTTAGTCTACTGTTAATCTCTCAAGAACAGATTCCGACCTGCGGTGGAATCTGTCGGAGCGGTTCGTCCTAACCAGTGCGCATTGGCTACAAGTGGGCGTGCCTTCAGATCAGGAAGTGGGCCGCGCTTTACCCAATCAAATGTAGTGGGCGGGATTCACGTGTCCATCCACCATGATCCACCCTCCCCCCCTCGAAACTAGCCGAAACTAATTTAACAATAGCGTCCTCGGAGCGGACAAAACCACGGAAAGATATTCACATTTTAAATTACTCTTTCATCATAGAAACAAGTGGGCTTATAACCAAAACCATCCATGTTCTCTGGGAGAAGTGGTGTTAGTGTTCCGTGTAGAAATATTGTTAGTGGGAATGAAAACATGGTCGCACCAACCGGAAGTGATGCGCTATAGGCAGACACGAAACCGGTGTTTCCCTGCGCTCTAGTCTAACATTATACTCCTGCCAGACTCCACAGAATATCAGAAAAGCAGAGGTCGCTGTTTTTCATTTTCTGTGGGGTCTGGCTACGCGAGACTAGTCTACTGTTAGCTTGTAGATCTGTGAATTTCAAATAGCCGAAAAATAAAATAAAGCATAAGGGTTTAAACGGTTCCTCATTTTGCTGGGGACCCCATGGAATACCCCAGAAGGACCCCACTTTGAGAATCAGTGGTATAGTCCTTCTTGCAACAGGCCCGGGTTCGATTCTGACCCCCAAGGTTGTTTGCTGCAGGTCATCCCCTTCTATCTCCCTCCGGCCTTTCCTGTCTCTCTCTCTCTCTATGTCACAACCAGAAATAAAGCAGAAATGCCAGGAGGGAAAAGAAACAACAACAACAAGAAAATAACTAAGAGTTAAAAAAGAAAAATTGAGACCTTGGACAGATCTGTGATTGCTTAATTTAACATGGCCAGCCTGTCTAGTTTATCCCCAATTCGACCCAAGGGGATCAATAACTCTGGTCGTATTTTACAGCATATTGACTACTATGTGACAAGCCCAAATGTTTCTGGAACTAAACAGATCCGCTGTGGAACGGAAAATACGCTACAGCTGCTGCACTAATGCACTATTACTGGGAATTTTAAAAACAAAAAGGGTCATGATATAACATTGTGCAACCTCCGCGTTCCCTTCTGTTTTGAGTTCTCTCTGTTGTAACTTTTGTCCACAGAGGGCCGCCCTTTCTGTTTAACCGAGAGTAGCCTCCGGTCCGTGAAGCCTTCGCAAATAAAAAAAAACCCTGGGAAAAAAAGCAGTGTGTGTGAATGACGTTAGGCCACAGTTAGCAGAGTGGACCTTGATCCCACCCCCGCCCCCCCCCAACCCCCTTCAGCCCGTCAACAGAGGCAGGGACCATCTCTAGCTAAAGTTGCGCCACACTTCCATGCATGCCTGTCGTAATCAGCAACAGATGTTAGGAGTGTTTCTGACTTGTGTGCTCGGCCGTACGACGGCGCCGCGCGGCCGAAAATAGCAGATCTGCAAGCTCACGGCGCGCCTCGTCTGGGACGTGTCGCGAGCTTGCAGATCTGTGGTTTTTGGCCGGATGCTTAGTACGACGAAGTGTATGTGGATCAGGCTTAAGGCCCCACGGTACGTAATGATGACTAAAAGGGTTAGAGTTCATCAGTCACAGCTATTCCAAACCCCCGGCTGGCACATTGCAGCCAAACAAAAACCAGTTGGGGAAAGAAAGGAGAGGGAGAGTGTGTGTGAGAGAGAGAGAAAGAAGGAGGGAGAGAAGGAGAGAGAGAATGAGGTAGAGGGAGAGAGAGGAGAGACTGAAAGAAAGAGCAAGAAAGAGAGAAGGAGAGAGAGAAAGAGAGAGGAAGAGAGATAGAATGAAGGAGAGACAGAGATAATGAGGGAGCGAGAGAATGAGGGAGAGTTAAGAGAGAGAGAGAACGAGACTGAAAGAAACACTGAAAGAAAGAGCGAGAAAGAGAGAAGGAGAGAGAAAGATAGAGGAAGAGAGAGAGAACGAGGGAGACACAGAGAAAATGAGGGAGAGCTAGATAATGAGGGAGAGAGGAGAGAGAGAAAGAGAGATAGAATGAGGGAGAGACAGAGACAATGAGGGAGAGAGCGAGAGAATGAGGAGAGAGAGAGAGAGAGAGAGTGAGAGAATGAGGAGAGAGAGAGAGAGAGAGAGAGAGAGAGAGAGAGAGAGCGAGAGAATGAGGAGAGAGAGAGAGAGAGAGAGAGAGAAGCCATTGGGAGCGACTATTACCCAAGATGAATGGTCAATCTGTGTTGTGTTAGTTTTCCTGGGAGTCTGCGCTATACAAGGCTGCTACACTGAAATATGTGATTCATAATGCCTGGCTATGATGTGTACCATAATAACATGGTTATGATCACGCTTGTGTTGCCGCCGCCACGAAATATGTGCGAGCGCGCTGTAATCAAAAACATATCCCAAACCTATTCTTCCACCGTGACGAATGATCTGTACAATCTGTAAACACTCTTAACTGCTGGAGAAGATGCCTGTATTTAGAAATAGCCCTTCAGACAGGATCCGATCTGATAAGATTCAACGTTTTCTCCATGTTTACGCTTGTTTTCCGTTTCCTATTTTTGGCATGTGTTTTGTACAAACTATGATGCAATGTGCATGGCTAATGAGTAATAATGACTGATTATCCATAGCCTTTCAAACATAATCATGCAGCTTGACATCAGTGATGACTATTATGCAGAGGTAGCGTTCAATCAACACAGCTGCACTAACCCTACACTTAACCTGCAACTGCCTTACAGGGTGTGACCGTCTCTCGTCGTCTCACCTTAATATCCTATTCTGGGCATGTCATAATAGAGGTGAACATTCTGTGAACGTCTGCTGAAAATAGCCCATCTACAGGCAAATATATAGCATCAAGCTATACTGTATACAGCAGTGGTTCTCAAACGTTTTCATGTCAAGGACCCCTAAATGAATGTGTATTTGGCCACGGACCCCCGTCTGAAAACATGTTGGGCCAAGGAACCCCCCATGCAAGATTTGTGGTGTTAAAAAATGTCAAAGATATTCCAAGAATGTCAAGTTCTTTTGAAAATAGCCGATATAGGGCCATGGCCATGGGGGGGTCCCTGGACCACACTTTGAGAACCCCTGCATTTAGACCACGGACCACCATAACTCTGAGAGTGTACAAATGGAACCAAATGGACCCGTAAGGGTCCATTTGGTTCCATTTGTACACTCTCAGAGTTACAACCACATAAGGGTCCATTTGGTTCCATTTGTACACTCTCAGAGTTACAACCACATAAGGGTCAATTTGGTTCCATTTGTAGACTCTCAGAGTTACAACCACATAAGGGTCCATTTGGTTCCATTTGTACACTCTCAGAGTTACAACCACATAAGGGTCCATTTGGTTCATAACTATCCATCTATCTGGGGACCCCCTGGAACCCCCTCAAGGACCCCTGGGGGTCCCCGGACCCCACTTTGAGAACCAATGGTATATAGGATATAGGACCACAATGGAAACAAGTCCCCAGGATGTTTTTGTGTTATCCTTGTAGCCCAAATGTCTGACTGTGCCTCGTGCTGTTTACATTTCTGTCTAATAAAGTATTCATTCAATCAATCAATCAATCAATCAATCAATCAATCAATCAATCAATGCTTGCAGATCCACTATTTTCGGTGAAGAGAGAGGGGAAAAAGTGGACCAAGTAGTAGTAGAGGTAGACCACAAGGGGACCCTGGTAAATGTAGAAGAATGGTTTAAGGCAGGGGTCTCCAAAATGTTTCAGACCAAGGACCCCCACTATACATATTGTTGTATACAATTGTGTTGCATATTCAACTTTTTCATCGATTTCATCGATAGCTTCATAGACTTGTTTGACAGCACTATCATCAGCGTTGTGTAAATTCATGTTTTTTTTTTTGTTTGTTTGTTTCCACATGATCTTTTCTATTAATGGGTTGGATTATTGTTAATGCTATTTTCCCGCGAATGTTCCCTCCAGAATAGGGCACTGCATTATGGAGTAACTGTCTCTCTGTTTTATCTTAACCTGGACTGCATTAAGGGCATAAGCGATGTGTATCTGGCAGTGGTGGAAAGTAACTAAGTACATGTACTCAAGTACTATACTTAAGTACAATTGTTAGGTACTTTTACTTTACTGGAGTATAATATCTTACTTTTACTTCTACTACATCTCAGAGGCAATTATTGTACTTTTACTCCACTACAATTATTTGAAAACTTTACTAGTTTACTAGTTACAGATTCTGATTATTATTACAAAACACATTAACCACATTCCACCTTATATACTTCGGCTATTTGAAAATAGCCAGTCTACAAGCTCACAATTCGTCAGAGCTGCTATTTTCAAAAGATCTTTTATAGATTTTTATAGATTTGAAAACTTGTAAAAAGGGACATTCTGCATACGTTTGTACTTTTACTCAAGTACATTTTCAATTCCGGACGTTTACTTGTAACAGAGTATCTCTACATTGCTGTATTGCTACTTCTACTTAAGTAAAACAAATTGAGTACTTTCCCCACCACTGGTAACTTGTCTATCAGTGTCTAGGCTTGTATTGCAACATCACCGCACAAACTCTCACAACTCACTCTAAAAGCAGGACAGATTATCTTCACCTCTTTGTCTGAGCACAAAGCTCTGGAGAGAGCTAAAACTGACCAAAGCTGTCTTTGTGTCAGTAAATATGAGCAGTAGACTGGGAATGCACTGGAACGTAGAAAGGAATACTCACGTTAAATCATAATTCTATCTGTTTGGAGTCCATTGTCGTTCCACCTATAATAAATAAACATACAAATGGGATAATAAACACATTAACCCAAGCAGGGAGGTTTTAAGTATACAAAAGGAATTAACTGACAAACACAATGCAATGCCATTACAATATCTGTATACTATCAGTCCAGAGGACCCAGATTATCAAAGGTTAAAGGTAGGGTAAGTGATATTCTTTTGTAAAAATATTGCTTTATATTCTGACAGTACTCATTGGTATAGAGTGTTTTGTTTGTTTAGCAACAGGGGTCTCCCCGTCCCTCCAGCTCTTGATTAATCAGAAAATGCATTTTCAGGTCGGGATACCAATTGTATCAAATCAGGAGAGAGAACTCACACAGGACACAGATGAAACAAGTGAAATTGGAAGCGATGACACAAAGACATTAGCAGACACAATTGGGACCTGAACATATATTTTCTGTTTATTAAAGATCTAGGGAGACGCAGAGACACCTGCAACTGAACAAGCACTCTATAGCAATGATGATTTAACAACACACTTTTAGTTTTAACCAAAAAATACTTAACCTACCTTTAACTAGCTTCACAGCTTCCTGATAAAAGATAAAATAAGCAGTATTCTAGGTCCCTATAGGGCCAGAGTTGAAGCGCCATACTGGTTGTCTGACCCCTGACTATGTCTCACAGTATACTTGAAATTAATGCCAATAATCATGGTTTGTTTGATTTTAAAGCCATTTCATTCAATCAATTTCAGTATGAAAATCAAAGTTCAGAGACCTGAAATAAACCTGATACCAGGGGGTCCCCAGCTAAATGATTTATAGGAACCAAATGGACCCTTATGGGTCTGTAACTCTGAGAGTGTACACTCTCAGAGTTAAATTAACATTGATTTTACAATATGAATTGGGGTCCCAGAGATAGAAATGCCATTAAATGGGGGTCCGTAGCCTAATGCATGTCAAACTGGGGGTCCTTAAATTACAATGATTGAGAATCACTGCTAGAGCCGTAACATCTTCTCTTATGGGGGTCCCTGGCTTATCTTTTCAAATGGAGGTCCGTGGGCTAATAAGTGTCAATTTGGGGGTCCTTGATATGAAAAAGTTTGAGAACCACTGGTCTAAAACACTGAATATCATTTTGTGGTTATGTTTTGTCAAAGTTATGTTATTGTTTTGTTTTAATGCTTTTGTAAAAGCGCAAATTGATTTGAAAAGTCAAGTCCCTAGAGAAAAGCTTGATTTACTAACTAAATTCAAACATGATGCAAGATTTAATAACCGCGCAACTTTTGTGTGTCCTATACTGATTAGATTATTCCAGTAAGTTTGTCAGTGTTTGAATGCCAACATTACAAATGTAATACTGTAAGAAAAAGACAAATCTGAATGTGAAGCCATTAATGGGAAAATTATCTATGTAAAATATGTCTAAAGCTGTGAATAGGCTACAGTACTACTACAGTATGTTGTAGAATGTATTAATCTGGCCTCACATGAGAGAGACCCACTTTGCTCATAGAGGACAACAAATAGTGCAACAGTGACATCTGCTGGATGAACAGTGAACACCCAATCTTACGTGTGAGAGATAGCTAAAAGAAGTTGCATTTGAGAGGCCGAATTTCTTGCCTGTTTTTACACGTTTGCTTCACTTCATGACATCTGAGTTATGTCCTCAATAGTCTCATGGTTAGACACTCACCATCTTTGTTCATCCACTGGTCCAATTCCTCCATCTCCAACTCCAACACAGAGGGGACGTCCTCTTCAAACATGGGCCTGGAGGACACATGACCTTTATGTTACTGTGAGGGTCAACAAATGCTACATGACACACAGGCTATATCTGCTGTTTCTTTGTAAACGTAGCAGTAGGCAAAAAAGAACATAGAGTGATGATAGTGATGATAATAATGATGATAACGATTATTGATGATGGGATGATGGTGTGATTTTTCATATTTAACCACTTAAAGGTGATGTAATGTGTGTGTTAAATAGCTGTATATTAACTTCAAATCATGTACTGCTCCCTTTATTTCTATTTCTTTATTCCCCCATTTATATATAAGTGTTGTTTTATTGTTGTCATTTTTTTTTCTGTGAGGGAACCGGGGAGGGTGGGGTATATATGGGGTTGTATGTCTTAATAATAATTGAAAATCCTATAAATAAAGTTGTAAAAAATAAATAAAATAGCTGTATATTCTGATTCCGGTAATCATTGCTATAGTCTATATCTAGAACATATCTGTGGAAAATAGTTTTCCAGCATGAAAAATGTATATTTTAGAATTTTGTATGGTTTGAAACATGCATGTGAATTTTGTTTATTTGTATATTTTTCAGTAGAAGTGCAATAATACTCTCTGTCGGGTGGAAACCCTCATATGCCAGACAGTATTTCTTCATAGGAGGTGTCCGCATGATACTTCCACTATCCACCCTTTCCACCCGTGATTTTGTTGTGTGTGTGCAAGAGCTGTTTTTACATGGCAACTTGTTCTAGATGGCACAAGGGGGAAGTTACATCACATCCTGTGTATTGATAACAATACTTCAGGACAGTGTTGCATGAGCTCTTTGCAATATGACTCGTCATCAGAACGAATTGTAAAACACGTGGCATCATCACACGAACTCGTTAGTGCGGCCACATCAACATGCTTGCAAATTCACACACACACACACACACACACACACGCACACGCACACGCACACGCACACGCACACGCACACGCACACACACACGCGCACACACACGCGCACACACACATGCACACATGCACACACACACACACACACACACACACACACACACACACACACACACACACACACACACACACACACACACACACACACACACACACACACACACACACACACACACACACACACGCGGTCGGGTGTGTTTTCACACCATCTGACCGCCCACACACACACATATTAAACAGGAAATGACATTAGCATCACTTTAGTCAAACTGTTCTGCATATTAATAAGAGGCATAAGAGTGCATTGGAAGGCAGCCGTTTACATCCTATTAGAATCAATGAGCTCACATTCTCAGAACTTACATTGGTACTTTCTCTGTGGTGTCATCCAAATAAGGATCCCCCTTCTCATGATCTAAGAAAAGAACAAATACCTGCTTAGTGCTTGCTTCAAAACATCATTTGATAACACAGTCAAACCTACTTTAAGTATAAAAGAAAAAGGCAAAGTAGTCTAGTCCGGGCCGGGGTTGGATTTGTAAAAACAAAAAACGGAGGGGTTGGTCATTTTCTTAACTACTTAACCCATTAAGACCTGAGGCGATTCTTAACATTTTTTTCTAAATCCTATCAGTTTTGTGAAAAAAGTCAATATTTTTGAATAGCCCAAAGAAAGTGACACAGGTGCGTTCCAGGTCTTAAACAATAGCCGATCTACAAGCTAAAGATGAGTCGCACTGCATTGTGAGCTAGCTTGTAGGTCTGCTATTCTTTTCTATTTCTTAATTAAGCAAAAATAGTTAATATAGCATCACAATCATTGTAACCACTTATATCCATCTATACGTTGGCTATTCAAAAATGCAATTTTTGTTTTACATTTTTGAAAAATCTTGCAAGTTGTTTGAAAAACTCTGGGGCTCCCGGGCACAAAAAATTCAGATGGGGGTCCGCGGCCAAATACATATCGGTTAGGGGGTCCTTGACACGAAAACGTTTGAGAACCACTGGATTAAGCGACATTATTTTTCGAAACAAAGTCGATTTTTCAGCGCGAATAACATCATCAACCTGTATGAATGGGGCATCACCAAAATAAAAGTTTGATGTGAAATAATCGCGACACATTTTGGTATCGTTCACTCGCATTGCTCCTGGTGTGTAACAACCTTTATACTGAAAAATGTGTGCTTTTTAAAAAATTCTGTATTAAATTGTGATATTATCACAAATTGTATCATATCGCATGATCAAAACCAAAGATTTGCCTCCTGATCGATGAACAAAGATTTGATCTATGAACACCAACTCTCTCCAGACACAGAAATGAGTTGATTGGTTCATGATGGCAGACGGTTCCTGTCTTAAACCGATGTACCTGTTTTGTAACTCTTGTTCCGGTTCCACCTGCGGTTGATGACGATGCCGCCCACCACCATGGCGATGATCACCACCACCAGCACCACAGGGATCAGGATGATGACGGGACTGGTCTCCAGCGGTACGTCCGTCGGCCCATCTACGAGGAGAGGAGAGGAGCAGCGAGATCGGCCTCTGTCAACATTCAAGATGTTGTATTGTCACATCTTGTGTGTCTTTTAGTTCTGGTTACTGTAGCAGCACTAAACATATCATCACTGTCGGGTTGAAACCTTGTACGTCCAAAACTGATACTTTTCAGGAAATGGGGAAAAAAAATGTGTTCCAAAAATAGCCCATCTACGAGCTTGTAGATCGTCTATTTTCACTACCTGGTGTTTTCATCAGTATGGGCGACAATTGTCGCGTGTGTGTGTGCTAAACATTGTAGCACTTAGCACACTTAGTGACGGCACCTTTCAACAGAACATGATCTGTTATTAACATTTAAGATGCAATCCGTAACCTTTTTGCCTGAATTAAAACCCGGGTTCCGGGAGTCCCCTGTGCGAGCACTGAATGATCTACTGCTAATACAGAAAGCCTGTTTGGGCAGATGTTATATTGCGCTTTGAGCCTCATGCAATAACTCTTGTCAACCAGTAGTGGTCCTACCAGACCAAAATGTTATGGATTGCAGCAATAAATAAAAATGAAAAAAAGCAAAAATAAATAAATGTGTTTGTATATTAGGACATAACTTAACTGACCCAAAAAATCACCAGAGCCACTTCCAGAGCCATCTTCTGTGTAACATAAAACAGCAATACAACAAATGGTTAGGTTATGTTCAGAATACCTGACCGAAAGATCCAAGCGCTAAATGAGCATTTTCACTCAACATTGCAAGGCAGCATGGCAAGGACACATCACAGTATGAAAATACACTGAACAAATACACATGTAAATAGATGGGGACAGCTCTTTAGTTTGACCAGTGGAGCACAATTCGTAAGTCTACACAGTCGTGTCAAAAAACTATATGTCACCAATATGATTGAATAAATGTAGCTCTACAGTTAGTAGAGTCTAAGCCACCTCATGAGATATCTTCATTTAAGTAAACAGACCCTCAGATCACACAACACTGTCCTATCAGTGAAACTGAATTAAAACCCACATACAATCATCTACCCTCCATGAGTGTTATTTATTTGGATGGGAGCAGGGTGTTAATGTTGGATCCTAAAAAGCACAATAATATTAGATTTTTGTTGTTGTAAGTAGTGTGTCCCACGTAGACACTTCTGATGTCAGGTTACAGTTGTACTCTCTATGAGTTAACTGAACACTGAGGGTTTTACAGTGTACACCTGCTGACATGGGCTCACCTGTATTGGGGTCAGGCGATGCAGAGGCATCAGGCATCGACGATGGTGACTCTACGGACCCACAAAAGTAGCATAGGATCATTATGGTAACAAAACAACCACAAGAGATAGATAGAAGAGAGAGAGAGAGAGAGAGAGAGAGAGAGAGAGAGAGAGAGAGCAAGAGCGAGAGCGAGAGAGAAAGAGAGAGAGAGAGAGAGAGAGATAGAGAGATAGAGAGATAGAGAGATAGAGAGATAGAGAGAGAGGTTGACATGTGAGGTCATCCAATCCAATCACGGTTCGGTCTGTGTCTACGCACACGCTGACCCGCTGAGGCAACAAGGAAGCCCTCATTTTAACAGCTTTCAACCTGGCGTCCATCGAAAATAGAAGATCTATAAGCTCACAACACGTTGCGTTGCGGCACGTTGTGAGCTTGTAGATCTGCTATTTTCCCCCAGCTACACAAACAAGGATAGATAGCTAAATAGCAGGCATCAAGAGCTGACCTGAGACGTGTATTTCACCATCATCAGTATATGATGACGGTGACGGGTCCTGGTCCTCTTCATTTGCTGCCGGGTCTTCGGGGACCTCTTCTGTCACCTCGTCAGGAGGGGCCTCTTCAGGAGCCTCTTGAGGAGCCTCTTCAGCTATATCTTCAGCCACGTCTTCAGGTGTCTCTTCAGGTGTGACTTCCCCGTCTCCGTCCTGATCTTCCCCATCCTGGGACGCCACTGCAATTCAGGACTCAGCATTACATTTACATACAGACAGACTGCAGTGGAACGTAACTGAGTACATTTACTCCAATAATGCACATAAGTACAATTTGTTGCTGTCTGGCAGAAACCTCTTATCTCCATATTGTAGCTTTTTGTGTTTTTTCGTAAATGAATGACCTACTTGATCGTACTACAGCGTCACACAAAAGCATCAAAAGTAGCAGATCCGCAAGCTCAAAACTATTTAATTTGCAGATTTTGATTACTTATACACAACATACATTAACATGATTTGATACATGATGATGTATTATAGGTTAGGCTACCCAGAAGCACATACATTAATTCAAATCAGACCCCAGCTGCAACATTAAAGTGATGAACACATGAATACATTATTAATTACAATCCTATAAAATGATTGTGAAATGGACCATTCTGCATAATGAGTACTCTTGTGTTATATTTTTTTAAACATATCTTTTACTTAGTAAAATGTTGAATGGAGGACCTTTACTTGTAACAGAGTATTTCTATATTGTGGTATACAGCAGTTACTCAATAATAATAATAATACTAATAGGTGCAATTTATATTGCGCTTTCTAGGTACTCAAAGTCGCTTTACAGAACAAAACACATAAAGACGACTTTATTAAGAAAATAACTAGTTAAAAGGGTAAAGAACGAAGCAAAACAAAATTGTTCAAATTAAAAGGTAAAAGGGGGGTTTGAATTAGGAGGGGAAAGCGAGTCCGAAGAGGTGGGTTTTGAGGGTGGTTTTAAACGTGGCGAGGGTGGGGGCAGATTTGATGTTGAGCTGGGAGTGAGTTCCATGGGGAGGGGGCTGCAACTGAGAAGGCCCTGTCAGCTGTCACACCAGGTTCGTTGCCTTGGGGAGCACCGTGAGGTTGGCATCACCAGACCTGAGGGAGCGGGAGGGGGCGTGGCGGTGACAGAGGTCAGAGAGGTAGCGGGGAGCTTGGTTGTTGAGGGCCTTGTAGCAGGTGGTGAGCAGTATTTTGACTGGGAAGTGTTTGACTGGGAGCCAGTGGTGTGATGTGGTCTCTGGATCGGGTTCTGGTAAGCAGGCCGGCAGAGTTATTTTTGTATGTACTGTAGTTTCTCGAGAACCTTGGTGGTGGACACCGTATAGACCAATTATTTGTTTACCAACATTGAGACTGGACGCGCAGGTGATTGTTTCACGCAATCAATTCTCAACCTGTTGTTTTGGGATGCGCTGGTTTCAGCACACCCCAACCCCCTTGTGTGTTGGCTGGTGAGGTGCGTGCTAGCGAGACCTGATACTGGTTGCACGCATACTGGTTCTTATCAGTGTGACGTCGTCCGTTAAGGGGTCTATTCTGTGTTTGACTGGGAGCCAGTGAAGGTCATGGAGGACTGGTGTGATGTGGTCTCTGGGTCGGGTTTTGGTAAGCAGGCGGGCAGCAGAATTTTGCACAATCTGTAGTTTCTTGAGAACCTTGATGGTGGACACTGTATAGAGGCTATTGCAGTAGTCAATTTAGGATGTGATGAAGGCAATGAGCGTCCTTCAGTTACTTATACTTAAGTAAAGCACATCTTCCACCACTGCATACAGATACATGTGCACACACAAAGATTGTGATGTATGATACAGCACTTTCTCAAGTGGGTGGACATCCCTTGAACTAATGAGTTTCCAACTGTATTCCCATTGGTTGCCATTAGTTGTCGTCCATATGAATACAACTGTAGTTCCACAGTTAATGGTATTTATTAAGCCTAAGCCACTTTATGAGACATCTACAATTACAGCAAACAAACAGATCTTATCACAGCACTGTCATATCACTGAAACAAGTAGTTATCCGTAATGGAATTGATTTACAACTACTGTATGTAGGAAAGGGACTTTTATCATTCTGTTTCTAAAAATAAAAAAGTATGGTTACTTTAGACTGTGCAGCGATGAAATATGGGCAGAAGTAGGACAAGGGAATGACATACTTTCTCACAATCATGCTGTCGGCATGATATCAAAAATGGCATCAGTATGTCTATTGATAACATCTTTTGTGGTTGTTTGGTCTAGAAACATAAGTTGCACACATGTAACCGGTTCCAGTCGAAGCTTCCTAATGAGACTTCCACCTTCAATGAAACGAAAATGCAACCAAAACATTCTCCATCACAGACATTTTCAAACCATTGAAACGGGTAAACATTCCAAAGCAGGCAAATACTTCTGACCAGGCCTGGAATTTTGTCATTTTAGGGGAGAGGCTGCTTGGCCTTTGTTTGGTGTTGTCCATTTTTTGAGAGTGCAAAGGCCAAATGCCAGGGCAGGAAGGTCATGAAATAAAACAAGATTTTAGTCCATTGAAAGAATGAATTGAATTTAAGGGTTAAGGATACATTTAATATGTAGACTATCTGCAGTGAAATAAATAAATAATTGTATTTACAATCTGATCCATGCTCAGCCGTGCACCAATCAAAGTCACTGGATTGGTTTAAAGCTGGGGACTCTGCTTTAAACACTGGTGTCTACATGACAAGAAAGAGACACTGGTGTCCTACATATTGACACGAAAGAGACACTGGTGTCTACATGACAAGAAAGAGACACTGGTGTCTACATATTGACAAGAAAGAGACCGAGGAGAAAGTGGTACAGTCAGGCCAATTAAGGCCACATGGCCTCAAGGCATGCCATTTTTTTGAGGGGCACAAGGCCAAACTGAGGGGCAACGACTGCCATGGCCTTCGTGGCCTCCCTGAAATTCCTGCCCTGCTTCTGACAGTACAAGAAAATGACAGTTAAAGTGTTATTGTGACACCATGCCAGGACCGTGCGACTTCCGTGTACATTTTAGTGTCGAAACAGTCTAAACAGTTGCAAAAATGAGCTATTACACAGGCAGCAGAGAGTGTATATAGCCACAGGGACGTTGGAGAGCCTTGTGAAACATCTTTACGGTCAGGTATTTGTCATGATGATGACTAAAGATGAAATGTTTTGTTCTTTGGAGAAAAAAAAAAGGTTTCTTCACCACTTTAAACAATATTGACGGGGTCCCCCAAGGCTCCAAACTATAGGGTCCGCTAGCATTTCCCTCTACCCCCGAAAATAGCAGATCTACAAGCTCACAACACTGCTATTTTCGCTGACTGTTCGCCCCCCAGAATAGAGACGCTAGGGTTCATGCGGTTAAAAAAGGTGAGCCAACTTAAACGGAAGAAAGAGAAACATTGCACTGATTTTACGAGTGAAGGTTTTTATGGCTTGGATACTTGTCGTAACAAGAAAAGTGTCCCCATCCAAAAGTTGAACGCAACAAGGCTATGCAATAACATAAGTTACCATTACAGAATCTGTTATTAGAAAAGGGGTTCACGTGGCATTGTAGTGTAGAGAGCCGGTCCTCGAGTGACTATGTGTAACTCAGTCTATCTCCACATCAACAGAAATATAATAACCCTGTTCTACGGCCTCACACACTCACACACTCACGCAAAAATAAACTAAGTGTTATGTGACTCGTAGCTCACAAAGCCAGGTAAAGACAGGTAGGAGGAGATAAGGCAGTGGTTCTCAAAGTGGATTCCAGGGACTCCGTGGGTTCCTTTAGGGGAGTCTAAATGGACCCTAACAAGTCTGTAACTCTGACAGTGTAGAAATGGAACCAAATGGACCCTAACGGGTCCATTTGGTTCCATTTCTACACTGTCAGAGTTAAGGGGAGACCTTGTCATTTTAAAGTTTGAGAACCACTGAGATAAGGACAGCAGAGAAAGGGCCGACAATCGTGGCTGTAAGGTGGCGAAATAGCAAATAGTGAAACAAAATGAGTTATTCTGTCTTACCTGGGCCAGTCAGGCTGGAGAGCAGCACCAGCAGCAGTACCAGCAGAGGGGTCATATCCCAAGGGCCTCTTCTCCTCACGTTACCAGACTTAAAGGCAGACATTGTGCCATTATGAGCCCATGTCTTCCTTTTAAAGTTAAGACATCATCATACTTCCTGATAGAGACAGAGAGAGAGAGAGAGAGAGAGAGAGAGAGAGAGAGAGAGAGAGAAAACCCAGATACACGCCCATACACTCAGTCAGATAACTCTCTCTCTCTCTCCCTCTCTTTCTCTCTGTCTCTCTCTCTCTCTCTCTCTCGGATGTGATGCAATCGACTGTGTGCTTGTAGCCACAAGTCTGGCAGCTCCTCAGCTGCTGTAGAATCACATTCCTCCTGCATAGGTATGCAGTGTGTACCTACCGGAGGCAAGGGAAAAGCTCAGCAAGAAAAAAAAAATACTTACCTTGGACTCGGAATAGCAGCTGGTGGTGGGGTATCTCCTCTGGGAAAAAAAAAAGTTTATCTTGAGGAGTGGCTATGTTGATCAACTTCTTCTATTTTTTTCTTCTTTTTTTGTTTACAGAAACCAAGGCTATAAAGGGGTTGTCTACTTAATAGATACAAAACTCTTCACGTTAATGTGACTATTACTCAGTATTTCAACTAAAGTTAGGCTTGCAAATCAACAATTAGAGGAAAGGCCTACTTTCCCTGTGATGATCACTTTCCACAGGCAACTGAGTAGGTTATTGTTCTGCTTGTAAAAGGCGTTTCATCTGGTCTCATCCAACCACAAGCACGGGCCGGGGTGGTGGCAGGTTTCAACATGATGTCAGGGTGAATGCTTTCCTCCTTGAGGTGTGAAGGAGGCTAAAGCAATCAGAAACAAATTAACACACAACACATTCAATACAGTGGAATAGAGAGGCTTGGGCAATATATGTGTGATTCATCATAGGTGAGCCATCGGCCTACTACAGTTTGAGGTTAGGCTAGTGCAACACACTATAGGAAACACAATGGATTTCTGGGAAGAAGTGTTGTAATGCAACTAGTGGATGACTATTCTGAATGGCTGCTGTTTTCCCTTTTGCTATTATTAAACTTTCTTTCACAATTGTGTGTGTCCTCTTCCAGCGTCTACCTCAACATTTGGTAGATGTTTTGACGTATGCAACACCCTAAAAACAATCAGTGGTGGAAAAAAGTACTCACATGTCTTACTTACGTAAAAGTATCAATAAGGCAAATGTAGAACTGCTCTGTTACAAGTAAAAGGCTGGAATTCAAAATTGACTTGAGTAAAAGTACAAGTATTGGCATCAACGTTTACTTAAAGTAAGTAGAAAGTACTCATTGTGCAGAATTTCCCATTTCACAAGTTTTCAAGTGTATAAAAATCTTTTGAAAATAGCAGATCTATATAAGCTCACGATGCGTCGCATCCAATATTTGCCTCTGAGATGTAGTGGAGTAGAAGTAAAAGTACTGAAAATTGGAAATACTCTAGTAAAGTAAAAAATACCTCAAACCTTTACTAAAGTACAGTACTTACGTGAATGTACTTAGTTACTTTACACCACTGACAAAATAGTAGAAAGAAATAAACTGGGTTCATTTCTTCAACCACCCCGCAGTTCCATCTGGTATATTATAGTTCCATCCTCGCACTAAATAAAAACGGGTCGCGCAGAGAAATCAGTCCGTGTGCGAGCGGAACCATAGTCATTTGTGTAAAAAAAACACATCCGGAACTATTTGAAGGACGTACCGTTCCACTTCCGCCGGCCGCCGCTGGTGTCAACAGAAACACGTGTTTGTTGTGTTTTTCATCTTTCACCTCGAACAGCAACATGGTAACTTTATAACTTGACATCGTCTGCTATTTAGGCTGTAAACTGTTGCTGTAAGACTGTGTGATGATAACAGAATGTAAAGTTGTCCTGCTACATGTGTAAATCCTCTCTGGTGAATCATGTCTGCCTCTGTAAACATGCATCCTGGTGAACATAGTCTTGGTATCATGATCTGGTTTCTATATCTGCTTTACTGTCATTATTTTCATTATTGTCACGAATTGCTTTATTTGTAACATGTTCTCTGTTCCTTATAGGGTTGCCACCTTTAAAAACCCGATTGAAATCTATTAAATCTATTTAAAAATATATATATATTAGGGGAGTCAGCCCCCCAAACCCCTGAAATGCATTGACATCTATATAAAATGAGATGAAATCTATATATTATTTTATTGGGGAGACTTACACACTGTCATGAATGAATTTGGTATACTGTGATAGTGAATATAGGCCGAGTTGAAATATGAAGACAAAGAGAAAAAATATGAAGAGATAGTAAACACTTGAACATCTAACAGTCCACAGACCTAGACAGGCCATTTAGAGCATTGGTTCTCAAAGTGGGGTCCGGGGACCCCCAGGGGTACTTGAGGGGGTTCCAGGGGGTCCCCAGCTAAATGATGGACAGGAACCAAATGGACCCTTATGGGTCTGTAACTCTGAGAGTGTACAAATGGAACCAAATGGACCCTAACGGGTCCATTTGGTTCCATTTGTACACTCTCAGAGTTAAATTAACATTGATTTTACAATATAAATTGGGGTCCCAGAGTGCTGCATTATAAAGGGAAAAACATGGTATGCCTTGCCCTTATCACATGATCTGATGTAGATGCACAACCCAAAACGTTAGTCAGACAAATAAAGACGTTTTTTTGTTTTACCTACTCTGGTGTGTGGGCTCTACGCTCTTTGAACTGATGATGACAGAATAACACTGTGTTGTGTTTCAGCCTAAGGCCAAGCAGCAGAAGAAGAAGGCTCCAGAGAAGGTTGTCCATCCATACAGCAGGAAGGCTGCGTATCTGAACCGAGAGGAGATCCGTCTGGGGAAGAAGGAGAGGTGAAGGAAAACTGTAATATAGAGTTCTAGAATCATAAAAGGTTCATGTATACTTAAAAGGTTCCCTGGCTAACAAGCCTTATATGCCTTGCCCTCTGTAACTACTATTAGAAATAGTAAAAAAAAAAAAAAAAAACTATTGAGTGAAAGATTAACTATTTGTAAAATAAATATGTAAAACTATATTTAAGCTGTTTTTAATTGGAGTTAGCACATTTCAACAACAAAGCAATTCAGTGTGCTTGACACTAAACATCTAGCCAAAAAGAAATTTACATTTTTTCAATCATAGCCTTCTCCCTGACAGAATACCCAGACATATTGTTATAATTTTGGAACACAGTTCAAATATTAAGTGATTAAAAATAATCAATGTGAATACTTTGATTAGAATTGTTATTGAGTTTTGGAAGCGTCCAGAAGTCCAGATCATCTGACAGTGTAATACTAGCGTAGCCGTAGTGTCTCCTTTCCCAATGCTGGCTGAAGGCTGAGGATGTAAAAACGTCATCTAATGGTTTGTCTGATGTTGCAGGCAGAAGAGTGAGAAAAACACACGCCTGAACAGCACTGGTGAGTCCACGATGATGACGTCCTGCTCCATTTACTGTTTCAGTACATTATATCACTGACTGACACTGGGAGGCTATGAGATTATATCTAATACTAATGTGTGTGTTTCTATGTGACAGGTGACAGGCTGTTATGGTTTCAAAGTCAGCTGGAGCCTACAAAGACGACATACACCAAGAAAGAGGCCTGTGAGATCATTGAAAGGTGAACTCAAAATTAACAATTTAATTTATTGTCTAGACGTGCTCATTTAAATTGTAATGTTACTTATTTGTATTGTTGAGGAATATTTCCTTTGATTACGGTACAGCGTACAGACTGAAGCAACGTCGTTCAACGTTCCCTGGCTAATAAGCCTCATATGCCTTAATACTTTATAATTGCCCTCTGTAACTGTACAAAAGAAAAACACCTTCAATATTTTAACAACCATAGTTTTCTTTTATTATACTGTATATATTCTGAATTCTACAGCTACCTGGGAATGATGTAGATCAATTATTTGTACACAAACATTGAGACCGCACGCATCCACAGGTTGCATGTATGCTATTCCCAACAGTTTCCCCAACCTGTTGTTTTGAGGAGGGCTCATTTCGGTTCACTCTGCTGAGAGAGCATTTGGCCGCAACGTCAGTCGATTGCCTCGCAACACCGGCTTCAGATGCTACTGTATCAATGCACTGAATGGGACATTATCACGTTTAACCAGACTATTGATTGGTCTAAGTACAGTAGGTGAGATACTGACCTACCCACGTTTAACCAGACTATTAATTGGTCTAAGTACAGTAGGTGAGATACTGACCTACCCACGTTTAACCAGACTATTAATTGGTCTAAGTACAGTAGGTGAGATACTGACCTACCCACGTTTAACCAGACTATTGATTGGTGTGATACTGACCTACCCACGGGGCTCAGTCCCCAAAACATGATTTACGGTTCTGTGCCTATCGGTACATAACTCGGGACGGCGCTGAGTCGGCTCAAGTGAACTTCGCAATGTTCGGCATGGCAACTCGCTCGCTTTAGCTCGCTCGTGGTGCCTCTCGTGGCTCAAGTTCGCCTGCGACGCGGTCCAAAACTATACTTTATACAAAACACCTACTGAGCCCCGTCAGTAGGTCAGTGTCTAATCTCACCAATCAATAGTCTGATATTAAATGTGGGTATGTCAGTAGCTCACCTACATAGACCAATCAATAGTCTAATTAAATGTGATAATATCCCATTCAGTGCATTGACTGCATCTGAAATGGGTGCTCGCAATAGTCTTCCACTGCGTCTCATTATGAGCGGTCGGGTTCTTTTGCATTAGTGTTTGCCATAACTAGGGTTGGGATCCAGAACCGGAGGAACTGGATCCAACACTTAGGAACCGGAAATCGGTTCCATCACATTTGGAACCGTTTCCAGAACCATTTCATTTTATTTTCACACTGTCAGAGCTGGTATGTGGACTAGGAGTCCCTCCCAACCCTAAGTATGACGTGGTCTGATAAGGTTTTATTCATTGTGTGTGTGTGTGTGTGTTTAGATACCTCCACAGGTTTGACTCTGAGCTGGAGCAGATAGAGTTGGTCAACGGGATCAAGGGTCGCCAGGGTCGGCACCACGGGGCCAGGGAGACGGCGATCACACAGACTGTAGAGCGAGAGCGAGTGCAGTATGAGACCAATGGGATTGGTGAGTGTCTCTTTGAAAATCACTCCTTTACATGTAACCTTGTAAAACAAGGTCATTTTCAACTTTTTGTTTCATTTCAAGGACCTCCAGTTTGATATGTATTAGGCCACGGACCCCCATTTGATACCATTTTCTAACTCTGGGATGCCAGTGTACACTGTAAAATTGGGAGCGTTAATTCAACTCTGAGAGTGTACAAATGGAACCAAATGGACCCTTACGGGTCCATTTGGTTCCATTTGTACACTCTCAGAGTTACTGACCTGTAACGGCCCATTTTGGACCCCTGGTGGCCCCCAGGCCCGACGTTGAGAAACCATGTCGTAAAGCACATTGATCTGCATTCTATGTATGAATGGCACTAAACATACAAAACCTATTTATTATTGTTTTTCTTTTCCAGAGATCCCAGATATCATCAATACAAAGAATCTGAAGACATTCAGGTGAGTTCAAGTCTCATAAAAAAAATGACACTAATCTTGAGCTAAACATTCTGCAACAAAAAAAGACAGACAGTTACAGTAGGCCTCTCTGTCACAATTACTGCAATACTGTGCCACTTTCACAGCAGGAGATGGCAAGTAACTGCCACAACCACTTAGTTCTGTTTTTCATGAAGCTCTTCTAGTGTATACTTCAATGAATGTGTATTTTGTGCCAATTCTTCCATCCAAAGGTGGAAGTTGTAATTTGATTTAAAGATGAGTTCTTCAAATAGCCGTTAGTAAAACACTTAACGCTTATCTATGTATGGCCACATCTGACAAAATATGGCGTGACACCTAGAGCTGAGTCTACCTTTGTGTGTGTGTGTGTGTGTGTGTGCTGATCGATATTGACAGAGAGTGGAGCGGTGACCTAAAGAAACTCCCAAACCTCAAAATGAAGAAGATTTCGAGCAAAGACAAGGACGCGACGACGACAACAGAAGAAGAAGAGAAACACGTGGCAGGAGAGGAGGAAGCTGGTGATGACTGTGGTGGTGATGATGACGATGATGATGATGATGTTGAGCTGGGAGATGAGGAAGAGGATGCCTTGTTGGAGGACATGGAGTAACATGGAGCAAATGACGGACTCAAACTGAGACTCTTGGCGGGTCGGTGCTGCTGGCACAACATGAGAACCCCTCAAGTAACCCAGACGGTCCCTGTACCCCACTTAAAGAAAAAAGTGGTGTAACCTGTTAAAATGAACATTTTGTCCTCGGAGCTTTTTCATTAAAATATTTTTTTTTCAAACCACTTTCAACTTGGCATCCCGATTCCAGGCATGAATGTCCAATCTATCAGCTCACAACGTGTCGCAAAGTAATGCATTGTGAGCTTTTGATATTGTAGATCAACTATATAGGGCTTAAGTGGTTAAAAAAACAACTCCCACCGTTTTAGGAATTGAGTAAAGTTGCCAGTTACCCTGAGTGACTTACAGTGAGGGAATGAATTCTGTATCCTGTTTCACTTTGGCAGGAAAACCTTGCTGTTGTGGTAATGGCAACTATGATCTTTCAAGCGTGGGACAGTCACTTATTACTAAGTCATTAACCTGGCATTCAGAAAAGTGTGATGCCATGTTGAAACATGTACTTGTCAGTAGGACTACAGACATTTTTTGTCAACTAATAGTCAAAGGTATTTGATTTAATTAACAATTGTGTAAAATTGTGTCTGCATTCAAATTAGCAGAGAGCTGCCTTTGAGGTTGAAGATCTGGAACATTCTAACATTGATTCCACAATGGCTAGTGACTAGTGAATGTTATAGACTGGCATAATTAAAGGGTTATGTTCACAAGAGATGTGCATTGTAAAAATCTGAAAAACAACTAATCCGCTAACAGTCTTGGTTGACTAAGACCAAAATTACTGACTAATCAATTAATTGACCACAAGGAGACAGCCCTACTTGTCAGTGAGTGACCAGTGCTTCAAACATGCTAGGCTCTGTGTGATGGCTGGAACATGCAACCAAACAAACAGAACATCCATGTGCTTTGAAAATAAGAATACTAATAGGTGCAGGTGCAGTTTCTCAGTGGATGTACCATCTAGGAGCAGTATTTTTGAGAGACTTGGTTTAAATACGTTTTGTATGTGTAAGCGTGCACATGTGTCTTGTTTCTCACCTGGAATCACTACATGCTGCTATTCCAACACTGTCCAGAAGATGGCAGCAGCTGATCTAACAAGTGCTGAATAAAAGCATCAGATCTCCTGGCTGGTTTGCTCAGCAACTGAAGCACAGTGGAGATCTACATTCATTGTTTATTGCACATATACCACATTTGCATCATACTTATGTATGAAGACCATGGTTTCATACCCAGTGACAAAGAGAATCCTATAATAAACATGTTTTTTTTTGTTTGAAAAAATATTCCTTCAATATATTTTTTGTTAACAGTTCAAAACACCAAACAATACCTATAAAATACAGGACAAAATGTCTAAACAACGGTTAACATTGACAGATGTCAAGGTCAACCACATTCACAGTGTGTCAGTAGGGGAAAACAAAATCAAATACTGTTAACCACATAACCCTAGCGCCCCTATTCTGAGCATGTCATAATAGGCGAACAAGCTTGTAGATCGGATTTGTGCCGATTCTATTTGGTATAGAGGGGGGGGAAAAGGAGGGGACCAGGTACAGATCCCTGGGGTACCGTGGTTGTCAAAGTATAGGGTTAAAGTGATTAAATGTGATGTACAAACGCAGCGACACTAAGAACAAGTGTTTAAAATAGATAATTGCAGAAATGTAGAAGTGCAGATATCTTATATAAAGCAAGATTTGATGCTGCATAATGTTTGATAATGTTTTGGATAAGTAACTGTTTCTATGGCTTCATTAAATTCATACTTAAACCTCTAACACTGACTGCACTGTTATTTTTAAACCCACCAGACTGCGAGAATGGGAATACACTTGACTGTGAGATGTTTCACAGCTTCAACCTGCTATGACGTATTTGGTCTTTTGAGTGCAATTTTGTTTAAAATATTGCTATAGTAAATCTGGCTGTCAAGTACAGTATGTTTCCATTGATTGTTCTGATCTTAACTATAATCCCTGTGCACAAGGACTATGTGCAATCAAGTCTCAGTGCAATGGCCTAGCTAGAATCACCATGCACTGCAGAAATGGCTTATATTAACTTTCCTCTAAAACAGCGTTTCTCAACCAGTGGATTGTGACCCACAAGCAGGCCGTGAGACAATCCTAACGGGTCACGAATGGAGTTATACTTGGAAATGGGAACATTGTGTCACCTACTGGGTTTATATGGTCGTGACTTGATGGAGACGGTAAACATTTGGGTCTTGGATAAAAAGAAAATGGTTGAGAACCACTGCCTTAAATCATTTGATTGGCTAGGTGTGACTCTTTGGTGTTCTGAAGCCATGATTGTCCACAGAGTCCAAAGAGTGTTTTTAGGCTGTTTTCATATCAGTGCAATTCAAAAAAGTAAAATATATACAAGTAACGGAACAGTCTCATCATCAGGTGTCATTAGATGTGGTTCTCAAACTGTTTAATTTCATGGACCCCCTGAGAGTGTACAAATGGAACCCAGAGGGTCCCATGAGGTCGGCACCCAACTTTGAGAACCACGGAGTTAGACAGATCCTCACTGTTTTTTGTTCCTTATCATAAGGATAATCCTTTTAACAGGTTGTTCATGAAAGTCCTTGCGGTCTTGTTTCCAATGAGAACCTGTGAGCAATTAGGGGTTAAGAGTCTTGCTCAGGGACAAATTTCATTTCATCGACACATATGCTGACCTGGCCTGGAATCGAACTTGGGGCAACCAGGGCCTCTGGCTCCCTAGGCGGGTTCACTAACCATTCAGCTATCAATGGTCATTGATGTTAGACTCTGGGGGGTCTTAAGGGCCTGTTAGACCAAAGTTAGTGTATTTATCACTATCCATAAAAAAATCAATTGGCTCAAATCACAAGCACAATGACTGGGGATCTCATTTTAAATAAGCCATAGCTGATGGTAGGGCACAATGAAGGAGACACACAGAGCATGCGCAGTGGTGGGGTGGCTGCCAGCTGATTGGAGTAAAGTAACTAGTACATTTACTCAAGTATACTCCTAAAATTTTGAGTTTTTTTGCTTTTGTTTTACTTTACTGGAGTATTTCCAATTTTCAGTACTTTTTACTTCTACTCCACTACATCTCAGAGGCAATTATTGTACTTTTTTTTTACTCCAATACAATTTTTTTTAAATTTGTATTATCATTAAAAAACATACATTAACCTTGCCCTGAAACATTACTGTCATATCGTGACAGTCATGGAACCAATTGTTCCTGGTTTGCGATTCTTTTACATTTATAACTCTCACATGTACATAAACGTTCACATTTCAAATATTAAGTGCTATCCCCCAGGCCACGGATGTAACACGTTGAGCCGCACCACTCTAAGTACCCGTATTTTCCGTATTGTTCAATAAAAAGCATTTTGAATCCGATCGGTGGCTATTTTTTTATTTAATATTTATATTTTTTGTAATGTATCAGAGTGCAATACACCACCCAACCGATAGTGTCGCGTAGTAGAAAGCATTGGAGAAAATTAGGATAAAATGGCCAGCGATCGGATTAAAAAGCTTTTTATTGAACAATACAGAAGATGCAGGTACTTAAACTGGTGAACTTTAACTTGTTACATCCGTGACCATGGGGTTATATTTGAAATGTGAACGTTTATGTAGATGTAGTGTACGTGTTGTAAATGTAAAAAAAAAATTAGCAAACCTGGAACAAGTGGTACGAGTGGTACCATGGCTACTCATAGACCCAACATTACACTGCCCTGCGAGGTCTACGTCTTTAGTAAAAAAAATAACTAGGCTGTTTTGTGTTGTTGAACGTCTATTCTCCAGGGTGGGAAGCCTCTCAGCACCACCTTCTCTGTATAATACACTTTATATTCACCTTCTCTGTAGAATACACTTTTTGGGCAGAAAATAAAATATGTCCGCCAGATGGATTTTTATTTTACTCCACTGTGCCCTCTACAGGTCTGATCGATGGTAATTTATATTGACCGGATCTGTAGATTTAGCTCCATCTAGTGGCCTCAGTGCATTCCTACAGACCAACAATCTTGTTCTACAAATATGAAAAATAAAATAATATCCTACTATAATTCTAGTAACCTCTGTGCGTGCGTTTGTAGTGGTGGTGGTGGTGAAGCTACCCGGTTCTCCCCACTGGCTGAACCAATTGCTCTGATTTTGCACACAGCCATTGACCATTACCATCTGAACTTAACTGTGAAGCCCGTTTTTCAATTTAATCAAATCTCAGCTTCTTATTAGCGTTTTTGTGTCAAAGAATGTCGTCCCATAGCTGCGGCTGCCCAGCTATGGGACGAACTGCCTCCCGGGTTGCCAGATCATGTGCGCATATCCCCCCACGGCTGCGTCGACCGGGTATGGTCTAGTATAAATAATTTTACAAACGTACAAAAAGACATCGGTGATGAAACTATGACGTTATTGATACAAGTTATTATTATAAGGAGTTACCAATGTTCTTTAAAAAAAATTACATTATTATTCAAAGGTTTGCAAAAATGTTAATGATTTTTTTTTTTAAATAGCAGATCTGCAAGCTCATAGGCACTCGGTGCCGCACTATGCGCTTGTAGATCTGCTATTTTTGAATAGACAAAGTAGAAAATAACGGCACAGATGCGATTATGAAGTTATTATTAAGGCAAGAAGGGATTGATTGATTGTTTAAAACTTTATTAGAGAAAAAGTAAACAGCACAGAAGTACAGTAACACATAAAGAATCATCATTTGATTCAGTATTCAGAATCATCAGCTGATCAGTAGGTTATAGACAGATTGATTTAGATAAAACATTTGATCAGGTAAATATAACATAATATAAGTATAGAGCAAACATTAAAACACACTGGGTCTCATTCACCAAGATTATCGTCTCTGACAACCAATACATTACAATTAAAAACTTAAACTGATAGAAACTAAATCAGAACAAAGCATTTTCACTAAATTAAAACTAAACTAAATTAAAACTAAACTAAACCTGCTTTAAAAACTAATAAAAACTAAAGTGAAAACATGAAGTGAAAACCTGATAAAAAACACAAAGGAATGAACAACATGGTGTTACAGATTAAACACAGATCTCAGAGATAACTTCATAGACTATCGTTTGACAGACTCAGTCATCAGTGTTGTGTAAATCAGTGTTTGTTTTGTTTACACATAATCTTTTCTATTAATCTGTTAGATTCACGTTAATGTGTATTTTCACACATTTAAACCCCTCAATATTTAGTAAACTTCACCTGTGGGCTCTGTACTTGGTCTGCTCTTTTTCTCACTCTACACCAAACCTCTTTAATGACAATAACTGGTCCTCCTCCTCCTCAGAGAGAGAGAGAGAGAGAGAGAGAGAGAGAGAGAGAGAGAGAGAGAGAGAGAGAGAGAGAGGGAGAGAGAGAGATAGGTCAAAACAGCTGATCTACAAGCTGACGACAACGCGAAAAAGGAGCGGAGCCCCGAGAAACCCCCGGTCAGCTACAGTATAGAGGGTTTAAGAGGTTATACATTACGTGTCATGTTTACTAGATCTCACACACCTCTGCAGTAGCTCTAAGAGCATATATCCCTGCATGGAGAGGTCCTCTGCTGAAGGAGTTTTTTTCTGTATGAATGAGCGACATGTTGTCGGCTCCATCTAAATGAAAGAAAGACAGACAGCCTTCTGTCTTGCTTACAAACACGCCGACCCTGTTCCTCCCTGTGGAGGGAACAGGTCCTGATTTTAGTCTAGTAGCAGTGTCCTTGTGATAGAACACGTAGCGTTGTGCACCAACAGAACCACGGCACATTAACCTCCAGGACATGTCAGTCTCTCCAAAGGATGATAGCCCCTCCTCCTTCCTGTTGATGTCTTCATAACTGACTGCTATCTCAACACTATATCCACTCCATTCAACTTCAAAGTAACAAGGGTCAGACAGACTCTCTGTACTCAACACATTACGGTAACGGGTAAATCTCTGTGGATGTTCAACATAAGGTTGGGGTTGTTCTGTATAAGTCGCCTTCCTGTAGTTTTCTGACAGGATGAGGTTCTCATGCACTGTGTTTGGGTCCAATGACAGAGGAGAGGAATCTGTGAAAAAAAAACACATGATGAAATATAATTAACCCATTCAAGACCGGGAACGCGTCTGTGTCATATTTAAGATGTCTTTGGCTTATTCAAAAATAGCAGATATACAAGCTCGCAGCTATACAGCTGCGAGCTTGTAGATCTGCTATTTATTTGTTTTTAAATCATGAAAATGCTGATCTACAAGTTGTCACCAACACGACGCGTTGTGAGCTTGTAGATCTGCTATTTTCGGTGAAGAGATTTGGTGTAGAGAGGGAGACGCAGCAGAGGAACCCCGGTCAGCTATAGAGGGTTTCAGTGGTGGAAAAAGTACTCAAATTCTTTACTTAAGTAAAAGTATCAATACTGCAATATAGAAATACTATGTTACAAGTAAAAGTCCAGAATTCAAAATTACTTGAGTAAAAGTACAAAAGTAGTATTGACATCAAAATGTACTTAAAGTACAAAAATAAAATTACTAGAATGCTTGAAAATAGCAGATCTACAATATTTATATTATTATATTATTTTTTTATTCAAATCTTTGCTTCTGGGGGTCCCTAGAACAACACATTTTCAGATGGGGGTCCGCGGCTAAATACATTTTGGAGGTCCTTGACATGAAAAAGTATGAGAACCACTGATATTAAACAAAACAAAATCTTAGTGTGTTTTCAGTGGTTTTACGATAGAGGGCGCTGTTCAGCAGTCTGCCAATGATCACCATCACCCAAGATAATATTTTGGTAAAAAGCAGATCTACAATGTGATGCATTGTGATGCATCGTGATTTGTGACACATTGTGAGCTTGTTGGTCTGCTATTTTAGAATAGCTGGAGGTTGAAGTATTTAATAGGGTTGAGGTAGCCTGATTATCAGACTGAGGCTGCAGTCCACTCAGAGAGTGGGCGGGGTCTATGGTATGGAACCAGGCTAGGGTTGAGGTGGTTATTAAATGTTTTGTAACAATAATCTAAAATTCCAAAGTAACTGTTAGTATGCAAACGTTATAATAATAAGCAATGCTTATAGTGATGTAAAAAGTATAATATCTGCCTCTGAGATGTAGTGGAGTAGAAGTAGAAAGTAGTAAAAGAAAATGAAATACTGATTGTAGATCGGCTATTTTTTTTCAAGTCTGACACATTTAGAAAAAGTAAGTGTATTCTGAGGCCAATAGTTTTACTTTTTTTTTACACACACACACACACACACACCCACACACACACACACACACACACACACACACACACACACACACACACACACACACACTGTACTCACACTCCAGATAGTCCACCCGGTTTCTGCTTCCGCGAGGTACAGCTGGACGGGCGGAGACAAAGTAGAGACAAGAAATCATGAACATGACTGAATGACCTTAACTGAGGTTACATTTTAATCTACAGTATATCATGATATGATTGTGCCTTTTGCAGTTGTGCTTCATCTCATTTTTAATATTGAATTATTTATGATTACCATGTTATGGCACCATGTTTTTTTGGCACTATAATTGCATAATCTGATATGGTGCCATTGTGAAAGAAAATATGATATAAATAAGTCCGATCCCAGCTTAATACACTGTTGATTTCCTTTTTTCTGTAATATTTTTCAGGGTTTTGTAACCATAAACAAAACAATACAGAATGTCTGTTATGACCTCTTTATATAATAATCTATTATCTGGCACTTGGAGCACTTTATTGAGCATGGAAAATAGACATACATGTAGTATGTTTTATTAGTCTCTAAGGAGTTTTCCTTAAACTTTCTCCCACCCTTTTTGTTAGGGTGGGTGTTTTGACACTACCACACCTGCAACCAGCCCTGAACTAAAGACAGAGAAGGGCGACTAAAATGTATTATAGACATGGGATGCATAGCAGGTGTTAACACATTAACTTATAAACATTATCCATCCTCTCTTCACCTGTGTTTCCAAACTTCCCCGCTAGATCACTCCTGCCCATCTTCGTCAGAACAGTCCGCATGATGTCACATTGTTTTCGGGGATAATTCTGTTTGATCAGCGTGACAACAGCCATCCTCCCAGCATCCTCCAGAGCACTCACTGTCAGCGGCATACCTGGAGTATTTTCAGGTTGTTGCAGATAAATCTTGAAGTCGGTGAACTCGCGGTGATTAAGAGCATTCAGAGCCCCCACCATAAGATCCATAAGTGACGACATGTTGGATTCCTACAAACACATGATGTCAACATGTCAGCTTCATTCTCTTAATGCTTTGGATGTGAAGAGATTAAACATCAAGGAGTACACATTAATGTACATTTCTGTATACCATAGTTCTACAAATGAATGAATGTATATACATCACATATAGACACATACTGTAGACCAGTGGAAGCAAAGTAATGTAGAATGTAGTACCAGAATAATAATGTTACAAGCTCACAACGCCATGCGACGCGTTGTGAGCTTGTAGATCTGCTATTTTCAAAAAATCTTGAAACATTTTTTTTTCAAAAGAAGCGACTATTATCATAGGCCAAAAGAGCACTTTAAACCTATATTTAATAGGTAACCGTGTATTTGTATATCTATCTGTTTTCCTGATGGAGCTCTTACCTTTAAAACGTCCTGAAGATTCTGCTAACGACCACTCTGCTCGTCTGTAGAAGAAGTAGAGTGTCGTAGGGCCGCTACGGCACTCTCATATGTGTTGAACACAATGGAGAGAGAGTGTTCTGGTCCAACTGGATTCTTTTGCACCCACCACCCATAGATACCCCCCCCCCACCCCCTGATCAACTCGATCTGTGTGAGGGGTCGGCCTCCCCCCCCGCCCCACCCACCCCACAAAACAATTCACACACACACACACACACACACACACACACACACACACACACACACACACACACACACACACACACACACACACACACACACACACACACACACACACACACACACACACACACACACAAGTGAACATTTACTTAAGTAGCCTACTGTACTTAAGTACAATTTTGAGGTATTTGTACTTTACTTGCAGCATTTCCAATTTGCAATACTTTTACTTCTCCATTACATCTCAAAGGCAAATATTGTACTTTTACTCCACTACAATTATTTGACTACTTTAGTTACCTTGTAGATTTTGATCATTAATACATTGACCTCTTCAGCCCTATATATATTTCGGCCATTTGAAAATAGCAGATCTACAAGCTCACAATGTGTCGCGATGCGACGCATTGTGAGCTTGTAGATCTGCTATTTTCAAAAGTTTTTTAATGCATTTTATACATTTGAAAACTTGTGAAATGGGACATTCTGCGTAATGAGTACTTTGTACTTTAAGTATATTTTGATGCTTTTACTTGAATTCCGGACTTTTACTTGTAACAGAGTACAGAGTGCCGCGCTAGTTTGGCCGATTCTACCAAATGTCGTCTAAAACAGTTTTTTTGCAAAAACTTATGTTGCTGTAATATCAGCGGTTCTCAAACATTTTCATGTCAAGGACCCCCAAAATGATATGTGTTTGGCCGCGGACCCCCATCTCAAAATATGCTTTTCCAGGGACCCCCCCAAGAAGCAAAGATTTGAGTTACAAATGTTCGCTATAAACATATAAATAACAATGAGTGTGAGTGAGAGAGTATGCATGACTGTGTGTGTGTGTGTGTGTGTGTGTGTGTGTGTGTGTGTGTGTGTGTGTGTGTGTGTGTGTGTGTGTGTGTGTGTGTGTGTGTGTGTGTGTGTATCATTATTATTATTATTAAAGCTGGCCTCTCAGCTCCACATTCCTGCATCCACAACAGATTAGCAGTGGCAGACAGTGGGATGTGCAATATACAGTAGGCCTATAGACCAATTATTTGTTTACTAACATAGAGACTGGACGCACAGGTGATTGTTTCATGCAATCAACTCTCAACCTGTTGTTTTGGGGTGCGCTGGTTTCAGCACACCCCAACCCCCTCTTGTGTGTTGGCTGTCCCAGTGAGACCTGACAGAATGGGTTTCATTTGGAGCCAGTGTGACTTCGTCTGTTAAGAAGCATCATGTGTCACTTTTTGATTTGAGCTAAAAATCATTATTTTACACTTTGGCTATTCAAAAATAGCAGATATACAAGCTCATAGCGCGGCACCGAGTGCCGTGCTATGAGCTTGTAGATGTGCTATTTTTTTTTAAATCGTTATGTTTTGGCAAATCTTGAGATTTGAGTTGTCGCCACAATATCAGCGGTTCTTTTTTCCATGTCAAGGACCCCCAAAATGACATGTATTTGGCCGCGGACCCCCATCTAAAATTATATGTTCCAGGGACCCCCGGAAGCAAAGATTCGAGTTAAAAAATGTAGCTTTAAAACAATATATAAATCAAAGATTTGCACACATTTTCACAATTTTTCAAAAATAGCCAAAGTGTAAAATAATGCTTTTTTAGCTCAAATCTAAAAATGACACAGATGCGTCTTCAGGTCTTAATGGGTTAAGGGGTCTATAGATTATTTGTTTGATCATTTTTTGGTTTAGACAGTTGATGTACCTTAAATGTTGCCTCGTCTGTTTTTTTTGTTTGTTTTATTAAGTAGCAGATTTTTTTATTTGCATAATGAGTACTTTTATACTTTTGGTACGTTAAGCATGTTTTGATGCCAATACTTTTGTACTTTTACTCAAGTAAATTTTGATTACCGGACTTGTACTTGTAACAGAGTGTTTCTTCGTTGCAGTATCGATACTTTTACTTAGTGAAACATTTTCTCCTGATAGATCGTTAGTGCTAAAACATCTCTCCCCTGCACAGAGCTGTGACCTCTGACCTCCGAACTCCTTGCATTCCAGTCTCATCAGCAGCTGATCTTTCAGGTTCTCAAGCTGTGTGTGTGTGTGTGTGTGTGTGTGTGTGTGTGTGTGTGTCATTGTATTGGTGCCTTAGGAGCACATGACCTACATATTGTAACAAATGCAAATATTGTACTTTTACTCCACTACAATTATTTGACTACTTCAGTTACCTTGTAGATTTTGATTATTAATACAAAACATACATTAACCTCTTTAGCCCTATATATATTTCGGCCATTTGAAAATAGCAGATCTACAAGCTCACAATGCGTCGCGACGCGACGCATTGTGAGCTTGTAGATCTGCTATTTCAAAAGATTTTTTATGCATTTTATACATTTGAAAACTTGTGAAATGGGACATTCTGCGTAATGAGTACTTTGTACTTTGGTTGATGCTTGTACTCAAGTACATTTTGAATTCCGGACTTTTACTTGTAACAGAGTACAGAGTGCCGCTCTGGTTTGGCCGATTCTACAAAATGTCGTCTAAAACAGTTTTTTTGTAAAAACTTATGTTGCTGTAATATCAGCTTATGTTATTCCAGGGACCCAGGGACCCCCCCCCCCCCCAAGAAGCAAAGATTTGAGTTACAAATGTTCCTATAAACATATAAATATTCAAAGGTGTCCACGCTTTAAAAAAAGAAAACAAAGAAAAGCAGATCAACAAGAAAAATAGCTAAAATATAAAATAATGTTTTTTAGACAGATGTGTTCCCGGTTTGAATGGGTTAAAAAAGTATTGTGGCCTTGTTCAGATTACTCCCTGTACCACTCCCCCCCCCCCATCTTACTTCCACACCCACACCTGAAACCCGCCCCCCCCCTCTCACCTCCGCACCCACGCCTGAACACACCCGTGACACTTCAGCATCATCCCCCCTCCCTGGTACCAGATCAATAAGGAGAGTGTTTGTAGCTCTCAGACTGTGGAATGCTCTTCCACAGGTCCTGCAGAGCTGCAGAGCCTGTGGGCTTTCTTTAAGAACCACTTAAAAACATTTCTGTTTTAGACAAACATTTGCAGAATGTCCTTGATTTGTTCTTCTTTGTAATCATGTCTGCTGATGTAAAGCACTTTGTGAGTTGTCTTTGTGAGAAGTGCTTTATAAATAACATGTACTTACTCACTCACTTAGCTGTGCACAGGTGCATAAGGATGTTCTTTAATGTTACACGTGTGTACAGGTGCATAAGGATGTTCTTTAATGTTACACGTGTGTACAGGTGCATAAGGATGTTCTTTAATTGCGACCGTAGGTCGCATTTACTATAGAAACCTGCTCCAGGTGTCCGTCCGTCACCCCGTCCCTCCGTCACACACGTCCCGTCACTCCGTCACACACGTCCCGTCACACTTTTGCCCTGCTCATATCTCCGCACCCGTTGCCCCGATCCATGCCAGATTTTGCACACACACTCCTTACCTGCCAAACTACACCCTCCAAGGACCCCCGGAGCTCCAGGGACCCCCAGCTGCCTCGGGGACCCCCAAGTGTAAAAAATGAGCACATGTGGACAAATTACCAAATGACCACCCCAACGGGGCTGCTCACGGGGCATTCCCGGGGACCACCCACTCCTGGTGCTCCAGAACGGATGCAAAAGTGGTGGCGCCCCCAGTGGAGGACCCCCTGCCACTGCAGCTCACATAAAATGCCGTAACTCGGGCTAGGAGCGTCCGGGAGAGCCGCGGCCGGTACCTATTCGTCCGCCAAGGCAACGCGGACACCCCACCCCTAATTTCTCACATGGCCCTCTTCTAGCGCCACCTTCAGGCCGCTTTTCACAACACATTTTTGCCCACTACTCCTACAGTTTTGCCCCTAAAAACACGCAAATTGCTACACACTACACAGTATGTGTACACTCATGTCATCAACATGCCTGCCACCACATTTCTTAGACCACCAAACAAAACTATACATTGCCCACACAACTAGGAACCAATCGCCGTTACAGCCCTCTTCTGTATACATGTGACCTACGGTCGCTTATCTCCCGATTAGGGAGTCTTACTGGTGTTACACGTGTGTACAGGTGCATAAGGATGTTCTTTAATGTTACACGTGTGTACAGGTGCATAAGGATGTTCTTTAATTGCGACCGTAGGTCGCATTTACTATAGAAACCTGCTCCAGGTGTCCGTCCGTCACCCCGTCCCTCCGTCACACACGTCCCGTCACTCCGTCACACACGTCCCGTCACACTTTTGCCCTGCTCATATCTCCGCACCCGTTGCCCCGATCCATGCCAGATTTTGCACACACACTCCTTACCTGCCAAACTACACCCTCCAAGGACCCCCGGAGCTCCAGGGACCCCCAGCTGCCTCGGGGAGCCCCAAGTGTAAAAAATGAGCACATGTGCACAAATTACCAAATGACCACCCCAACGGGGCTGCTCACGGGGCATTCCCGGGGACCACCCACTCCTGGTGCTCCAGAACGGATGCAAAAGTGGTGGCGCCCCCAGTGGAGGACCCCCTGCCACTGCAGCTCACATAAAATGCCGTAACTCGGGCTAGGAGCGTCCGGGAGAGCCGCGGCCGGTACCTATTCGTCCGCCAAGGCAACGCGGACACCCCACCCCTAATTTCTCACATGGCCCTCTTCTAGCGCCACCTTCAGGCCGCTTTTCACAACACATTTTTGCCCACTACTCCTACAGTTTTGCCCCTAAAAACACGCAAATTGCTACACACTACACAGTATGTGTACACTCATGTCATCAACATGCCTGCCACCACATTTCTTAGACCACCAAACAAAACTATACATTGCCCACACAACTAGGAACCAATCGCCGTTACAGCCCTCTTCTGTATACATGTGACCTACGGTCGCTTATCTCCCGATTAGGGAGTCTTACTGGTGTTACACGTGTGTACAGGTGCATAAGGATGTTCTTTAATGTTACACGTGTGTACAGGTGCATAAGGATGTTCTTTAATGTTACACGTGTGTACAGGTGCATAAGGATGTTCTTTAATGTTACACGTGTGTACAGGTGCATAAGGATGTTCTTTAATGTTACACGTGTGTACAGGTGCATAAGGATGTTCTTTAATGTTACACGTGTGCACAGGTGCATAAGGATGTTCTTTAATGTTACACGTGTGTACAGGTGCATAAGGATGTTCTTTAATGTTACACGTGTGTACAGGTGCATAAGGATGTTCTTTAATGTTACACGTGTGTACAGGTGCATAAGGATGTTCTTTAATGTTACATGTGTGTACAGCCAGTACAGGTGCATGAGTAAAGATTATTTTTGTTCGGCTTCCTTCTGACATTGCAGCAGCATAATAAATACATAACAATGGGCCCGATTCATGAACCGTACTTACGAACAAATTTGTTCTTAGACCCACTTAAGAAGTTATTTAAGAGATTTTGGCATTCACAAATGTTTTCTTAGCTGTGATTTGTTCTTAAGTTAAGAAGAAATCTACGCATACTAGAGAGCACTCTTAGGCTGGCCTTTGAGTTCTTAATAAGTGTGACATATTTGTGCAAAAATAATTAATTCTCGAAGTTTCTTCAATTCTACAGTTGTATAATATAGAATTTAAATTGCAATAATATTTTTATCATATCTTTACAGCAGTGGTTCTCAAAGTGTGGTCTGGGGACCCCCAGGGGTCCTTCAGGGAGTTTCAGGGGGTCCACAGCAAACAAAGAACAGTTTAATCACTTTAACCCTATTTTATACTTTGTTTGAAAATAGCCGATCTACAAGCCCACAACACGTCCCATTACTGGACATTTTGAGCTTGTAGATCGGCTATTTTTGAGACATTTTGATGAATCTTGAAACATTTTCCCTGGCAGAAAATATTTTCAGGTGGGGGTCTGCAGCCAAATGCATGTCAATTTGGGGGTCCTTGACATGAAAATGTTTGAGACAGGTCTGAAAGCCCATATGGATAACATTTTTAACAGCTAATTTCAGCAAATGTACATCGATGTCTAGAGGTGATATGTTGATTAATGTGAGAGAAATAATCAAATACATTCATTAATGAAATACAATAATTTGCTGTTCACTTCAGAAGTACCTCCACAGAACTATTAATTTATTTATTTTTATGTTTTGCAAACAGTCTCACACAGTGTGTGTGTGTGTGTGTGTGTGTGTGTGTGTGTGTGTGTGTGTGTGTGTGTGTGTGTGTGTGTGTGTGTGTGTGTTTTGGAGGAGGGGAGAGGTTACCAGCACAAAATCACCCTCCTCCGGGCAAGATTCGCTCTTGCTCATGGGTCAATTGTTTCTTCTTCGTCCTCAAACAAGCCTTCAAAATCAAAGTCCCATGAAGGCTTGTCATGCACATCAGAAAGAGCAATGACAGCCAACACAGTGGCTGGTTTGTTACAAACAAACAAACAAATACAGAGGCACTCATAGATTGTATACATTGGATGTCCACACACAACAGTATCGAAATTAAAAGAACTGGCATTGCAGCTTTAAAAATGATGGAAAGGCCTGGTAAGGCCATGAGTCTATCCAAGAAAATAAATCCCATTTAGTGTCTACACTGTCTTGTGAGTGATGTCATGTTTTGCAAAATATGTTGATCTACGGAACAATGTGTGACACCTTAGATGACATACCGGGGATATAAACACAACATTCTTGGCCAACCAGTTTAGAACATTTGGGTCCCAGGGCCCTCCCTTCAGCTGTGAAACAAGGTGATACGAGAATGAGCACACAGCTCATACCTGTTTGCATGCACCTAGAATTATTCAATGAAATTCTTATTGGGTTGATTAATTAATTAATTGAAGGTTAGTGAGTGAGTTAATTCGTTTTCATTCACTTTGATTGGCATACACAAAACGCATACACAAACTGTAATTGGAAACGTAACAAAACAACTTTCCTGTGCTGTTTGCACAGGTCAAATGACATTATTCTCGGGCTGTGCAAATTGTACAAGTCTACTTCTGTAACCAGTCGACCTGTTTCAGAGAAATGGAAGGTTAACGACAGCAAAAAGCAAACGTAATCCACCCTATCAGTGGTACCATGGCAATAGAAATTAAACTTAGGTCAATGATTAGCAAAATATTGTGATATATTTTGCACCATGGTCGATGATGTGAAGTATGGACTCCTCTGAAGTAATGTTTTTACAGAGAAAACGTCAGCAATGTCTGAAATGACTTGAGTCTCTCTACTTATGGATCTGAAATCACTCAACTAAAAATGCTATATTGTCTATTCATTTTAAAAAACAACAAAATATGTGGAATGTTGAGTATCAGGAACACGCAAAATATTCACTTCCTAAATTACTATAATGTACAGCACTTGTGAAAATATCAATAGCTAAAATTATGTTTGCAACAAAAGTACACTACTACCAAGGAATATGCAAATTGTTCAATGATCATGAGCGGGTTAAGATTTAAGGGGAAAGTATACCTTTATAATAGGTATTCACACTACCAGAAAATAATTATATTTCAATTTGTGGATAAAGACAAGTGGGTGTTGTTATCTATGTTTTGGCTATGTCTCCCTCCTTGTACATGTAGTGAAGAAGTCAAATACTTTGGCATTATATTGGATGAGAACTTGAACAATCAATGTGTTTGTGGTACTGATAGAGTGTAATCATAAAACTATCATTTGGCACATCACCTCAGGGCTTCAGCACACATTGGAATAAGATAGACACAGACACAGTCGGAGATCTCCGTCATATTTTACTTGGTACCAAGGAGACAACGTACAGCTTTACCTGAATCATTTCTGGAGTACAACTCACTTTACATTGTCATTTATACAAGGAAACAGGAGAGACAGAGAAGCTAGCAGGGAGGCGTGACCAAAAGTACTTAAAAGTATCAGATTACTCTGAGTAATCTATACTGAATGTAATTTATAACAGCGTACAGGCAGAGCAAACTGGGAGAGAGAACTCCAAGGCTGCAGGGAGTGAACTGATAACAGAGGTATGCAAACATCTGTAGCTTACATGGACCTGGTAACAATAACAAACCATTCAATATTGTCCCTCTCCTCCTCTCAGTACAAGCACAAAAGAAATGAACATTTATGCATTAATTATATGAACACAACATTATATAAAACTGAGAATCGGCTCCGTCAGGTACACATGTCAAATGAAATGAAATAACAGCCATAAAGTAAGTGATACAACGATGACTCAAGTCTGAAATTACTTTGTAAACTTAACTGAGACTAAAAATGAAATGATGTTAATCACTGCTACAAGATGATTCAAAAAATTGATACAAACTAAAATGGCCAATGCAAAATGGTGTGCTATAGAATATATATTAAAAGAACTATGGTGAATATTGAGCTTTCAATGTATTACAATTCACTTTCAACATTATAAGTGTCACTTAATTCCTTCGGAAATAATAGTTTTAATCTTGACACACAGGGAATACCCTGTATTTCATTCTATCATTCAACTGTTTGCGTTCCCTTCCAGTCACCATATAATATGAACCTTAAAGAAAACTCTCTAAAACTGTACTCGTGAACCTCACTCCAACACAACTCAACTCAAATGCAAACAGAAATATATATATACTAGAACTAAATGTAATTAAAATATCTCTTAATTAACGTCTCTTATCTAGAAAAGCATGGTTGTCAGCTTTGAAAGCATCTCAGCAGGGTGTTACCTGAAATGTTATCTTTGGTTTAAAACAAATATATATATATACTATATATATAGTATATATATATATATATATATATATATATATATATATATATATATATATATATATATATATATATTGTTGGTGTTATTCATTGACATATCTCTGCAATTTATTATCCTTTATTCTTATATTGAAGTACCAGCACTTTTCTTTTTTTTTTAAAAAGGTCTTGATTAAAGTACACAACGTGTTTCCGTTCAGTTAACTAACTTGACATTAGGCCTGCATAATTTGAGGAATTTTAAAAAATATATATAGTTTGATTGTGGCATTCTATTTAACACTACACATTACAACAGTTTATCAGTTTATGACGTCAATTTGGTTGTTTTCTCTGATTAAGCTATTATAATTATTTTAGTCTGTCACTATACATCAGATGTAATATTATATTACTAATGGTGAAATATTATTATGTGATCTTTTGAACTTTAATCTATGCGAGTCAAAATCAGGTTTACTCTATAATATATTAGTGCAGAAAGAATTTTGCTTTAAATTACGATGGGTTCCTGAGCTATTAAGTATCATGTTTGTCTCCTCTCTAGTGTATGTTATTTGTACAATTAAATTGTTTTGTGTCCTGCCCAGAGCGATAGAAAATGTATTCGTTTACACATGTCGAGGCCCCAGTACTCACATATTTTACTTAAGTAGAAGTATCAATACTGCAATGTAGAAGTACTCTGTCACAAGTCGAAGTCTGGATTTAGTGCAAAGGTATGGGTGAGAGAGAGATGAAGCAGGGACCCCGGAGCCAAAAATAGCAGATCTACAAGCTCACAACGCCTCGCAGCGTAAGGCGTTGTGAGCTTGTAGATCTGCTATTTTTGGCTAAATTTCTCTTCAGAAAAGGGATACTAGGCCTAGGGTTCAAGTGGTTAATGTAAAATAAATAATCATATCACTTTATTTACTGACAGAGACAGACAGACAGACAGACAGACAGACAGGCAGGCAGGCAGACAGACAGACAGACAGACAGACAGACAGACAGACAGGCAGGCAGACAGACAGACAGACAGACAGACAGACAGACAGACAGACACACTGGGCTCTCCTCTGGTCTGGTGTTTTTGTGTAGGCACTATTCTGCGTGCGTGCGTGCGTGCGTGTGTGTGTGTGTGCCAAATCAAATGTATGGCAAGGTCACGTGACAGCATAAACTTTACTGTATAGTTTATATAACCAGTAAATACAGTTAATTATTATTTTTAAATGTAATTGTTGGTGCAAATGTCTAATGTGATGCCTGGAGGCAGATGATTACTTCATGATTGCTGCCAAATTCTTTCTTAAGTTAAACACAGGGAAATAAAGTACCTTGCGCACACTACAGCAAGTTGACATGGACATGGAAATGTTCATTTCAAAACGTCTTTTCACAGAAAAACACCATGTTTTTCAATAAAACTATTGATATGGTTGCACTAATCAAAACTCTTGCACTTTGATAACTGAGGCAATTATAATACACATGATGACATGTCGTATGACAGATCTACATTGTAGTAGGACATACACATGTGTATTTGGAGGATATAGCCTCCATGAATTATTCATCAAGGATTACATTTACCTGCATTTAAATATTATGCTTCAAATAATTCATTACATACAGCCAGTGTGTGTAAACGTAGGCTAGGTCACACATTATGGCAGCACTGTGCACAAACATATTGTGCAATAGGGCAGCCCTGCATAGGTATGTGTATGTGGTCAGTCAACTTACCAGTTATGTTAATAACTGTGTTCACCTGAGCAGAATGTTGTTAATGACTTAATGACCTGAACAGAGAGACACAGACACATCATCTGTCAAACAGCATTCCTACATAAACAACTATATATGTCACAAATACCACAAGAAACAATGTGTGAAACCCCCCCCCCCCCCCCCACACACACACACACACACACACACACACACACACACACACACACACACACACACACACACACACACACACACACACACACACACACACCCCATCAGTCAGGGTGGGGCATTACATTCTCTCACACACACACACACACACACACACACACACACACACACACACACACACACACACACACACACACACACACACACACACACACACACACACACACACACACACACACACACACACACACACACACACACACACACACACACACAGATGGAGGAGGAAACCATGCAAGGCAACCTGCTCATCAGGAGCGATTAGGGGTTCAGAGTCTTGCTCATGGACACTTCCACACTAACTCTGGGGGAGCCCACAGGGATCGAACTGGGAACCTCTCGGTTCCCATGCAGCCGCTCTATCCCTGAGCCCCAACATCAAAATAAAACATACATTACATTATTACATTACAGTCATTTAGCAGACGCTTTTATCCAAAGCGACTTACAATAAGTGTATTCAGCATAGGTAGGGAACGAAAACTACTAATCACCAGAAGTTTTAAGTACATTTCCTGCAAAAACAAGCAACCAAGAGTATACCTAGCGCTAAGGTAAAAGTGCAATATATCAGCTACCTACTTTCTTAAACAGATGAGACAAAAATGGCAAAATCAAATGAGCAACATATCAAAATGCATTCCTATTGTGGCCAGTGATCTAAAGTAACTAAGTACATTTACTCAAGTACTGTATTTAAGTACAATTTTGAGGTATTTTTTACTTTACTGGAGTATTTAAAATGTTAAATACCTTTACTTCTACTCCACTAGGTCAATGATTAGCAAAATATTGTGACATATTTTGCACCATGGTCGATGATGTGAAGTATGGACTCCTCTGAAGTAGTGTTTTTACAAAGAAAATGTCAGCAATGTCTGAAATGACTTGAGGCTCTCTACTTATGGATCTGAAATCACTCAACTAAAAATGCTATATTGTCTATTCATTTTAAAAAACAACAAAATATGTGGAATGTTGAGTATCAGGAACACGCAAAATATTCACTTCCTAAATTACTATAATGTACAGCACTTGTGAAAATATCAATAGCTAAAATTATGTTTGCAACAAAAGTACACTACTACCAAGAAATATGCAAATTGTTCAATGATCATGAGCGGGTTAAGATTTAAGGGAAAGCATAACTTTATAATAGGTATTCACACTACCAGAAAATAATTATATTTCAATTTGTGGATAAAGACAAGTGGGTGTTGTTATCTATGTTTTGGCTATGTCTCCCTCCTTGTACATGTAGTGAAGAAGTCAAATACTTTGGCATTATATTGGATGAGAACTTGAACAATCAATGTGTTTGTGATACACATGTCAAATGAAATGAAATAACAGCCATAAAGTAAGTGATACAACGATGACGCAAGTCTGAAATGACTTTGTAAACTTAACTGAGATTAAAAATGAAATGATGTTGATCACTGCTACAAGATGATTCAAAAAACTGATACAAACTAAAATGGCCAATGCAAAATGGTGTGCTATAGAATATATATTAAAATAACTATGGTGAATATTGAGCTTTCAATGTATTACAATTCACTTTCAACATTATAAGTGTCACTTAATTCCTTCGGAAATAATATTGTTAATCTTGACACACAGGGAATACCCTGTATTTCATTCTATCATTCAACTGTTTGCATTCCCTTCCAGTCACCATATAATATTAACCTTATAGAAAACTCTCTAAAACTGTACTCGTGAACCTCACTGCAACACAACTCAACTCAAATGCAAACAGAAATATATATATACTAGAACTAAATCTAATTAAAATATCTCTTAATTAACGTCTCTTATCTAGAAAAGCATGGTTGTCAGCTTTGAAAGCATCTCAGGGTGTAACCTGAAATGTTATCTTTGGTTTAAAACAAATATATATATATACTATATCGAAATAGTTTAAATTAATGGTGTTATTCATTGACATATCTCTGCAATTTATTATCCTTTATTCTTATATTGAAGTACCAGCACTTTTCTTTTTTTTTTAAAGGTCTTGATTAAAGTACACAACGTGTTTCCGTTCAGTTAACTAACTTGACATTAGGCCTGCATAATTTGATGAATTTTAAAAAATATATATATAGTTTGATTGTGGCATTCTATTTAACACTACACATTACAACAGTTTATCAGTTTATGACGTCAATTTGGTTGTTTTCTCAGATTAAGCTATTATTATAATTATTTTAGTCTGACACTATACATCAGATGTAATATTATATTACTAATGGTGAAATATTATTATGTGATCTTTTGTAACTCTAATCTATGCGAGTCAAAATCAGGTTTACTCTATAATATATTAGTGCAGAAAGAATTTTGTTTTAAATTACGATGGGTTCCTGAGCTATTAAGTATCATGTTTGTCTCCTCTCTAGTGTATGTTATTTGTAAAAATTAAATTGTTTTGTGTCCTGCCCAGAGCGATAGAAAATGTATTCGTTTACACATTTCGAGGCCCCAGTACTCACATATTTTACTTTTTACTTTAAGTAGAAGTATCAATACTGCAATGTAGAAGTACTCTGTCACAAGTCAAAGTCCGGATTTAGTGCAAAGGTATGGGTGAGAGAGAGATGAAGCAGGGACCCCGGAGCCAAAAATAGCAGATCTACAAGCTCACAACGCCTCGCAGCGTAAGGCGTTGTGAGCTTGTAGATCTGCTATTTTTGGCAAAATTTTTCCTCAGAAAAGGGATGCTAGGCCTAGGGTTCAAGTGGTTAATGTAAAATAAATAATCATATCACTTTATTTACTGACAGAGACAGACAGACAGACAGACAGACAGGCAGGCAGACAGGCGGAAAGACAGACACGCTGGGCTCTCCTCTGGTCTGGTGTTTTTTTGTGTCTATATCACTATGCTGTGTGTGTGTGTGTGTGTGTGTGTGTGTGTGTGTGTGTGTGTGTGTGTGTGTGTGTGTGTGTGTGTGTGTGTGTGTGTGTGTGTGTGCGTGCGTGCGTGCGTGAGTGCGTGTGTGCCAAATCAAATGTATGGCAAGGTCACGTGACAGCATAAACTTTACTGTATAGTTGCGACCGTAGGTCGCATTTACTATAGAAACCTGCTCCAGGTGTCCGTCCGTCACCCCGTCCCTCCGTCACACACGTCCCGTCACTCCGTCACACACGTCCCGTCACACTTTTGCCCTGCTCATATCTCCGCACCCGTTGCCCCGATCCATGCCAGATTTTGCACACACACTCCTTACCTGCCAAACTACACCCTCCAAGGACCCCCGGAGCTCCAGGGACCCCCAGCTGCCTCGGGGACCCCCAAGTGTAAAAAATGAGCACATGTGGACAAATTACCAAATGACCACCCCAACGGGGCTGCTCACGGGGCATTCCCGGGGACCACCCACTCCTGGTGCTCCAGAACGGATGCAAAAGTGGTGGCGCCCCCAGTGGAGGACCCCCTGCCACTGCAGCTCACATAAAATGCCGTAACTCGGGCTAGGAGCGTCCGGGAGAGCCGCGGCCGGTACCTATTCGTCCGCCAAGGCAACGCGGACACCCCACCCCTAATTTCTCACATGGCCCTCTTCTAGCGCCACCTTCAGGCCGCTTTTCACAACACATTTTTGCCCACTACTCACACAAAAACACGCAAATTGCTACACACTACACAGTATGTGTACACTCATGTCATCAACATGCCTGCCACCACATTTCTTAGACCACCAAACAAAACTATACATTGCCCACACAACTAGGAACCAATCGCCGTTACAGCCCTCTTCTGTATACATGTGACCTACGGTCGCTTATCTCCCGATTAGGGAGTCGTAAGACATAAGTCATTTGGTAATTTGTCCACATGTGCTCATTTTTTACACTTGGGGGTCCCCGAGGCAGCTGGGGGTCCCTGGAGCTCCGGGGGTCCTTGGAGGGTGTAGTTTGGCAGGTAAGGAGTGTGTGTGCAAAATCTGGCATGGATCGGGGCAACGGGTGCGGAGATATGAGCAGGGCAAAAGTGTGACGGGACGTGTGTGACGGAGTGACGGGACGTGTGTGACGGAGGGACGGGGTGACGGACGGACACCTGGAGCAGGTTTCTATAGTAAATGCGACCTACGGTCGCAACCAGTAAATACAGTTAATTTTTTTTTTTTTATGTAATTGTTGGTGCAAATGTCTAATGCCTGGAGGCAGATGCACAGCCAGTCAGTAAGACTGACTGGCTGTGCATCTGCCTCCAGGCAATGACTTCATGATTGCTGCCTTCATGAAGTGCAATTACTTCATGATTGCTGCCAAATTCTGCCTTAAGTTAAACACAGGGAAATAAAGTACCTTGCGCACCCTACAGCAAGTTGACATGGACATGGATGGAAATGTTCATTTCAAAACGTCTTTTCACAGAAAAACACCATGTTTTGCAATAAAATTACCAGTAAGACTCCCTAATCGGGAGATAAGCGACCGTAGGTCACATGTATACAGAAGAGGGCTGTAACGGCGATTGGTTCCTAGTTGTGTGGGCAATGTATAGTTTTGTTTGGTGGTCTAAGAAATGTGGTGGCAGGCATGTTGATGACATGAGTGTACACATACTGTGTAGTGTGTAGCAATTTGCGTGTTTTTAGGGGCAAAACTGTAGGAGTAGTGGGCAAAAATGTGTTGTGAAAAGCGGCCTGAAGGTGGCGCTAGAAGAGGGCCATGTGAGAAATTAGGGGTGGGGTGTCCGCGTTGCCTTGGCGGACGAATAGGTACCGGCCGCGGCTCTCCCGGACGCTCCTAGCCCGAGTTACGGCATTTTATGTGAGCTGCAGTGGCAGGGGGTCCTCCACTGGGGGCGCCACCACTTTTGCATCCGTTCTGGAGCACCAGGAGTGGGTGGTCCCCGGGAATGCCCCGTGAGCAGCCCCGTTGGGGTGGTCATTTGGTAATTTGTCCACATGTGCTCATTTTTTACACTTGGGGGTCCCCGAGGCAGCTGGGGGTCCCTGGAGCTCCGGGGGTCCTTGGAGGGTGTAGTTTGGCAGGTAAGGAGTGTGTGTGCAAAATCTGGCATGGATCGGGGCAACGGGTGCGGAGATATGAGCAGGGCAAAAGTGTGACGGGACGTGTGTGACGGAGTGACGGGACGTGTGTGACGGAGGGACGGGGTGACGGACGGACACCTGGAGCAGGTTTCTATAGTAAATGCGACCTACGGTCGCAATTAATATGGTTGCATTAATCAAAACTCTTGCACTTTGATAACTGAGGCAATTATAATACACATGATGACATGTCGTATGACAGATCTACATTGTAGTAGGACATACACATGTGTATTTGGAGGATATGTCTCCATGAATTATTCATCAAGGATTACATTTACCTGCATTTAAATATTATGCTTCAAATAATTCATTACATACAGCCAGTGTGTGTAAACGTAGGCTAGGTCACACATTATGGCAGCACAAACATATTGTGCTATAGGGCAGCCCTGCATAGATAGAGTATGTGGTCAGTCAACTTACCAGTTATGTTAATAACTGTGAGCAGAATGTTGTCAATGACTTAATGACCTGAACATGGAGACACATCATCAATCAAACAGCATTCCTACACCAGTAAGACTCCCTAATCGGGAGATAAGCGACCGTAGGTCACATGTATACAGAAGAGGGCTGTAACGGCGATTGGTTCCTAGTTGTGTGGGCAATGTATAGTTTGTGAGCTGCAGTGGCAGGGGGTCCTCCACTGGGGGCGCCACCACTTTTGCATCCATTCTGGAGCACCAGGAGTGGGTGGTCCCCGGGAATGCCCCGTGAGCAGCCCCGTTGGGGTGGTCATTTGGTAATTTGTCCACATGTGCTCATTTTTTACACTTGGGGGTCCCCGAGGCAGCTGGGGGTCCCTGGAGCTCCGGGGGTCCTTGGAGGGTGTAGTTTGGCAGGTAAGGAGTGTGTGTGCAAAATCTGGCATGGATCGGGGTAACGGGTGCGGAGATATGAGCAGGGCAAAAGTGTGACGTGTGTGTGTGACGTGTGTGACGGAGTGACGTGACGGACGGACACCTGGAGCAGCTTTCTGTAGTAAGTGCGACCTACGGTCGCAATAAACAACTATATATGTCACAAATACCACAAAAAACAATGTGTGAAAAAACAAGACAACAAGCCGAAAATCCTGCCCCCCCCCCTTTGCTTTGCTTTGCCCCCCCCCGCCCCCCCCCCCCGCCCCCCCGCCCCCCCCCACACACACACACACACACACACACACCCCATCAGTCAGGGTGGGGCATTACATTCTCTCTCACTCACACACACACACACACACACACACACACACACACACACACACACACACACACACACACACACACACACACACACACACACACACACACACACACACACACACACACACACACACAGATGGAGGAGGAAACCATGCAAAGGCACCAACCTGCTCATCAGGAGCGATTAGGGGTTCAGCGTCTTGCTCAAGGACACTTCCACACTAACTCTGGGGGAGCCCACAGGGATCGAACTGGGAACCTCTCGGTTCCCATCCGGCCGCTCTATCCCTGAGCCCCAACATCAAAATAAAACATATCAAAATGCATTCCTATTGTGGGCAGTGGTGTAAAGTAACTGAGTACATTTACTCAAGTACTGTATTTAAGTACAAAAACTTTAGTTACTAGTTACTTTGCAGATATACATTATTACATTATAAAACATACATTAACTACGTTAGCCCGAGTGGCGACACGTTGTGAGCTTGTACTGTAGATCTGCAATTTTCAAACATTTTAGTACTTTTACTTTCAAAATATACTTAAAGTACCAAAAGTGTAGAGAGAGAGAGAGAGAGAGAGAGAGAGAGAGAGAGAGAGAGAGAGAGAGAGAGAGAGCGAGCGAGAGAGAGCGAGAGTCATCTATAGTCATTCTGCCCATGGCAGTGCAATTGGTTTGACTGGTTTGAGAACTGGTAGATTGTAAGTAAAGCATCCTGTGGTTTTATCAGATCTCAAACATTATTAAATGAAAGCTGCTCTATCTTGCTCTACCCAGATGCTTTACTTTGTTCATTAAATGTAACATAATAACAATGACCAGTGGCGTCGTTAGGGGTGGGCTTCGGTGGCTATAGCCACCAATGCTTTGTCCAAAGCCACCAATAAAAAAAAAAAAAAAAAAAAAAAATTAAAAGTTTTTTTTTTTTTTTTGAATTATATATCTATCACCCTAACCTAACCCTACCCCTAACCCTAAAACCGAAATAAAGTAACAAAAAACGGGGGGAAAAAGCACCCTAATCCGCGAAATCCGCGGAAAAAATCGCGCGCGCGCGCGGGAGGAGGGACACATGCACGCGCGCTGCGCGCGCGTGCATGTGCCCATTGACTGCGGGGCTAAGCCCCCGACCTAGTAGAGACCTAGCGACGCGTCTGCAATGACTGATATAAGACGATAGTCTTCCTTAAATAAGTAATTATTTGAAGTGCTATTTCTGAATAGCCAACATATAAATGGATACATTGGTTCAAATGATTGTGATATTAACTATATTAACTAACCCCCCCCCCCCCAAGGACCCCACTTTGAGAACCCCTGCTCTAGTACAGGGTCCTGACTTGTGTGTGGGTCAGGGGTCACAGTGATGCTCCCCCAGATATGGGGGGGGGGACACGACAAGCCTCGCTCTCTCACACAGGGGTCTGTGCGGGCGCCACGGCAGCCTCCACCGAATACTCAGGGTCTGTGTCCCCGTCAGGGACGGGGACGGAGGGGACGGGGACCGGGGTGAGCGGAACCTCCACGGCGTCGTGGTGCGGCTTGCCGTTGGCCAGCGTGGAGACGCGCGGCGGGCAGTTCTGCACGGTGATGATGCGGTTGAAGGCCTTGAGGCGGCGCCACAGCTGCAGGTAGACCTTACACTGGATGTACATGAAGATGAGGCCGCCGGTGAAGCCGATGGCCACCAACGTCAGCTTGGTCCAGAATGGCCAGTCCAGCACACCTGGAGGGGGAAGGCCGCGGAGACGCACACACACACGCACACACGTCATTATACTTAACAAAAACGAACACAGTTCTGAAAGCTAGAATTGAAAGCACGTTTTAGTTTAAAAAACAATAAAAAAAACAAGGCTTTACAAAAAACAAACTGAAACATTCATTGTGCATTTTACAAAACTAAAACCGATAAAAACTCTGAGAGGAAAATATCCTTTGCTGTTAGTATTGTGAATACATATTGTTTAAATGGCATGTTTTTATACTTTTTCCTGACCTTTTTGAATCTCACCTCTGACAAAACAGTACCCCATATTACAATACAGTAAACTACTAGGGTTAGGGTTAGGGTAACCCTAACCCTAACCCTAACCCTAGCAAACCCACTTGAGAAACTAATTAAAACTAAACTGAATTAGAACAGATAAAGTCAAAATGAAATGCAAATGAAAAACTGAACTCAACTACAATAACCATGATGACACACAGAGGCCACATGCGTGCACTGCACACATCGAGAATCACACATGCAAACAGATGTACACAGACTACAGAGGCACACAAACACAGACGCACACCTCTCACACAAGCACGCACGCACGCACGCACGCACGCACGCACGCACGCACGCACACACACACACACAGGTTGTGAGAGCCTGCAGCGTGTGTCAGAGAGCATGATGATGTGTGTTGTACAGTATATCACTGTCAGGTGGAAACCTTGTACGAAACCGAAACTTTTCACGAAATGGAAAAAAGAACCTGAGTTCCAATGGATCAATGTGGTTATTGTTAATACTATTCATTAGTTAAATATTTATAAAAATCCACAGACAGACTGAACCACTTTCACTTTCACCCTGGCCTTCCCGGGAGGCCTATATTATAACGCCATGCCGCATGTCATTATAGGCGGGAAAATGTTCAAAATCTTTCAAAATGAGTATAGGCGATCGATAAGCTGACAACGTGCAGTGATGTGACATGTAGGGAGCTTGTAGATCGCCTTTTTGCACGTCATTGCGATACTATGACTGTGACTTTTCAGGATTCAAATTCAAAAACAGCAAAAGTAGCAGATCGATGAGCTTGTGGATCTGCTACCTTTCATGCTTTTGTGTGACGCTGTAGTATGATTAAGTAGGCTGTTAAATAAAAACAAAAAGTTAAAATATGGAGATAAGACGGCAACGACAAAGCAACAATAACGAGAGGTTTCTGGCCGACAGTGAGCAATAGCAGTAGCTGTGCTGTGCTTACCTTGCTTTTGATACTTGTAGTTGGCCAGAGAAAATCTGTACCAATCCTCTGAAATCAACATAAGTGTAATATCTCTTTATTCCTTTACGGTCTCTGGAGAAACGTATTCTACGCTATGATGTACAACAACTATTTTTATGTTCCTAAAACCTACTATTATTATTCATAGTCTGTTATTTAGTCTCTATCCACAGCACGCCACGTCAAACGACTATTTAGTACCAACAAATATATTCATATGTTTCAAAATATAAAAATGGCAAATATATAATTTTGCCCACCCATATGGACGAAAATATGTTTTTTTACAGAATATATTTTGAGAAAATGGATTTCCAGTATAGACGTATGTCCGTGTATATGTATTTTCATACATACAGTAACCTATCGGTACATAACTCGGGACGGCGCTGAGTCGGCTCAAGTGAACTTTGCAACGTTCGGCACGGCAACTCGCTCGCTTTAGCTCGCTCGTGGTGCCTCTCGTGGCTCAAGTTCGCCTGCGATGCGGTCCAAAACTATACTTTATACAAAACACCTACTGAGCCCCGTCAGTAGGTCAGTGGCTAATCTCACCAATCAATAGTCTGATATTAAATGTGGGTAGGTATTAAATGTGATAATATCCCATTCAGTGCATTGACAGCATCTGAAATGGGTGCTCGCAATCGTCTTCCACTGCGTCTCATTATGAGCGGTGGGGTTCTTTTGCATTAGTGCATAACTAGGGTTGGGATCCAGAACCGGAGGCACTGGATCCAACACTTAGGAACCGGAAATCGGTTCCACCACATTTGGAACCGTTTCCAGAACCGTTTTATTCTTTTCACACTGTCAGAGCTGGTGTGTGGACTAGGGGTCCCTCCCAACCCGAAGAATGGCGTGGTCTGATAAGGTTTTATTTATTGTGTGTGTGTGTGTGTGTGTTTAGATACCTCCACAGGTTTGACTCTGAGCTGGAGCAGATAGAGTTGGTCAACGGGATCAAGGGTCGCCAGGGTCGGCACCATGGGGCCAGGGAGACGGCGATCACACAGACTGTAGAGCGAGAGCGAGTGCAGTATGAGACCAATGGGATTGGTGAGTGTCTCTTTGAAAATCACTCCTTTACATGTAACCTTGTAAAACAAGGTCATTTTCAACTTTTTTGTTTCATTTCAAGGACCTCCAGTTTGATATGTATTAGGCCACGGACCCCCATTTGATACCATTTTCTAACTCTGGGATGCCAGTGTACACTGTAAAATTGTGAGCGTTAATTCAACTCTGAGAGTGTACAAATGGAACCAAATGGACCCTTACGGGTCCATTTGGTTCCATTTGTACACTCTCAGAGTTACTGACCTGCAACGGCCCATTTTGGACCCCTGGTGGCCCCCAGACCCGACGTTGAGAAACCGTGTCGTAAAGCACATTGATCTGCATTCTATGTATGAATGGCACTAAACATACAAAACCTATTTATTATTGTTTTTCTTTTCCAGAGATCCCAGATATCATCAATACAAAGAATCTGAAGACATTCAGGTGAGTTCAAGTCTCATCCCTGTGAGTTAAATGGCACTAATCTTGAGCTAAACATTCTGCAAAAAAAAATAAACCTCAGACAGTCAGGCCTCTCTGTCAGAATAACTGCAATACTGTGCCACTTACACAGCAGGAGATGGCAAGTAACTGCCACAACCACTTAGTTCTGTTTTTCATGAAGCTATGCTCTTCTAGTGTATACTTCAATGAATGTGTATTTTGTGCCAATTCTTGTACCATCCAAAGGTGGAAGTTGTAATTTGATTTAAAGATGAGTTCTTCAAATAGCCGTTAGTAAAACACTTAACGCTTATCTATGTATGGCCACATCTGACAAAATATGGCGTGACACCTAGAGCTGAGTCTACCTCTGTGTGTGTTTGTTTGTGTGTGTGTGTGTGTGTGTGTGTGTGTGTGTGTGTGTGTGTGTGTGTGTGTGTGTGTGTGTGCTGATCGATATTGACAGAGAGTGGAGCGGTGACCTAAAGAAACTCCCAAACCTCAAAATGAAGAAGATTTCGAGCAAAGACAAGGACGCGACGACGACAACAGAAGAAGAGAAACACGTGGCAGGAGAGGAGGAAGCTGGTGATGACGATGATGATGATGATGCTGAGCTGGGAGATGAGGAAGAGGATGCCTTGTTGGAGGACATGGAGTAACATTGAGCGAATGACGGACTCAAACGGAGACTCTTGGCGGGTCGGTGCTGCTGGCACAACATGAGAAGCCAAATGGACCTGTAAGGGTTCATTTGGAACCCCCTCAAGTAACCCAGACGGTCCCTGTACCCCACTTAAAGAAAAAAGTGGTGTAACCTGTTAAAATGAACATTTTGTCCTCGGAGCTTTTTCATTTTTTTTCAAACCACTTTCAACTTGGCATCCCGATTCCAGGCATGAATGTCCAATCTACGAGCTCACGACGTGTTGCAAAGTAATGCATTGTGAGCTGTTGATATTGTAGATCAACTATATAGGGCTTAAGTGGTTAAAAAAACAACTCCCATCGTTTTAGGAATTGAGTAGTTGCCAGTTACCCTGAGTGACTTACAGTGAGGGAGTGAATTCTGTATCCTGTCTCACTTTGACAGGAAAACCTTGCTGTTGTGGGAATGGCAACTATGATCTTTCAAGCGTGGGACAGTCACGTATTACTAAGTCATTAACCTGTCATTCAGAAAAGTGTGATGCCATGTTGAAACATGTGCTTGTCAGTAGGGCTGTCGTCGACTAAAGACATTTTTTGTCAACTAATAGTCAAAGGAATTTGATTTAATTAACAATTGTGTAAAATTGTGTCTGCATTCAAATTAGCAGAGAGCTGCCTTTGAGGTTGAAGATCTGGAACATTCTAACATTGATTTCACAATGGCTAGTGACTAGTGAATGTTATAGACTGGCATAATTAAAGGGTTATGTTCACAAGAGATGTGCATTATAAAAATCTGAAAAACAACTAATCCGCTAACAAAGTCTTGGTTGACTAAGACCAAAATTACTGACTAATCAATTAATTGACCACAAGGAGACAGCCCTACTTGTCAGTGAGTGACCAGTGCTTCAAACATGCTAGGCTCTGTGTGATGGCTGGAACATGCAACCAAACAAACAGAACATCCATGTGCTTTGAAAATAAGAATACTAATAGGTGCAGGTGCAGTTTCTCAGTGGATGTACCATCTAGGAGCTGTATTTTTGAGAGACTTGGTTTAAATACGTTTTGTATGTGTAAGCTTGCACATGCGTCTTGTTTCTCACCTGGAATCGCTACATGCTGCTATTCCAACACTGTCCAGAAGATGGCAGCAGCTGATCTAACAAGTGCTGAATAAAAGCATCAGATATCCTGGCTGGTTTGCTCAGCAACTGAAGCACAGTGGAGATCTACATTCATTGTTTATTGCACATATACCACATTTGCATCATAATTATGTATGAAGACCATGGTTTCATACCCAGTGACAAAGAGAATCCTATAATAAACATGTTGTTTTTGTTTGAAAAAATATTCCTTCAATATATATATTTTTTAAAGTGTTAACAATTCAAAACATCAAACAATACCTCTAGAATACAGGACAAAATGTCTAAACAACGGTTAACATTGACAGATGTCAAGGTCAACCACATTCACAGTGTGTCAGTAGGGGAAAACAAAATCAAATACTGTTAACCACATAACCCTAGCGCCCCTATTCTGAGCATGTCATAATAGGCGAACAAGCTTGTAGATCGGATTTGTGCCGATTCTATTTGGTATAGAGGGGGGGGAAAAGGAGGGGGCCAGGTACAGATCCCTGGGGGACCGTGGTTGTCAAAGTATAGGGTTAAAGTGATTAAATAGGATGTACAAACGCAGCGACACTAAGAACGGGGGGTTACATCCGATGTAACCCGGGTTCTCTGAGTGGAGAGACTGGCTCTCCACTACATATTATTCAATATGTACGGGAACTGACCCCCAGGGGCAGTGCTCGTGGATACTCTTTAAGACACATCACTCATGGTGGCCCTGCCCTGATCTGTGATCAGTGGGGTATTTAAGCCCCACCCAGGCAGAGCCACTTCGATTAACTTTGATTGACACGAATTTCGGAGCGGCTCAAGCGTGGAGAGCCAGTCTCTCCACTCAGAGAACCCGGGTTACATCGGATGTAACCCCCCGTTCTCTATCGTGGTCGAGACTGGCTCTCCACTACATATTATTCAATATGTACGGGAACACTCTAAGACACACCGCGAGGAAATAAGCAGACCCAGCTGCCCCCGCGGCAGCCCGAAGCAGTTTAAGCCCGAAGTATCAGAGCCCAAGGCGTGCTCCAAAATCCTGTCATCCAACGAAGTATGTAATACTCGTGGCCTAGGCGGAAGACGCTACCCAGGCCCAGCTGGCCCCGCCAGATGCCAAGGCCGGTCAAAACAGGCTCACTGTTTAGCCACCTAGCCCGCAAGGTGCAGGGCTAGCTTCCTATGCCCAACATCACTCCGAGCCCCGGCCCGTCCTACGGGAGCCGGGGTCCCGGAGGCACGGTGAGTATGACCTGCTCTACTGCCTGGAGCCCCGCACTCGCTCCGTGGATGGGGTGCTGGCTGCCACGCTCATGCAGTAGAACCTGGTGAATGTGGAGGGCGCCGACCAAGAGGCCGCCTCAACACTCGTAGTCTTCTCAAAACAAAATCCATCTCCACAGACCTGTCCAAACCAGGCAGGGCAGGTAAAGAGGGGGAGCCATAGCCTGAGCTAGGCTCTCACCGCTCTGCCACCCTCGGACGTTTAGTCTGTTGGGCTGGAGTAGAAACGGCAACACACCATATATGCTGCGCTCCGCTCGTCCCTGACAGTACGGATGCGCTGGAATCACCAAACCCGGTTCCCCAGCAAACTACGCCACAGCCGCGTAAACCGACCCAGTCGGCGATGCGCTGTATAGTGTGCCATGACTGATTCAGGGGACCCCTGGCAGACCCAGCCCGTTCTGTCCTGTGTCACTGAGACCAGATCCACAGACAGAACCACGCCACGGACGCGTAAACCGACCCAATCGGTGATACGCCGCATAGCGGACTATAATGGCCGCACAGGTTGTGGTCGACAGACCACCAGGCCGCCCGCCAGTGTTTCCACTGACGGAACTCCGCCATGAACGTGTGAACCGGCCTAGCCGGTAATACGTTGTATAGCGGGCTCTAATGGCTGCTGTATGTGTGTTCTCACAGACCACCAGCACGCCCCACCCAGTGTTTCCACTGACGGGACTCCGCCACGGGCGCGTAAACCGACCCAATCGGTGATACGCCGTATAGCGGACTACAATGGTCGCACAGGTTGTGTTCGACAGACCACCAGACCGCCCGCGAAGTGTTTCCACTGACGGGACTCCGCCACAGACGCGTGAACCGACACAATCGGTGATACGCTGTATAGCAGGCTATAATGACTGTCCACACCCGTGGTGGAGAAAGTACTCTATTACTTAGGCAAGCTGCTCACCGCCCTGCCGGAGCATTCCTGCCGTCACCTCCCGTGCACCTCCACGAGCCTCCTTAGCTCGTTGTAGCCGGGCACTGGCCTCTTGGCCCAACATGGCCGATGGCCACTTCATCGGACAAGCTCGGTCCTCCTGCCACAGCTTGGACTAGGACCGCCACCGATGGCGCCTCACCGACCGGAGAGCAGCCATACCCTGCCTGTTCCTCAGACAGCCTGGGGAGCCTGCAAGCCGGTTGCTGCAGCTCCTCCATAAAGGTAAGGGCTATTCTGGTCACGCAAGCGCCGTGTAAGCAGGGCGCTGATAAAGTGACGGAATAGCCTCTGTGTTGGCTAGCTGCATCCGGATAGCCATCGTTCTGTGCATTCTCGGGATGAGCAAGGAGCTTACTCCGCGGCCTCACACCGATGACCGGATTCCACCACGCAGAATTACACCTAGGTGTGTAGACGGCCCCGCCGTTCAACCCCCCATATATGGTGCGCTCCGCTCGCTCCTGACAGCACGGATGCACTCTGCTGGTATCACCAGACCCGGTTCTCCCGCAAACCACGCCACAGCCGCGTAAACCGACCCAGTCGGCTATACGCTGTATAGTGTGCAATGGCTGATTCAGGGGACCCCTGGCAGACCCAGCACGTTCTGTCCTGCGTCACTGAGACCAGATCCACAGACAGAACTCCGCCACGGACGCGTGAACCGACCCAATCGGTGATACGCCGCATAGCGGACTATAATGGCCGCCCAGGTTGTGTTCGACAGACCACCAGACCGCCCGCCAAGTGTTTCCACTGACGTAACTCCGCCACGAACGTGTGAACCGGCCTAGCCGATAATACGTTGTATAGCGGGCTCTAATGGCTGCTTTATGTGTGTTCTAACAGACCACCAGTACGCCCCACCCAGTGTTTCCACTGACGGGCCACGGACGCGTAAACCGACACAATCGGTGATACGCCGTAAGCAGGCTATAGTGACTGTCCACACCAGTGGCCACAGCTTGGACTAGGACCGCCACCGATGGCGCCTCACCGACCGGAGAGCAGCCATACCCTGCCTGTTCCTCAGACAGCCTGGGGAGCCTGCGAGCCAGTTGCCGCAGCTCCTCAATAAAGGTCAGGGCTATTATGGTCACGCAAGCGCCGTTTACGCGGGCGCTGATACAGTGACGGAATAGCCTCTGCGTTGGCTAGCTGCATCCGGATAGCCATGGCTCTGTGCATCCTCGGGATGAGCAAAGAGCTTACTCCGTGGCTTCACACCGATGACGGATTCCACCACGCAGAATTACACCTAGGTGTGTAGACGGCCCCGCCGTGCAACACACCATATATGGTGCGCTCCGCTCGCCCCTGACAGCACGGATGCACTCTGCTGGTATCACCAAACCCGGTTCTCCAGCAAACTACGTCACAGCGCGTGTAAACTGACCCAGTCGGCTATACGCTGTGTAGTGTGCAATGACTGATTCAGGGGACCCCTGGCTGACCCAGCACGTTCTGTCTTGTGTCGCTGAGACCAGATCCACAGACAGAACTCCGCCACGGACGCGTAAACCGACCCAATCGGTGATACGCCGCATAGCGGACTAATGGCCGCACAGGTTGTGGTCGATAAACCACCAGGCCGCCCGCCAGTGTTTCCACTGACGGAACTCCGCCATGAACGCGTGAACCGGCCTAGCCGGTAATACGTTGTATAGCGGGCTCTAATGGCTGCTGTATGTGTGTTCTCACAGACCACCAGCACGCCCCCCCCAGTGTTTCCACTGACGGGACTCCGCCACGGACGCGTAAACCGACCCAATCGGTGATACGCCGTAAAGCGGGCTATAATGGCCGCGGGTATAACACTGCGTTTGTGTCCAACTGACTACCAGCGCGCCCCGCCCAGTGTCTCCACTGACGGGACTCCGCCATGGACGCGTAAACCGACCCAATCGGTGATACGCCGTATAGCGGGCTATAATGGCCGCCCAGTTTGTGTTCGACAGACCAGCACGTCCTGTCTGTGTCACTGGCAGATCGACAGACAGAACTACACCACGGTCGCGTGAACTGACCCCGTCAGCGATACGCCGTATAGTGCTTTATTACACCTGAACGCAGGAGCTGCCGAACCTGCCAGCAATACGCTCGTATGGTGCGGCTCTGCCCCCCTGGGACGTTCAGTCTGTTGGGTTGGAGTGGAAACGGCTTGCCTCTACACAACAGGCACCTGAATGGAGCATTGTAGCCACTGTTATAGTGGCCACAGGAGGTGGCATAGGCAACTGGTCGCCCCCAACTGCACTCTTACGCCGTTTGGCCGGATGCAGCTGCCCTAAGGCAGTGTTCATGGGTTGGAGAGAAACGACCGAGCCCTGGCCTCCCTCACTCTAGCCGGCAGGATAAAGCAATTCATGCACGCAGAGGGGTGCATACTGCCCGTGCGTGCGTGCTCCCTCCTCAAGCAAAGCATACATCTATCATGGCCGTCCTCCACGGGCATCTTTATCCCACAGCCCAGACAGACGTGGGGCACCGGGCTGGCCATGTTTGCTATATTATTTAGCTATGTATGCAAATCTATACCTAAATTATATATATAAAGGTATAAATTCGTAGACGTATGTATTTGTATATCTAATACTCATATACTCAATACTCGAATATTGTATACTCATATACTTAATATTCGTCCGTCTATATATTTGTATATTAAATACACTTAATCTCTATAAGTGTATGGGCAGAGCCAAGTGTCTCTTTATTTCACTTAATTATTTATTTCCAAAGTCAGTGATTTGCAACAGTGACTTGCTGCAGTTTGTCAGTGGGCTGCCAGGAGATAACTCCTGACCTAGCGCCACACTGCCCTCTTGTGACCTGCAGGGCACAGTGCAGCCCTTCTCTAGGGAGCACCCAGGCCCCTTCCCCCACGCTGACGCTCTGCGTCAATGCGGAAGTAGGTACACGCTGCAGACAAACTTTTTCTCTGTTTGTTTGTTTACTTGGCTCCGCCGAGGGTTTCCTCTGCCGCGGCGGCAATGATAACCGATAGTAGATGGCCCGGAGGTCCGCCGACTGGGTCAGCCTCGCTCGGGTTCTACCTCGGAACCCCGCTGCGGCGGCGCCCTGGTCCGCCCTCCGACTAGGTCAGATTCGGAACCAGAATGCAGCCGCGGCACTGGCGCTGGCGATCTAAGCGTTCGGCCGACAGACGGCTTCCCACTTGAGTCACTCGAGCAGAACAGCAGCTGCCCTGGTCCGCCCTCCGACTAGGTCAGATTCGGAACCAGGGTGCCCGCCGCGCCAGGAATAATATGGAATATACTTGTGTTGGTGTAAATATGGCAGCAAAGCGTCCGGAGAGGAGCCTCACAAGACCTGCTCTCTACCTAAGTAAGTGGACCACGCCGCCAAACACCCGTTCTGTATACTGTCTTAAGCTGAGTCCACTAAGCGTCTGCTCTCGTGGAAATCAAAGAGTCGAAGTGGCTCTGCCTGGGTGGGGCTTAAATACCCCACTGATCACAGATCAGGGCAGGGCCACCATGAGTGATGTGTCTTAAAGAGTATCCACGAGCACTGCCCCTGGGGGTCAGTTCCCGTACATATTGAATAATATGTAGTGGAGAGCCAGTCTCGACCACGATAGAGAACAAGTGTTTAAAATAGATAATTGCAGAAATGTAGAAGTGCAGATATCTTATATAAAGCAAGATTTGATGCTGCATAATGTTCGATGTTTTGGATAAGTAACTGTTTCTATGGCTTTGTTAAATTCATACTTAAACCTCTAACACTGACTGCACTGTTATTTTTAAACCCACCAGACTGCGAGAATGGGAATACACTTGACTGTGAGATGTTTCACAGCTTCAACCTGCTTTGACGAATTTGGTCTTTTGAGTGCAATTCTGTTTAAAATATTGCTATAGTAAATCTGGCTGTCAAGTACAGTATGTTTCCATTGATTGTTCTGATCTTAACTATAATACCTGTGCACAAGGACTATGTGCAATCAAGTCTCAGTGCAATGGCCTAGCTAGAATCACCATGCACTGCAGGAATGGCTTATATTAACTTTCCTCTAAAACAGCGTTTCTCAACCAGTGGATTGTGACCCACAAGCAGGCCGTGAGACAATCCTAACGGGTCACGAATGGAGTTATACTTGGAAATGGGAACATTGTGTCACCTACTGAGTTTATATGGTCGTGACTTGATGGAGAAGGTAAACATTTGGGTCTTGGATAAAAATAAAATGGTTGAGAACCACTGCCACTACCTTAAATCATTTGATTGGCTAGGTCTGACTCTTTGGTGTTCTGAAGCCATGATTGTCCACTAAAGAGTGTTTTTAGGCTGTTTTCATATCAGTGCAATTCAAAAAAAGTAAGTAAAATATATACAAGTAACGGAACAGTCTCATCATCAGGTGTCATTCTTATCATTGGCATTGATGTTTTAGGCGCTGGGGGGTCCTCAGGGCCTGTTAGACCAAAGTTAGTGTATTTATCACTATCCATAAAAAAATCAGTTGGCTCAAATCACAAGCACAATGACTGATATAAGACGATAGTCTTCCTTAAATAAGTAATTATTTGAAGTGCTATTTCTGAATAGCCAACATATAAATGGATACATTGGTTCAAATGATTGTGATATGAACTATATTAACTAACCCCCCCCCCCAAGGACCCCACTTTGAGAACCCCTGCTCTAGTACAGGGTGCTGACCTGTGTATGGGTCAGGGGTCACAGTGATGTTCCCCCATATATGGGGGGGGGGGGGACACGACAAGCCTCGCTCTCACACAGGGGTCTGTGCGGGCGCCACGGCAGCCTCCACCTCAGAGTCTGTGTCCGGGACGGGGACGGAGGGCACGGGGACCGGGGTGAGCGGAACCTCCACGGCGTCGTGGTGCGGCTTGCCGTTGGCCAGCGTGGAGACGCGCGGCGGGCAGTTCTGCACGGTGATGATGCGGTTGAAGGCCTTGAGGCGGCGCCACAGCTGCAGGTAGACCTTACACTGGATGTACATGAAGATGAGGCCGCCGGTGAAGCCGATGGCCACCAACGTCAGCTTGGTCCAGAATGGCCAGTCCAGCACACCTGGAGGGGGAAGGCCGCGGAGACGCGCGCACGCACGCACACACACACGTCATTATACTTAACAAAAACTAACACAATTCTGAAAGCTAGAATTGAAAGCGCGTTTTAGTTTAAAAAACAATAAAAAACAAGGCTTTACAAAAAACAAACTGAAACATTATTGTGCATTTTACAAAACTAACTAAAACCAATAAAACATCTGAGAGGAAAATATCCTTAGCTGTTAGTATTGTGAATACATATTGTTTAAATGGCATGTTTTTATACTTTTTCCTGACCTTTTTGAATCTCAACTCTGACAAAACAGTACCCCATATTACAATACAGTAAACTACTAGGGTTAGGGTTAGGGTAACCCTAACCCTAGCAAACCCACTTGAGAAACTAATTAAAACTAAACTGAATTAGAACAGATAAAGTCAAAATGAAATGCAAATGAAAAACTGAACTCAACTACAATAACCATGATGACACACAGAGGCCACATGCGTGCACTGCACACATCGAGAATCACACATGTAAAGATATACAGAGGCATACAAACACAGACGCACACCTCTCACACCTTTCACACACACACACACGCACACACACACACACAGGTTGTGAGAGCCTGCAGCGTGTGTCAGAGAGCATGATGATGTGTGTTGTACAGTATATCACTGTCAGGTGGAAACCTTGTACGAAACCGAAACTTTTCACGAAATGGAAAAAAGAACCTGAGTTCCAATGGATCGATGTGGTTATTGTTAATACTATTCATTAGTTAAATATTTATAAAAATCCACAGACAGACTGAACCACTTTCACTTTCACCCTGGCCTTCCTGGGAGGCCTATATTATAACGCCATGCCGCATGTCATTATAGGCGGGAAAATGTTCAAAATCTTTCAAAATGAGTATAGGCGATCGATAAGCTGACAACGTGCCGTGATGTGACATGTAGGGAGCTTGTAGATCGCCTTTTTTGGACGTCATTGCGATACTATGACTGTGACTTTTCAGGATTCAAATTCAAAAATAGCTAAAGTAGCAGATCGATGAGCTTGTGGATCTGCTACCTTTCATGCTTTTATGTGACGCAGTAGTATGATCAAGTAGGCCGTTAATTAAAAACAAAAAGTTAAAATATGGAGATGACGGCAACGACAAAGCAACAATAAAGAGAGGTTTCTGGCCGACAGTGAGCAATAGCAGTAGCTGTGCTGTGCTTACCTTGCTTTTGATACTTGTAGTTGGCCAGAGAAAATCTGTACCAATCCTCTGAAATCAACATAAGTGTAATATCTCTTTATTCCTTTACGGTCTCTGGAGAAACGTATTCTACGCTATGATGTACAACAACTATTTTTATGTTCCTAAAACCTACTATTATTATTGATAGTCTGTTATTTAGTCTCTATCCACAGCACGCCACGTCAAACGACTATTTAGTACCAACAAATATATTCATATGTTTCAAAATATAAAAATGGCAAATATATAATTTTGCCCACCCATATGGACGAAAATATGTTTTTTTACAGAATATATTTTGAGAAAATGGATTTCCAGTATAGATGTATGTCCGTGTATATGTATTTTCATACATACAGTTACATACAATTTCGTTTTCTGGAAAATGTTTGGTTTATTTTGAAACATACCAGTGAAGTATGTTTTGCTGTGTAGGACAATACACAGTCTAACACGACACGACACCACAGCACACCACAGCACACCACAATGACAAGTCACAAGGACAAATAATAAATGACTTAAAGGTAGGGTAAGTGATATATTTTGGGTTTTTTTTTTGTTAAAAAGGTTAAAGTACTATATTCTGATAGTAATCATTGCTACAGAGCGTTTGTTCGGTCACAGGGGTCTCTCCAGCTCTTTAGTAAACAGAATATAGTACATTTTCAGGTAGGTGACAATATTTAAGCCAATCAGGAGAGAGCACTGAAAATGCATTTTCTGTTTAATACAGAGCTGGAGAGACGTGGGAGACTCCTTTTAATGAACAAACACTATAGCAATGAGTACTATCAGAATATAGAGCTATTTAGCACTTATTTTAACCAAAGTAAATCACTTACCCTACCTTTAAGACAGACATGGAACAGTGAAGGACTGACACACCAACATAAAAGATGCCTGGGTATGTCATTTCATAAATACTGTATTTTCACTGTCCTTAAAGTGGCACAATGTAACTTTTCTTTTATTAATACAATGTAATTTTATCCAATCTGTATGGTAGAGTATGTTAATACAATTACTTATACAATCGGGGTGGTTGTGTTTTGTCTCCCTGCTCTTCTATTGAAACAATTATTAAAGGTCATGTCTCACCTAGACACAGGATCTGACACGAATTTTGATCTCAAGATTCAATTTGTCCCCATAGCAAGCAGGCTGGCTCTATTAGCTCAATGGTACAAATTTCAGCACTTGCGCAGGAAACCGGGTTCAAATCCGGGGCAGAAGAGGAAAGTTACATAGTGCAGCTTTAACACATATCTGATTATCAATGAAAAGACTGATGTTAGGCCGTTATATACAGTACCTACAAGTGCATAGATCCATCTAACCCTAGACTATGTTCTAAGGTCTCTAGAGCAGTGGTTCCCAAACTTTTTAGCTCGGGGCCCAAAAAATAAATGTTATGCCTCCCCGGGACCCAAACTAGTGAAAATAGCCGATCTACAAGCTCACAACGCGTTGCCATGCAACACGTTGTGAGCTTGTAGATCAGCTATTTTCATACGTAAAAAATAAATAAAATCATGTATTTATGGAATTTCTTAGATTTTTTGAAAATGTATACATTTTATCCATTCAAATGTTGGCTATAAAAAAAATTGCAGCTTGTACATCTGCTATTTTTGAAAAGTTCGAAAATATCGAAAATGTTTGGGATTATTTTTAATAATTTTGAGTTTTTTTTAACACAAATCTTCTCTTCTGGGGGTCTCCCTAGCACGGAACCCATTCAGATGGGGGTCTGCCGCCAATTACACATCAATTTGGGGGTCCTTGACATGAAAAAGTTTGAGAAGTACTGATGTAGAAGGATGGATGTTGGGAAATGTAAAATCATTACGGTCACCATTAGGTGGGACTTTTTGAAAATGTATTAAAAAAAATGAAAAATATTTATAATATCTAAAAAATAATTGATTTCTTTGCAATCTTTTAATCTTTAATCTTGCTAATTAAAAAAAAAATAGCAAACAAAAAAAGGGATATTTATTTAAATAAAATGGCTCCGCGACCCAAACATGGGTCCCGACCATGAGTACTCGTGAGAACTGACCAGTCCTGCCCGTGCGGAACTCATCGGCGGTCCTCCTCACTAGAACATAGATGGACCACAGCACACAGCCGATGGCTATCAGGTGGAACAGCACCGAACAATAGATCTTTCTCCTCTCAGTGGTGGACATCTGGAGCTTCTCCCACTGGAGCAGGAGAGATACAGGAAGAGAGACACGACATCAGCAGTGAATTGATGGACCAAGTACTCACATTCGTTACTTAAGTAAAAGTATCAATACCGCGTTACCGAGTTAAAAGTACAAAAGCATCGGCATCAAAATACACTTAAAGTACCCAAAAGTAAAAGTACTCATTATGCACAATGTCCCATTTCACGAGTTTTCGGATGTATAAAAACCTTTTGAAAATAGCAGATCAACAAACTCAAGTATACAAGTATATCTTATATCGTTGCTGTCGGGCACGAACCTCTTATCTCCAGATTTTAACCTTTTGAGTTTTTTCGTAAATTAATCATCTTAATCATCAATTAATCATTGATCATACTACAGCGTCACACAAAAGCATCAAAAGTAGCAGATCCACATGCTCGAAACTCGCGTTTTGATCTGCTACTTTTGCTCTTTTTGAATTTGAATCCTGAAAAGTAACAGTTTTGGATTATGATTGATTGATTGATTGATTGATTGATTGATTGAATATTGTATTAGTCATAAATGTAAACAGCACGTTGACTTTGCATTTAATTACATTTCACTTACATAAAACTTAAAAAAAACGTTTTTTTGTTTTTTGTTTTTAATTATTCTCTTTTTCCTTTTTTCTTATTGTCTTTAAGTTTGTAATATTAATGCCTCTTTCTATGCCAATGTATTGTACTAGAATCTCCTTTAAGTTTTGGTCGATCAGTAATTGGATGGTATGTGTACCCGTTTCATCTTGTATTGAGTACTAGTGTCTGTGGTGTTTTGTAGTTGTTTGTTATGTGTTTGTATGTGTGTATAACCTTTTGGATAAATCAAATGTGAACAGCACGTGGTGCAGTAAGACATTGAACCTAAAAAGATAACACAAAAAAAGTCCTGGGGACTGGGAGGGGTGTCTTTATTGTGACATCTTTTATTTGTATGGCTGGCGAGAGTCGACTGTGCGGTCATTCATGTTTCGTTCACTTTGAGAACCATTGATTTCTAGACAGTCGTCAGAAATATTTAGTAAAAGAGCACCAGTAAAGTGGCCAGGGACGTGCACAGATAGACTCTAGGTGGTGCTAGAGCACCTGCCCTTTGCCCTCTTGACCAGAAGTGCCCTTTTGAAAAAAAAAATGTTTTTTTTTTTCAGTTTACACCAGGGGTCTTCAACAGGGGGTTCGGGACCCCTAGGGGGTCCTCAGAGTTACTACAGGGGGTCCGCCAAATCTTTATGTGATATGATTTTTCTTTTTACCATAACCACTCGAAACCAAGCATCCCTTTTCTGAGGAGAACTTTAGCCAAAAATAGCAGATCTACAAGCCCACAACGCCTCGCGCTGCGAGGCGTTGTGGGCTTGTAGATCTGCTATTTTTGGCAAAGAGGTATAGGTGTAGAGGGAAAAAAGAGCAGACCAAGTAAACAAAAAAAAGTATAATTTACTTGAGCCCCTGCCCCTCAAAATGTCTGTGCACGCCACTGAATGTGGCATGTGCATGTAGCTGTATACCTTGCTTAGCGGCTTGAGCTGCGTGTCCATGACAAAGTCGTACTGGCAGAGCTCACAGCAGCGTGTGTCTGAGGACTTGATCCACTGGTTGAGGCAAGCCTGGTGGACGAAGCGCAGGCTCCCTGTGCAGTGGCACGGAGTGATCAGAGGAAAGTCCTCATCTCCCTCACAGTGGCAGATCCTGTGCACGCACACACACATCCACACACACACACACACACACACACACACACACACACACACACACACACACACACACACACACACACACACACACACACACACACACACACACACACACACACACACACACACACACACACACACACACACATCCAGCCACGCACGCATCATGGAAGGTGAAAGATATTGATAGATCAGTGGCTCTCAAGGTGGGACTTTTTGCTGGGGACCCCCCTGGATCCCCAGCAAAATGTGGCTGTTCGAAAATAGCAGATATACAAGCTCACTTTGTACCGCGATGTGAGCTTGTACATCTGCTATTTTTGAATATTAAAAAAAAAGAATCGTGAAGGTATTGGAAAATGTCAAATTTCTAAATTATTTCACACTAATCTTCTCTTCTGGGGGGGGTCCCTGGCACAAAACCTTTTCAGATGGGGGGTCCGCGGCCGAATACATATCAGCCTTGACATGAAAAGGTTTGAGAACCACTGTGATAGATGACCAGTGTACACCGGGGCTCCACAATCACGGTTAAAATGATCATGTCATGTCATTAAGTGAGATATACTTATCACAATAATTAGTCTCAATGTATTGGGGAAGAAAATGGTTGTAGGTTTTGCACCTTCAGTTAACCCATTCAATCCGGGAACGCATCTGTGTCATTTTAGATTTTTTTGGCTATTCAAAAATCACACCCAGTGTGAAGTGACTGGTGCCTTTGATCATTATGCGCATGTGTTGCACCCCTGTTTGTGTTTAATTAGTGTAACTGGTTGCATCTTTGTGTTTCAATCAGCTGCAGCTGTTGAGGCCAGACACACACATATCATTTTGGGGGTCCTTCACATGGAAAAGTTGGAGCACCACTGATATAGCAACATACTTTTAGATTTGTATTTGGCTGCGGACCCCCATCTCAAAATGTTTTGTTCCAGGGACCCCCAGAAGCAAAGATTTGAGTTACAAATGTTCGCTTTAAAAAGTATATATATTCAAAGATTTGCACAAATTTTCACGATTTTTCAAAAATAGCAGATCATAGTGGCATCAAATTCAAAAATAGCAAAAGTATCAGATCTACAAGTTCGACGCTTGCTATTTTTTTTGCTTTTGTGTGACACTGTAGTGTGATTAAGTAGGGCGTTCATTTACGAAAAAGCTCAAAAAGTTAGAATATGGAGATAAGAGCAACGAAATGCCATTTAAGTGTAGAGCGCCGGTGCACAAATGATCGCACCCGTGCATGTGGACACACACGGGTACACTGTCTCTCTCTCACACACACACACACACACACACACACACACACACACACACACACACACGCACGACAAGTCGCACGTACTTGCAGACCTCCACCTCGGAGTCATCAGAGCAGGGGAACGCGGTGCCGCCGTTCTCCCCAAAGTGCACGTCGTTCTGTGGCGTGGGCACGGACATGTCTTCGCCCCCCGCCCCCGTCTCCTGGTAGCGCTTGGTGATGAGCTCCTCCCCGTCCTCTGCCGGCGATGATGACGAGCTGCTCCCCTCGAACCTCTGCTCCCTCTCTCCGTCAGCACCATGCAACGACTCCCTCTGCCATCACAGGTGCAGAGTAACTCAGTACCTTCTACTCAAGTACTGCACTTAAAGGACCACTTCACCCATTTTTAAACCCATTCGAACCGGGAACGCGTCTCTGTCATTTTTAGATTTCTTTGGGCTATTCAAAAATAGCAGATATACAAGCTCATAAGCTCATTTTTGAAATATTTTCCAAAAATAGCAGATGTACAAGCTCGCAACGCGGCACCAAGTGACGAGCTGGGTGCCGCGTTGCGAGCTTGTACATCTGCTATTTTTGGAAAATATTTCAAAAATATCGAAAAAGATAAAATAAAATGCATTTTAATTTTCTTTATATAAATCTTGAATACAGGAATTCTACTTGTAACTTGTTCTACTTTTTTATATTGTGGTATTGCTACTTTTACTTGAACCCATTGAGACCTGAAGCCGATTCTACATGTCTCCTAAATCCCAACAGTTTTCTGAAAAACGTATGTTTCTATATCAGTGGTGCTCAATCTTTTTCATTTCAAGGACCCCCAAAATTATATGTATTTGGCCGCGGACCCCCATCAAAATATTTTGTTCCAGGGACCCCCAGAAGCAAAGATTTGAGTTAAAAATGTTCGCTTTAAAAATATATATATTCAAAGATTTGCACACATTTGCATCACGATTTAAAAAAAATAGTAGATCTACAAGAGTAGATCTAGTAGATCTGCTATTTTTGAATAGCCCAAAGTGTAAAATAATGCTTTTTAGCTCAAATCTAAAAATGACACAGTTCCAGGTCTCAATGGGTTAAGTACAAAAATAGAAATCTGAGTTACCTCCTCCGCCGCTGCCCTCTGCGAGCCACTCCTCTGCGAGCCACTCCTCTGCGAGCCACTCCTCTGCGAGCCACTCCTCTGCGAGCCACTCCCCCTGCCTCCCTTCACCGAGGAAGACCCCCCACTGCCGGCACTACGACGCTTCTTCAGGCCCCCTTCCCCCTCCCCGTTCTCCGGCGGGGCCCGGTTCTCCTTCTCCTCCTCCTCCTCCTCCTCCTCTCCTTTCCCCTCCTCGGAGCAGACGGACTGCAGCTCCATGACCTCATCCATCATGACCTCCTCCTCCATGGCCCTCTCGCTGCGGCCGCCGCCCTCCTCGCTGCGGCGCCGGCCTCCCCTCCGGGCCTTCTCCTTGCTCCAGCTTCGCGCCTCGCGCCGCGCCTCCCCGCCGTCCTCAGACGACGACTCCGTGTCGACGTCGCGGAGACGCGCGGGCCGCTCCCGCTCCCCCCGGCGTGGCCCGGGCGTCCGCGCCCTCTTCTCGACCCTCTTCTCGGAGCCGGGGGGGCTGGGGTCGGGGCTGCGGCGGTCCTGTTTGGTGGTGGTGGCGGTGGTGGGGTCCGTGTTGGCGGCGTCCGCCGGGACGCTGCCGGTCCTCTTGCGGCGGTGACGCCGTTTCACCTGCCTCTTCTGGGTGGCCTGGGCCGACGGGCCCACCTTCACCGAGGTATCCTCCTCCTTTGCTTCTGGGGGTCCCTGGAACAAAGTATTTTGAGATGAGACAGTTGTTTCCTATGTGTTTAGGACCTGTAGATGTACATCTTTTAAACTAAGAACATGCTGTTGGGAAGGTGTTCTCATTCTAACATGATGAATGGGCAGGAATCACAGGGCCCTATTCTGGCCATGGCTATACCCGCACCCGCTGCCCGCCACCCGCAAATGACTGCCCGCAACCCATGAATCACGGATAAGGGAGCTGGCACTGTCCCTAAACCTTTATACCTGCTATTCATTATGCCGACTCTGTTATTCAAAGGCTCCCTCTCTCCTAATTCTCAACAAATCTCTGTGAATAAAATGTTCCTATAATCAGCAGAAGTGAGAGTGTCAATTCCTTGTGTCAATTGTGTTTATATAAGATGATAATCTTTTCAAAGAAGATAATGTGTGCGTCGCGCAATGCGATGCTCTCCAAATTACACACTTCAGTTTTATTCATCGCTTACGCAGGAAATAATTAACTGATTACAATAAGATAAAATTCTCTCTAATCATTAACATGTAGGTGATACGTATGTCTATCAAATATGGTTTTATTGAAAGGCAATCAAAGGCTATAGAGCCTATGAAGTAAACGTCGGGCATATGGTGTCCAATGTTACGGCGCCTCAGTGCGGTAGCAGAGTTCATGTCAGAACATGAGCAGTGTTGCCAGACTTTGCGAGAGGAATAAGCTACCAGGTCTATGAAAACAAGCCCAAAAGCAACGACTAGGCCACATGAGCACTTCAAACCTATATATGTCGCCTGTTAAACAATGTGCATATTCATATATGTTGGCTATTTGAAAATAGCCGATCTACAAGCTCACAACCGCAACCCGCAACTACCATTATTTACAAGCAACTTTACAGAAAAACAAGCCCAACGTGGCTTATAATAAGCAGACCCGGCAACACTGACAGAGAGGGAGAGAGGAGAGTGTAAGATTGCATTGGGGATAATGGCTTGCGCAGTCTTCTCTTAAAGGCCTCTGGCACAGTGATTGGTTTTATTATTGTAACGCCCAAACCACCACATAATGTAACAGGTACTCGGGTAGTGCAGGTGTTTTGCGGGTAAGGCAGGTGTCCCAGAATAGCAACTTTTGCACGGGAACACCCCTTGCGCCACCCTAAATCCCCAAATAGTGGATTTAGCCAGTCTGGACTAAAATAGGGGCCATTCTTACCCCTTATATCGTTGCAGTCGGGCAGAAACCTCTTATCTCCATATTTAAATTTTTCCCCCCTTTTTTTTGGTAAATCAACGCCCTACTTGATCATACTACAGCGTCACACATAAGCATCAAAAGCAACGCAAGCTTGTAGATCTGCTACTTTTGAATGTGAATCCTGAAAAGTAACAGTTTTGGACATATTGTTGTATGAGGTTTCCACCCTGACAGAGACGATATACCACTCCATTTCACTACCGTACACCTGTCTCTCTTTTCCCTCTGTCTCTCTTACCCTTCCCTGCTCTCTCCCCCTTTCTCTTTCTTGTTACCTTTCTCTCTCTCTCTCTCTGTCTATCTGTGGCTTTACCTCTCCTCCTATAGCTCAGTAAGACTCTCTGACGTTCAGCCGTTACCTTGGAGACGTTGCTGGATCGCCTCCCTGACTTCCCAGGGGCCTTCCCCCCCTGTAGAGAGAGAGAGAGAGAGAGAGAGAGAGAGAGAGAGAGGTGATGAGAAAAAGAGAGTCTCATGTCGGGTTGACACGCACACACACACACACACACACACACACACACACACACACACACACACACACACACACGCACACATTTTCTCTATCTTCAGTATTTGTATAGATATCTGTACTAAGCACAATTTGTATAACAAACTGGAAACATTGCAGTAAGTGTAACCTCTGCCAACGCTATGCAGTTTTCAAGATATATTATTATCCACCTGAAATATGAGAGATGATGTCTTTTTAATCCCTCGATTGTGACCCTGTTCCTCTGACATTTTGGGTCCGTAATATCATCATCTCTTTGAGGCAGCCTACTGATCATTCCCAAACAAGTTTCATGAAAATCCACCTACAGTATGTGTTGTTCTCCATTTTGTCCTTGATCTTGATTGTGACCTTCAGCTTTGACCGTTTCAATCTAAAACACGGGCATTTATATACATAGTTAACAGGGGTCCCCGAGGGCTCTATACTAGGTCCCCTCCTTTTCCCCTCACCATCTCTTACGGTGTATCTATCTCATAATAGCAGAATACATTTCCTCCTTCCCTTCCCTTCCCTCTCTTCCTTTTCCCCTCTTTTTCTCTCTTTATTATTATTACCATTATTTTAAAACATTTGTGAATTATAAATAAGATTATTGTTTCAATAACATATAAATAAATTGTTTTGTTTTTTTGTTACAGTTATGTATGTTTATGACAAAAGAAATTGCTGCAAGATTTGTATGTTTACGACAAAAAAAAAAAAAAAACTGTTAAAGATAATAGCAGAATACAAGCTCACACGCTTGAAGATCTGCTATTTTCGGTGAATGTTCGCGTATTACGACATGCCCAGAATAAGGACGCTATAGGGATCAAGTGGTTGATTCTCATCTTCATTTCAGCAGTAAGAATCTTTGATATCGTCCCTGTCGGGTGGACACCATGTCCAAAAATGGTACTTTTCAGGATTAAAATTCCAAAATAGCAAAAATAGCAGATCGACAAGCTCAAAACGCGTCGCTTCGCGCCGCGTTTCAAGCTTGTAGATCTGCTATTTTTGATCTTGTAGATCTGCTATTTTTGATCTTGTAGATCTGCTATTTGATCTTGTAGATCTGCAATTTTTGATGCTTTTTTGATATATTTTGGATACTTTTGTGTTGCTGTCGCTGTAACATGATCAAGTAGGCCATTTATTTAAGAAAAAACTAAAAAAGTTGAATATGGAGATAAGAGGTTTCAAGGTGAGTTCCAGTTGTCAGCAGCAGAACGTGTCCGGCTGACATCCAGAACACGATAGACAGGAGTCATGCTTGACCACGTGTCTGTGTGTTCCCTCACTCTGACCTCAGGTTATAAAGCCAACCAATCCTCTTACTGCTCAGTGCCAGAGACACAGCTCTGCAATGTGCCTCTATTTACAGCAACATCACCAACTTAAACCCTATATGGTCAGCCGGAGTTCCTCAGGGCTCTACACTAGTGTATTGTTTTCTGTTACTGTGGGGGGGAAGCTTTCGCAGACAACAGCACACAACGCTTGTCGATCGGCTATTTCCCTGCGAAAGTCTTCCCCACAGTAAGGATGCTGGGGTTTAAGTGGTTAAATGAAGAGCTTTGACACAACTTTGAACCCAACACACTGCGCTGTGTGAACTCTCATACGGTTGGAGTTGGCAGAGCATGACTTCTGTTATCAGGGTTTAACTCATGAGCACAAGGAAAAAAAGGGAGGCCATGTACACATTGCTACGCCAGATATTATGTTATTTGAACCTAGAAGTACCCGAAAAAAACTAAACTACAACCGCTGGATTAGGGCAGTCGGGAAAGTACGTTTGTTAGAAAACTAACACTTCACAATTCAGTATGCACTCTCGGGAGTCTGAACTGCAACCTCTATGCTGGTGCTTATACTATTTAACATGCTTATTATTCATACCAACGCGCGTCAAGTTAAAAAAACATTCATTGCAATGAAATTGCATCATATTTGGCTTTGATGCTCCACAACAATGTGCGCAAGCATGACACAGTCTCTGGGCTCACAACCTCCCCTGAAGCGGGAAGGGGGGGGGGGTGGGGGGGGGGGGTAATTGCATGAGATAAGTGTCACGGCCACACCCCTGCAGGGAGTGTTGGGCGGGAGGAGTAGGACAGAGGCTCGTCTACGTCCTCCCGGTGGGGGCTCCTCACCGGTAGGTGAGTCAGTAGGATACAACAGCAGTGACAACACACAGTAATGTGTGAGGGGAGGAATTCATTGGCAATACTATTATTATTATTTTTTTAAAGAATGTATATGTTTGTAATTTCCTCTAGAAAATAACCCCATATTTTCTATTATTGCAGTTAGCCTATTTACTATACATTTATTTTACAGTAAAACCCAGGAAAAGAGTACCATTGAAGTCGCTATAGCTCTCGTTTGAGCTCTGACAAATTGTAGTGACATTATAATTTACTGTTAAACATACAGTACAAATCCTACCTAAAGCTACATTATTCTACTCAGTCAGCAACTTGACTTGACAGTCCCTGTGAGTGATAGCACCATTGAAGCTGTAGTGGAGAAGAATTGATGTCTGTAGTCCCATGATGACTGCATCATAGTGAGGAGTACTTAGAGCAGGGGTCTTCAACCTTTTCAGGCCAAGGACCCCCTAGCTGAGAGAGAGATGAAGCAGGGACCCCCCTCTATATTGTATACAATTCAGATACACTTTTGCTGCTCTTTTTTCCCTCTACACACCTATAACTCTTTGCCAAAAATAGCCGATCTACAAGCTCACAACGCCTCGCGCTGCGAGGCGTTGTGAGCTTGTAGATCTGCTATTTTTGGCTCATCAGAAAAGGGATGCTAGGGTTCAAGTGGTTAATGAAAGTTTTGTAAGATTCGGCGGACCCCCTGTCGTAACTCTGAGGACCCCCTAGGGGTCCCGGACCCCCTTTTGAAGACCCCTGACTTAGAGTAAAGATAGAGTAGAGCAAGGGTAACCAAACTTTTCACCCCCCCCAAATAATCATATTTGAACTGGGGACCCCCCAAAATAATCATATTTGAACTGGGGACCCCCCAAAATAATCATATTTAAACTCCCCCCACCCTGACACTTGTAATTGTTGGCATTACATTTAGTTTGACTCTGTTCCACAAATAAATATTGTGAAAATAGCTTGTAGATCTGATATTTTCACAATATTTGCCTCTTTCTTACGTAATATTTGACAATATTGGCCAATTTGTATCAAAAAGGTCTTAAAAGTCATTAAATTGTAACTGCTGTAACTGCTGAGGTTTACTGTTGAGTGAGAAAACAATGTTGCACATTAAGGAAATCATCTGTGGACCCCCCAAAATAATCACCCCCCTGGGGGTCCCGATACCCAGTTTGGGAACCAGTGGAGTAGAGTATATGTCTGGAGTAAATGTTCAAAGTATGGTTGTCTGTTATTCCGCACATTCTGGGAGTTAAGGAATGGAGTGTAGTCAGCTATTACTGAAGGTCAATGGGTTAAGAATAGAAAGCCAAAATCACCAGGTTGAGTTAAAGTTAAGAACATGAAAAAGATGCCCTAACAGTTCTGAGAAGAGGGCGTGGGCGAGGTCCAGACTGAGAGAAGGAGGGTATAAATATAACGTGTGTGTTGGTCTTAACAGTCAGAATACGACCATGGCTTGCCTATGCTCTGCTACCTGTAACTTCACTTCCACGGAATAAAAGCTCTATTGAAGATCCACTACCCTTTTCAAGATACGTTTAATATGCCTGTATGGTGAAGTGAGAGGGAGCCAAAGTTCCAAGGAGGGGAAAAGGGTAGGGGAATGTCTTATTGTGTTTGTAATGTTCTCATTTATCTAAAGGAAAAATCATTTATCTCGTATTCTTGTTATGTTGGGTGTGAAGTCCTGTACCCATTTGTATGTCCGTCTGTATGTATGAAAAAAAAGGAAAACATAGTCCCCCCAGAGTTCTATTACAATACTAGGTAGTCCCCTATACTTTGTTCCCTCTACACTATATCTTCATCAAAAATAGCCGGTCTACCAGTTCTGTGGTGCAACAGTGTGGTGCACAACTCAGGTCAGACACAAATACCTGTCGTTTTTTCCTTATTCCTTATTTTCAATTCTAATTTCAATTCCTCATGAAGCAACATGAGCTTTATCGTCCGCATAAGTTCACACAACTCTCCCTGTCCCATACAATAAGATGGTAATGGTGTCTCACACACACACACACACACACACACACACACACACACACACACACACACACACACACACACACACACACACACACACACACACACACACACACACACACACACACAGTTGCTTTTCCATTTCCTTATTCTTTTTTTCAATTCCTCTTTTTCAAACCTTGAAATAAACCATAAACTTGGACATAAACTGGCAGAAAAGAAGCCATGACGACCACTTCAGAGCAGAGCTGCAATGGCCGTCAGCTCCTTACGCCGAAAATAGCATGCAACGCATTATTGTGAGCTTGCAGATCGGCTATTTTCAGCACGCGACACACCATCGTACGACAAAGTGTCAGGCTTGAGACTATACACCGCCACCTCAGTCTCATCCTTCCTCACCTCAACCTGAAGTCGCTCAGTTCATTCTTGTTTTAATAAATGGTTGCTTTGTCGAGTGTCTATATACATGGTGTTCGGGGGAGGTAAGCCGGGCAGGGAGGGAGATAAATGTCACTGCACGCTGCATGGGGCGGAACCGCTCAGCAGGGAGTGTTGTTGGGCGGGAGGAGTAGGACGAAGGCTCGACGTCAGTGGGTCTCAAACTTTTTCATGTCAAGGACCCTCAAATTGACACTTATTAGCCCGCCGCGGACCCCCATTTGAAAAGACATGCCAGGGACCACCCCCATAAGAGAATATTTTTACGGCTCTAGCAGTGATTCTCAACCATTTTAATTTCACCCACACAGTGCGTGGGGGAGGAATCAATTGGCATAACGACTAAATTGGAGATAAAAAGGGGGGGGGGGGGAGCATTTAAAAAGAACACACACACACATTGGAAAGTGTCTCTGCAGACTGCAGCCACATGGCCAGCGGCAGTAGACTGCTAAAGAGCTTTATCCCTGGACAATAAGATAAATGAACAAGCTGGCCAAAGTAACACTTTGGAAATGCTAATACCCTGACCCTTGGAATTGGATCAATGGAACTAACATAGCATACTTTAAGTTCTTGTTTACTGGCATCACAATGAGAACTACATTTTGAAGTTTTAAAGAAAAAATACAGTGACTTTTTTAACATCCATTTTTCTAAATATTGATGTTATATTATCATTACATTACAATCTTAGTGTTTTGCCAATTATTTGGGCACCCACTTGTAATATCCTCATGGTCCACCAATGTGCCCCGGGCCCACAGGTTGAGAATCACTGATTTATGTAACCAAATAGGCCTCTTTACATTAACACTTGTGTTAGCACTTTGCATATCGTTGTTGTCGGGCAGAAACCTCCTATCTCCGTATTTAAACTTTTTGTGTTTTTCCGTAAATTAACGTCCTACTTGTTCATATTGTTTCATTTGAATCCTGTAAAGTAACAGTTTTGGACATTCTGTAGGGTTTCCACCCGACAGAGACCACATAGTGTTCCAGTGTATTAACCTGTGTATCAACATATTATGTAAAGGTCATTAAGTACACTTCAATATTGAAGCAAGCACAGTGCGCCCTTAATGACACTCTGCCATAATCACTTGAGCCCTATGTATATACTTAATCAAACGACGAATAGCGAAAATGATCTACAAGCTCACAATGTTCACAATGCATCGCATTGTGAACATCTTCTATTTTTCTTATTTGTTACATTTGAAATTGTTTGCAATAATTGTTAACATAATGTTCAAAAGCAAACACAACTGAAGTCCAGTTACCAAAGCAGATACATTTGCACATTAGAGTCATTGTGTTGTGTTGTGTTGTGTTACGGCATTGTCAGTACATGTAATAGTGGGACTAGTGGGAAGTTCTTACATAGTACTATTAGTGAACCTACAACCATGGTCCTTAGATAATACACAGCATATAGCATTGGATTATTACAATCTTATATCAAATTGTATTACTCTATCTATCTATCTATCTATCTATCTATCTATCTATATATTTACAGTATCTATCAGACTCTAGGCCTCGTGTTGTAATCATTCATTTACAGTAGCTGTAACTATGTAAATGAAGAACAGTCTCATCAAGTCTACTTGACTGGTTGTTATCAAGTGGAAATCCCCTTTCAAAATTCGAGAGAGAAACCGAATGAATCCATACAGGATAATCAACATGAACGTGTTATATCAGCTACAAACCAACACAGTAATAATGTAGTGATATCACTATGTGTGAATGGATGATTATAGCTGAAATGCTCATCCTTATGATTTTGTTAACTATCATTTCTAGATATGTTCTAGATATCTAGTCTGGTAATAGTGTAGTAATAGTGATATTAAAGACCTAACTCAACATCACCTTCACATTGTCTCAGTAAAGAAACACTTTAACCACTTAAACCCTATATATGATTGACCAGAGTCCCTCAGGGCTCTAGTCTATGCTAATGTCTTTTTTGTTTTCTGTTATTGTGGGAAAAGCTTCCGCTGAAAATAGACGATCGACAATCGATCTGCTATTTTCTGCTAAAGCTTTCCCCACAATACGGATGCTGGAGTTGAAGTGGTTAAAAGCCATCTACAGTATGGAAGGATAGAAGGATACCCCCCCCCCCCGATGGAGTAGTAATAAAAGGCTTGTGTAACATACAGTAGGGACGGCAGTTAAAGTGCTTCGTGAGTGTGTGTGTGTGTGTGTGTGTGTGTGTGTGTGTGTGTGTGTGTGTGTGTGTGCGTGCGTGCGTGCGTGCGTGCGTGCGTGCGTGCGTGCGTGCGTGCGTGCGTGCGTGCGTGCGTGCGGGTGGGTGCGGGTGCGGGTGCGCATGTGTGTATGTACGTGCGCAGTTACGCGCATGTTGCCTGTACGTATGTGTGACATTCGTGCATGCATGTGTGGGAGAATTACACAGAAAGGTGGCGAAAAAGACAGACAGACAGACAGACAGACAGACAGACAGACAGACAGACAGACAGACAGACAGACAGACAGACAGACAGACAGACAGGTAAAGAAAGAGACACATGGCATTGTGTGCATCAGCCTCATGAAGGAGTTGGCTTCTTGAGAATACTTCATACATTCCTGTATGCAATCATGAACTATGAAACATTCAATAAATATATTCCTTGTTTCACTGTATCCTTCATCTCATCTCCCTCTCTCTCCATTGCCTCTGCTTTAGCTATTCAAGATGTCAAATTTTGAAACAAAGACGGAAAAAAAACAATGGAAGCACATTGCTGACATGTGTGACACATGTTGACTTTGGTCCATAAGTATTATACACCTGACGTCTTCTCTCTCTCTCAGGTCAACATTTCACCACACTGGCATACGCAATACAATTCTTAGAGTCAATTTAACTCAGAGGAGTGTACAAAACTACAAATGGTTGCGGCCGCACCGGGCCCCGCGCTGGGGGGGGGCCCGCAAAAAAACGGGAAAAAAATAAATACTTTTTTTTTTTTCTTAAGTGAACAGAATCACGTTTATTAAGAATTATTAAAAGAAATAACCGCAAATAACCACCAAAAACTCGGAAATATCCGCCCAAAACGCACGCGACTTCGCACCGGGCCCCGCATTTCTCCCAGACGGCTCTGATGGTTCCATTTGTACAGTCATGGTAACAACACTCTGTAGCTAATTAACACTCGAAATGTATCGTCTACATTGAGTACTGGACACCACTATACGACTAATATGAAAGGACAGGTGACACTGCCAGTGTAGTGAGGATTAAGCTACAAGGATGAACACCACCCACACACACACACACACACACACACACACACACACACACACACACACACACACACACACACACACACACACACACACACACACACACACACACCTGACCAAGTCACGTAACACGCCCACATGCGACTCCCAACTCTGCCTTTACCGAGATTAACGGTCATTGAACTTCTACCACAAAGACTTCTGCTCGTGGCATCAAACCGGTTTGTATTTACTAGAAGGAGGTCTCACAGCTCGTAGCCACGATGCAATAACATATTCATTTTAAAAGGATAACCAACGTTTTGACCAACAAGTTACTTAAAATGGTGAATGGTGCCTTTATACAGCGCCTTTATCCAAAGCACTACAATGTGCATTACATTCACCCACCGTTGGCGGAGGAAACCATGCAAAAGCACCAACATGCTCATCAGGAGCAGTTGTGGTTCAGTGTCTTGCTCAAGGACACTTCGACAGTAACACAGTGGGAGCCCGGGATATCAAACCGGGAACCTTGCGATTCCCAAGCGTCAGCCCTACCTCCTCCTGAGCCACTGCCGTTATTACGTCGTGGCTACGAGATGTGCGACCTCCTTCTTGTGTATGTACACAGTGCCTCCTCCGTGGTCAGCAGCACCTCCTCATCAACACTGGTGTGTGCGCCTGCTCCTGTGTTCATCAAACCAATTTCTAACATCTCTGATGTCAAAAACCTGCTAACCTTTGTCGGACACCCATTCAAACTCCAGTGTAACAGATATCTGGTTTTAGAGCAATGATTCAGAATGTTTTCATTATTATTTTATTAGGACTTGAATTTTGCAGCGAAGATGAAGTCAGTATAGTATGATCACAACATTGCTCTATTATGAGCTGTTCTTTATCTATGTGTTTTTGAGTTCCAGCAACTGGTTTCGCGGGCTACTCTCAGGGTCCCAGTGCCACCCGTAAAGAAACGCCATGTTTTAGAGCAGGACTTTCCCAAACATTTCCATGACAAAGACCCCCAAATTAGCCTCTGGCTGCGGCCCCCCTTTTGTAAAATGGCTTTTAAAAAAAACGACTAAACCTTTCAAAAATACAATAACATAATTATGACTATTCTGAGCGTGTAGATAGGCTAAAAATGAAAATAGGGATGTCAGGTTGAAAGTGGTTCAACTGGCAAAATAATCATGAATTGAATTTTTGTCTCCGCCAAGCCGAAAGGCATGGCGAGAGAGTATGTTTTACCCCCTGTCCGTCCGTCCGTCCGTCCGTCCGTCTGTCCGTGTGTCTGTGAACAGCTAATCTCCGGCACCGTTAGCCCGGCCGCTGCGAAACTGTGCACACACACTCCCTGGATGCCAAAGCCAAACCTCTGCCCCGAACTTTTCAGATTGGCCTGTTATAGCGCCACCAGGAGGCCGATTTGTTTAAGACACATTTTTGGATATCACTCCTACAGACTTTGTCCAAACCTCACACAAATCGGTACACAGTATCTATAAAGTCATGTGATCAACACAGATCTGTCCGATTTTCTATATTCTATCCTGATTGGCTAATATTGGCTTCCAAAGTTTGCAGGTTTGGTTCGTTTTGAACACAACAAACCAACAAATCTGTCCAAATCTGACCTGGCGGAGACCTGTGCTCCGAGGAGCACTTTTTCTAGTTTATATTATATTTTCCAGTTTCCCTCTCCTTTCCATTTAGCCACCCTGATGATGCCTCGTGTGGTCCTCCACTTTGAAAAGTTGTGTTTTAGACTAGAGCACTGATTCTCAAAGTGGGGTGCGTGGACCCTCAGGGGTCCTTGAAGGGGTTCCAGGGAGTCCCCAAAATGTTTTGTTAATATAGCATCGCAATGCGTTATAGATCAGCTCTTTTCTGAAAAAAAAATAATATTTTTTAAACTGGGGGTTCCTTGACATGACAAAGTTTGAGGACCAGCGTTCTCAGGGGGACTCACTCACCTCATTCTTGTCTTTGGAGCGAGAGGCGCTCTTGCCGTTGCCGCCGGCCGTCTCCCGTCCCGCCGACGTCACAGAGATCTGTTGTACCGGCATGCTGCTGCTCCCAGTCCCCCCCCCCCTATAGCTCCTATTCCCAGCACAGCATGCCCAGAGGGACGCACCTGTCTGCCGTCACCACCACAACAACAACTACCACCGCGCACGCCACGTCCAGGAGCGCACAATCCACTGGCCCATCCGTGAGCGGATGGATGGAGAGAGACCCAACCAACGCTCTTCTCTCCTCCCCAAGGCCGGGATGAGAAGAGACGAGAACAGAGGAGACGATGGAACGGGGTCACCGTGGTAACAGGCAGACGACGGCACGTGAGATGGGGGGCGTGCGAGCGGTCGTCATGCCAACAGGGGGACACCCGCGCGACAGCCTTCACCTTTTCCTCCTTCCTGCTGGGGGGGGGAGGGGGGGGGGGCAAGAGGAAGAGAGAGAGAGAGACTTCAGTAGGGGTGTGCAACAGATAACCCATTAAGACCTGAGGCGATTCTTTAAAAAAATTCAGTTTTTTGAAAAAAATCTGGAAAATATTTTTTTCAAGATTTTTCAAAAATAGCAGATCTACAAGCTCGTAGCGCGGCACTCGGTGCCGCGCTATGAGCTTGTAGATCTGCTATTTTTGAATAGCCCAAAGAAATCTTAAAATGAGACGCAGATGCGTCCCCGGTCGTAATGGGTTGAAGTAATCAATCATTTAATAACATGATTGATTAATAATTGTTCCCTATTGTGGGCATGGCGTTAGAAGCGAAAATGTTCAAAAGCAACAAATACATCAACAAAAACAAGATATGACACAGTCGTATTATACCAGGTTGCTCTCTCCAGCGTCCGCGCGCGCGGAACCAAATGGACCCGTGGTCCTGTACCCTTTCGCTCGCGGACAAAACAAAAACAGCCAAAATGGCAGTAAATAGTAAATCGTTTTGAACAGAGCTAAATCAGTTTGTGTGCCTCAGTAAGGGCTTGTGCGCGTTGTCTTGTTTTTTCTGGGTCGCTGTTGGAGGTCACTGTGTGTGTGTGTGTGTGTGTGTGTGTGTGTGTATGAGGAGTCAAGTCAATAGTTTGTTTGGTGGCGACGACCACACTTTTTTTTTTTGCAACAGCGCCATTTACCATAGGGATGCATACAGTGGCCGAACACGGTATTGTGGGTCGTCTTGAGATCCCATATTCTGAGAGGACATTAAGCCCTCATTGGCTAAATGGAAAAAGTCTTGCAAAAGGACCAGCCAATGAGGAAGTGACTACTAGCGAGTGTAGATATAGACAAGATTTGACAACCTGGTAAAAAATAGCAGATCTACATGCTCACTCCGTGTCGTGGGAATCGCTTCTCGGTTATTCAATTCAAAAAGTAATGGATAGGCCGGGACGGCAGGCGTAGCGGTCCAGGCACCTATAGGCTCAATATAGCCCGACAGCGCGTCGCAGGTTCGAGTCCCGATCCCGACGGCCTTTGCTACGTGTCACTCCCCATCTCTTTCTACCCATTTCTTCTCAACCTACTGTACTATACTCAATAAAGAGAAAAAGAAAAAGTAATGGATAGAATAATGGTTAATAAAATAATGGATAGTTAGTTGCATACCTAGACTTCAGTCGGAGCAGAGAACAGGAACGGCCAGGTGTACAGTCCAGTCTGCCAATGTGAGCGTGTAGCTTGGGAGGCTGCGGCCGCTGTGCATGCTGGGTAATAAGACGCATACGTCCCATGAGGCTTAGGGATTTAACTAACCCCAATCCCCTCTAGTTGCTAGCGGTGGTGCTAATGAGCTTACATATGTTGTGTGCATGTATTTCACACACACACACACACACACACACACACACACACACACACACACACACACACACACACACACACACACACACACACACACACACACACACACACACACACACACGCACCCCCCCCCACACACACACCCACAGTTGTGTAAACAGTTACATGACAGAAGATTATGATAAATTAGGGCTGTAACTATTGATTATTTTATTAGCGATTATTAATTAGTGTTTTATTTTCATAAAAATAAGTTTTTTATATCAACAAATCGATAAAACATCCCCTGTTTTATTCTTTGTCGAACAACTGTGTCGTGTCGTCACACTTGTGAGCTTGTACATCCGCAATTCTAAATTTTGTTTACGTTTTTGAAAATGTTTTAGAAAAAAGAATTGCCCAAAATAAGGATTGATTATTAATCAATTATTTCAATAAATGATTGATTATTGATATTTTTTATAATCGATTACATTGATTTGTTCGATTAACTGTGTGTTAAAGTGTGTGAACGTACAGGTATTACTATACTTTTGGGGTCCAAAAATGTAAAAAGGGTCGACTAGTGAAGTATTTTTCTCAAGTGAGATCCAAAATGCCAGACACCACAGGATTTTTTTTTTTTTACTGGTTAAAGGTAGTTCACCCAAAATCTATTGAGATAAGGACAGACCCCATGTATTTCCAGGAATACATATAATCGCAATATTACACTTGAGGGATGCTTGTGGATCTCGGCTCCGCCTCGTTCCTGACTGCATCACTGTGGTGCCAATAACCACGGTAAAGCACACCCTCTCGTCAAGTGTAATATTGATTAATTTAGGGGTTAGGTGGTGCGTTAGATTTCTGGTTGCTATTTGTACTGTATCTTTTTGATTATTTGACATGCTTCTATCCTGTTTTTTTATTGTCTCTCCTGCTCTTACTCTATCACTATATCCTCTCTCCTCACGAAAAACTACAAAATGACGGAGCACGCACGAAAAAAAGTACTTCACCCACTTCTCTTAGTCTTAACACATGTAAATCTGTGACGTGACAATAAATTGATCGTGATTCTGATTCTAGGAGTTAGATGTTTTAGTTTTAGGGTTAAAAATGGCAAGAATAAAAAAAGACATTTATAACGAAAAATAGGCATCCTAAAACATCCTCAGAAGTAATTCCAGTGTGTGTGTGTGTGTGTGTGTGTGTGTGTGTGTGTGTGTGTGTGTGTGTGTGTGTGTGTGTGTGCGCCTGTGCGTGCGCGAGGTGGGCTGCATGTGTGACAGTGAGTACATGTGTGTAAGTGAGTACATGTGTGTAATGTGTGTTGTGTAATCCTATTTCAGATTGGCTCAGCTCATTGGGATTATGATGGAACAGAACTGTTGAACTGGTCAGTAAACAAACACACACACACACACACACACACACACACACACACACACACACACACACACACACACACACACAAGCACGCGCGCACACGCACACACACACACACACACACACACACACACACACACACACACACACACACACACACACACACACACACACACACACACAGATAATTATCTATACTGTAGGTGTTTCACAAACATAGGGTCATGACCCATCTTGGGTCATGGACTGTTTTTTAAGGGTTGTGACACTCGTGAGTAAATAGTCAGTTTTTTACCCTTTCTACAAATATTTCAAACATTTTCAAAGTTTCTTTCAGAATGTTTTAGCTTTTTTCAATAATAGAGGACTTTTTCTTTTACTAAAAGAGGACTTTCACTGCCTGTGTCCACGACAGTTGAGTATATTTCGAGATAGCCTTACCATTACAGAGAGCGACCAAAGTGAACATCATTTCTGATACGAATAAAGCTTATATTAGGGTTTAGCTGCAACATGCGCAGGAGCCTGGCAGGGGGCGCTATCACTCCTGGTCTTAGTGTACTGATTAACCAAGCAACCAACCAAAAGCAGTTCTTTTTCTCCGAAGGAGCTGTACAAACTCCAATGTTTATAAACAAAGGCGCCTAAGGCGGTGGTGGCAGCCCTTCCTGCTTCCATGTAGATAACGGACAATGATTCTGCCTTCATACAATAAAAATAAACAAATAAATACATTTGATTTATCAATTTGATATATTTCATTATAAAAATAAATAAAATAAAATAAATACATTCATTATAAATCTGTGCTGCCTGGTGAAGTTTATGTATTTCATTCAATAAATCTGTCAACTTAATCCCAAGGGAAATAACCTTGTGACAACAAGGTGCACAAAATGAGTCCAGTTGGACACTGTCCACTGAGGTACATGTCTGTCCTCCTCTCTCCCCTGCCTCCTGTCATTGTCCTTGGTCTCATTAAGGAAAAACACTGCTCAAAATACAAAACTTAAAGGCACAGTATGTAACTGTTTTTACATAAACAAAACAATAATTACATGTTTTGCCCATCATTTCCCTCTGTACCAGCACTACCAGCAGTCATCAGCCACTGGAGTCGTGTGGTGGTGTTTACCTGCAGAAACACACTGCCTTCTCACTGTATTTTAGTGTTTTCTCTTTGTTTTGGTAGACGGGGACATTGTTGGTTTACCAAAGCAAAATACAGAGAGAGGGCAGTGTGTTTCTGCAGGTGAACCCAACCACACTACTCCAGTGACACAGTGCTGTTATTCACCTGCAGTGTGGTTGCTAATGGGTTTGACCAAAAGCAGTGGAGCCACCGCTCTACCAGTATCAACCCGCTGAATGACAGCACCACCATTATTATACACTGAAAAACAAACACACCAGTGCCTAAACAGACACTACAGACCGCTGGCTACACTTTTATACACAGCAGCAACCCTAAACACCTTTACACGCCGGAGGCGTCAGTCAGGCGTGTCAAATGAATGACTACAAATAGTATTTCACCTCAAACTATTCACATAGCGTCATTCATACAGGTTGATGCCTTCATATTCACGATGAGAAATCAGCCTCGACACACAAACGGGTATTTGTGGGCGTCATGGCTGAGTCTGCCACTGTCTTGGAGGCGCAAACAACACAGGTATCAGCATTGAGTTTGTGACATGGATTATAAATTGTCGCTGTTGGGCAGTGGTGGAAAAAGTACTCAACCCCAGTACTTGAGTAAAAGTACAGATACTAATTGTCAAATGTACAGATAAGGCCATGGGTGTTCATGGAGGTTTGTCAGACTGATTCAGCTGCTGATCAGACTCAGATCATTCTTCTCCTGCTGCCGCCATTACCGTGTTTTGTTTTGAGTTGAACAACAAGAGCTCATAAAAGTTGTGGATATATGGATAGGTTTTTGCGCCTGGATGATGTATTTCCGCTTTTTTGTAGATCAGGGGTCTTCAACGTTTTTTGGGGTCAAGGACCCCTTAGCTGATATAGAGATGAAGCAGTGTGAGAATGAGCCCTTTTGCGGCTGGAAGCAGTACAGAGGCATTTTGTAAAGTGCAACCAAAAGGTGTGTTTATTCACCGACATCAAACAAGACAATGCAGGAGCTCCAACACAGGTAGCCGACATGGTGTTGCCTGGCTCTCATTCTACCTCTAACTAAACAGGCTTGTTACTGGCAGCATTTTATACTCAGCTGGAGCAGCTCAGGCAATTAAGACGGGTAGATAAACAGATATACAAATACAGAAATATATAAATACAGAAATACATATAAAATTAACTCATAAAATATCTTAAAACTCCATGAACTACACCACTAATGATTCTCATACTACAACTTTACACAAGATCCCTCACAATTCCAAATACACATTACAACCCCCCTCTGCCCTTCTGACTTGGTCCAGCCCAATTACACTGGCAAACAGAACAGCCCACTTTGGTACATGTTAAGTTTTCAATCATCACTCAGCATTACCCATATTGCACCTCTCACACATTCCACTTAGTCTCTATTGCACTCATATTACACCAATTGCACTTGCCAGATATCACCAAACATGTTGTCTCCATAGGTGGACTAGTTAGCTGAGTGGCCAGCTCAGACAGGACACATCTCAAATGTTAAGTTAAATTTAATAAAAATGACTGCATTCCTTTCTGTGCAAACTACAATGTGCAAATTATGCCGTGCAAATACTAAAGTGATTATGCTATGCAAATAATCCATCCATAAATAAATGTTACAATGTACATGTGCAAATGGCAAGTAACAGAGGACCTCTCTGTTACAAGCAGGGACCCCATACTGTATATTCTTATTTTTTAGAATGCTTTCCATTCTGTCATACAGAAATGTGAATGGCGCGTGCATTGTGGCCTTGCATTAGCCTGACACTTAGCCTGAATTTTCATTTCGTTTCACTCACTCCATTATTCAGTCTGAAAGCCCTCTCAGTGCGGCCGTTTTCTGAGATGGGGGCGTGGCCAAAGTGGGACTCTTTGAAGATTGGTTCATACTGGATTATCCCGATCTCAATTGGGCCGGGCCGCCGGTTAGATTTTCAACCGAGAAAACCCCGCCTTCGGCAGCGTCACCAGACCCTGAATGAGAGGCTAGCGATTCAGCGGCTGGAGCCAGGCTAGCCTTGCATAGAACTTTAAAATTCTGTTCAGCTCACAACCCAGACATCGTCATTGAAATTGTCGGCCAGCTCTGTGCAGTTTTGGAGCAGTAAAAACTCCTGACTAGACACATAACTTCAACATGCGTGAGAACACTGTTCCGTGTGAAATCCATCAAACCTCAGAATGGTGAAGTAGAGCAGGGAACCTGTGACGATGCCAGCACTTGTGACATACACACGCGTTCGGGGAGACCCCCTCTACACTGCCACACTCTCCGCTAAGCGGGAGAGGTGTAAAAAAAAGTGTGGCGGGCCGTCCAGTGAGGTCAGGGGTCAGAAAAGTGCCCTTTTCTGACATTTTCAGACAATAGTGGACACTGGACCGGAGACGGCTGCCGATGCCAGCACTTGTGACATACACACGCGTTCGGGGAGACTTTTGTTTGTAATCAAACAGTAATGGATTACTCTATATTTGTAATCAAATAGTATTGATTACATTGTATTTGTAATCAAAGAGTAATGGATTACTCTATATTTGTAATCATGAAATAACAACCATGACCAATGAGCTGAGGCCATGTTGTCATGACAACACTATGAATATTAATACACTAGAACAATATCAGACTTTTAAGAATCCATTTATTAAACAATTAAACATCTACAGATGATCATACAATAACATGTGAAGAATGAGATGAATATGGAATGAATATGCAAATAAAAACAACAATAACATAATGATGTAATAATGAATCAATACATGAACAATGAATGATTTGAATGTCATTAATGAATGAATGCAGACATTTAGTAGATGTTTGAATCCACACTGATTTACAGAGTTCAACATGAGAGCAGTGGTGGAAAGTAACTAAGTACATTTACTCAAGTACTGTACTCAAGTACCAATTTTAGGATTTTTTACTTTAGTGGAGTATTTACATGTTTCAATACTTTTACTTCTTACATCTCAGTGGAAAATATTGTACTTTAACTTCACTACAATTATATGAAAACTTTAGTTACTAGTTACTTTGTATATTTAGATTATTATTACAAAACATACATTCACCACTTCAGCTCTATTTAAACTTTGGCTATTTTTTAAAATACTTTTACACATTTTAGATGGGACATTCTGCATTTACTTTTGGTACATTTACTCAAGTACATTTTTGAATTCCAAACTTTTACTCGTAACAGAGTATTTCTACATCGGAGTATTGCAAGCTCACTTGTAGATCTACTATTTTCAAACATAATAGTACTTTTACTTTTGGTACTTTAAGTACATTTTGATGCCAATACTTTGGTACTTTTACTTAAGTAAATTTTGGATTCTGGACTTTTACTGAACAGAGTATTTCTACACTGCAGTAGTGATACTTTTACTTAAGTAAAGAATTGGAGTACTTTTTCCACCACTGCAGTAGTGATACTTTTACTTAAGTAAACAAATGAAGTACTTTTCCCACCACTGCATGAGAGTAAAGTAGTCAACCAACAACATGCTCACAGCAGTAGGAGAGGAAAGAGTTAAACATATCAACCCTAGAGTCACTAACATGTGGAGTAACCATGGTGACCTGATGTCCTCCTCGCATAGAGACTCTATCTCTGCTCACACAGACGTACTGAGGAGAAGGTCCATAACCAGAACCCAGCATAGAGCGGTTCAGAGAATGTGTTGGTGAAGGTGAAGGTGAACAGGTGAGTCAGTGAGTCTGAGCAGACCTCATAATAGGACAGAGTCCCTAAAGGACAGTCCAGATACACTGCTACTCTCTTAGAGCGCCTAGAGGGACGGAGGGGGAGGACAGTCACCTTACTATTGTGTCTGACACTGTATCTGATATTATAATCATCACAGACCAGACTCCAGGACTTATCGTTGCCTCCAAGCCTACAGTCATCACCATATCCTTTCCTACTGATTCCTCCGTAAGTCACTGCTATATCAACCATTCCATTCCTCTCTACCTCCCAGTAACAGCGTCCAGTCAGACCCTCTCTACACAGAACCTGTTCACATTCATCAAACCTGTCAGGATGATCAGGATGATGCTGATCCTCTCTCCTCATCCACACCTTGTTGTTGTTCTCAGACAGAGAGAGGGTTTCGTATGCTGTGTTTGTGTTCAGCGTGAGACGAGAGAAATCTGATGAGAAAATAACACAATAAACATTAAACACAGGTTCAAATATGATCATTTTGTGGGGTCCCCAGTTCAAATATGATCATTTTCACAGGAGAGGAGAGGAGGGGGAGTAGACCCTGGAACCCCTTCAAGGACCCCTGGGGGTCCCAAAACCCCACCACTGGTCTACTTGTATCCAAACAATGTCACTGTATGAAGGGTTTGTGTAAAAGTAGTTTACTGATCACCTTGTACTCACATTTTAAATAGTCCTTTCTATTTGTGCTCCCTGGAGGCACTGATGGTAGTGAGTCATTGACTGGAGGCACTGATGGTAGTGAGTCATTGACTGGAGGCACTGATGGTAGTGAGTCATTGACTGGAGGCACTGGTGGTAGTGAGTCATTGACTGGAGGCACTGATGGTAGTGAGTCATTGACTGGAGGCACTGATGGTAGTGAGTCATTGACTGGAGGCACTGATGGTAGTGAGTCATTGACTGGAGGCACTGATGGTAGTGAGTCATTGACTGGAGACTCTGTAAACACAAGAAGTCATTTGATATCATGATCTAATCTACAAAGTATGCATACATTAGTGTGTTTGGAAATATACACTGTCACAATAGAATATGCAAAAATCTGATTGATACATCTGGATCACATGACTCCAGAGATCATGTGTATTCATTCATGTGAGTTTTGAACAAAACAAATGACAAAATAAAAAATATGAACGAGTAAGTATTGTGTTTTGAAATGAATCGTCCAGGCTTCAGATCAACGTCAACATTTAAATAGAAATAAACACTCTGCCTGTAGATGGAGAATCTGTCTGCATTGGTCCTGGTTTAAGGAAATTAAAATGATTTTAGGCCAAGACAAATGGACAACAGAGCCTTTTCTCCTCTTTAACCCATTAGGACCGGGAAAGAAACGCATCTGTGTCATTTTAAGATTTCTTTGGTTATTCTAAATAGCAGATATAGCAGATATAAATAGCAAATAGCAGATATACAAGCTCATAGCGCGGCACTCAGTGCCGCGCTATGAGATTGTATATCTGCTATTTTTTGAAAAATCATGAATATTTGTGCAAATCTTTGAATATATATTTAATAGTGAACATTTGTAACTCAAATCTTTGTTTCTGGGGGGTCCTTGGACCAACATATTTTACAAATGTTTGCTTTAAAAAATATATATATTTAAAGATTTCCACAAATGTTCACGATTTTTCAAAAATAGCAGATCTACAAGCTCATAGCGCGGCACTCGGTGCCGCGCTATGAGCGTGTAGATCTGCTATTTTGGAATAGCCAAATAAATCTAAAATGACAGATCGTTCCAGGATTGAATGGGTTAAGCAATGTGAATTAATTTAGTCATTATACACAGACTAAAGTAAAGAATCACATCATGCATTGTGGAATAGCCATCCCTATAATGAGGCCGTAGTGTTCTGTGATGTTTATGGGAGTTAAATAGATAGTTTACGTACCTGGTGGTTGTACACACTCCTCCTGTCTGTTCACAGAGTCCTGGAGTAATGGCATTACACACATATTAGATTACTGATTACATTTAAGGTCACAAGTACAGAAACACATTTCCAACAATGAATAAACTGATAAAGTCTGAGTTTCTTTATCACAATTTTAACTTCACAACTCACACTTCCAACTTGTGTTGGTATGTTGTCAAGAAAAACTATACAAGTGTTTCTGAGATGTACAGTTAAAAATCATAAAGTCACAAGTAAGGCCTTTTTCATAAAATGTTATAGTGGGCTTCCATCAATAAACTATTAAAAGTTGTTCTGAGTTTGAAAACGCAGCTAGAAAAATGTGTACCTACCAGCTTTGTCAAGGTTTCATCGACAGCAGCTCGGATTCCCTTCTGATGCTTTGAGAAAACACGACCTGTCACTTCAGTGCATTCTGAAACCATCATATGACAGGACAAAGATATTTAGTCATTTGACAATGTAAATGAGCAGAATGATGTACCTCTGTACCAGCGTGAATGTTGTGCGTACATAACAAGATATACACTAGGTCTAATTCTTTCACATGAATTACATGTATGACATTTTTTTAAATCAGTTTAGTACAATTTGGATACTACTGTATAAATCATATTGACAAAGTATTTTAGATATATTTTGGCGACAAAACAACATCCCACTTGAATCCTTTCAGCTACATAAAGTACCGGCATGGCGATCTCAGAGAATCCGAAACTGTTTTTCTTTTCTACCAAAAACTTGTTTGCGTTTATATCATACAGTATATTTGAAGTTTTTAAATGTACAAAACATGACAGAAATATATTTTGGACACATTATTGAAGTGTTTGAAGTCAATTAACATTGAGCAGGAAGCTCGTAGTGTGCTCCCATTTCATGACTTTCCCTAAAAACGTTATATCTGTGTAAGAATGTCAATTCACCTTTGAATGTGGGCCTCATAGTGGGATCCTTGTCCCAGCACCTCTCCATGAGGTCAACCAGCTTGTCTAATCCATCTGCTTTGCTCCGATCAATTTTGTGAAGATCAGGTCTGTCTCCCTTAATAATCCTGAAGGTCAGCACGTAATGATTCACCCCTAAAACAAATACAGAACAGATATTTGTATATGCGTGCGACTGTGCGTGTGCACGTACATGCGTGCGTAAGGTTCAAAATGTGAATACATAGTTATGAATGAGTACATAGTGGTTGTTATGTACATAGTGGTATAAATAATAATAATAATAAATGTATTTGTTTAGCACTTTTCTCAAAGTTTACACATTGCTTTACACAGCAAATATGACAAATAAAAACAGATAGTTGAAGGCTCATAAATATCACAAATCAAGCATGTTGATTGTAAGTGAAATTCCTTTTTCTACAACCACTGGACTTAACTCCATTCATTTCATACTTAATGTATGTGTGCTGCTGTATACATTCATCTCATACTTACTGTATGTGTGCTGCTGTATACATTCACATGAAATAGTGGACCATTTACCTGCTAGATAGGGCTCCCAATTTCCAGTAAGAAGGGTCCATAGGAGTATGCCGTAACTAAATAAAAAATATATTTAAAAAAAGGTTTGAAACTGTTTTCACATAATAAATAAATGTAATGACTATATCGACAGCATTCCTTCAAGAGTTTACCTGTAAACATCATAAGAGCGGACAGGACGGTAGTTTTCCTGTTCAAAGGCCTCTGGGGCAGTGTAGAATAGAGTGCCTCCTTCTTCACCTTTGTTGCTGGTATTCAAAACACTGGTGGACACCATAGAGAGGCCAAAATCGGCTAACTATTAAAAGAAAGAGGATAAAAGAGCATTTAAGGCCTTCCTGCTTTGATTGAAGCCCAGTGAAGAGAAGCAGTGACAAATGGCATGGCAATATGCATCATGGTCTGAAATCTGAACCAAAACCTTGAGGTTACGTTGTTGTTGTTGTTGTTGTGTGTGTGTGTGTGTGTGTGTGTGTGTGTGTGTGTGTGTGTGTGTGTGTGTGTGTGTGTGTGTGTGTGTGTGTGTGTGTGTGTGTGTGTGTGTGTGTGTGTGTGTGTGTGTGTGCATACCTTGACTTCTAAGTGGGCATCCAGTAGTACATTGTCTGGTTTCAGGTCCGAGTGCACAACCGGTGGCTTCTTGCTGTGAAGGAAGTTCATGGCCACGGCCACCTGGTTGGCCAGACGGAAAGCCAAGGGCCAGGGTGCAGGCCCAGCCAGGGCCTTCTGGAGGGTCAGCAGGGAGCCTCTCTCCATCAGCTCCATTACTATGCCATGCATCTCCATACAGGCCAGCTTAGGGACAGGGGGAATGCCCTGGTACATCCCATAGACCTTGGGCACAAACTGGTGGGCGACAGCGTCCATGTGACGAGCCTCTCGCCCCAGAGCGGTGGACAAGGTGTCAGAGCTACAGTTTAGGAGGAGAAAGACAGCAGTTACAATCAGTGGTGTAAAGTAACTAAGTACATTTACTCAAGTACTGTAATTAAGTACATTTTTAGGTACTTTTACTTTACTGGGGTATTTTTTATTTTTTTTTGTTTTACTTCTACTCCATTACATCTCAGAGGCAAATATTGTACTTTTACTCCACTAAATTATTTGAAAACTTTAGCTACTAGTTACTTTGCAGATATAAATGATTACGTTATAAAACATACATTAACCACTTCAGCCCTATTTTATACCTAGGCTATTTGAAAATAGCAGATCTACAAGCTCACAACATGTCGCATCGCGAGGCGTTGTGAGCTTGTAAATCGGCTGTTTTCAAACATTTTTGTACTTTTACTTTAGGTACTTTAAGTACATTTTGATGCCAATACTTTTGTACTTTTACTCAAGTACATTATACTTGTAAGAGAGTATTTCTATATTGCAGTATTGATACTTTTACTTAAGTAAAACATTTGAGTACTTTTTCACCACTGGTTAGAATCCAGTTATGTGAGGCTGACTTTGATAGGACTGAATATTGTATGTGATTGATTAGAGTGAAAGAATCAACCATGTTGCTGATAAAAGTCCTGTAATAATTTTTTTTTTTTAAATATCATATTCATCATACCCAACATAAAGCAGCTTGATGGCAAGGTCAAAGCCCCAGTCCTTGTGGCTGGCCTTGTAGACACATCCAAAGCCCCCGGAGCCCAGCTCTTTCCAGTTCTCCAGACTTTCATCGCCAATCGTCTCTCTGTCCGGGGCTGCCATCTCTCCACCACAGATTCAAATCTAGAGGGCAGTAAGGCATAGGCAAAATTAATATGACATATTTCCATACTGAAGCAACCAATGAATCACATACACGTACAGTACTTTTCTGCTGACAATGAAGCGTTCAATGACAAAGTTTCCTCTGGCGATAGGGTTGCATAGTGCTGATGCTTTGTCAACCCATTCAATCCGGGGACGCATCTCTGTCATTTTAGATTTCTTTGACTGTTCAAAAATAGCAGATCTACAAGCTCATAGCGCGGCACCGAGTGCCGCGCTATGAGCTTGTAGATCTGCTATTCTTTGAAAAATCGTGAAAATGTGAACAAATCTTTGAATATATATATATATGTTTTTAAAGCTGAACCTTTGTAACCCAAATATTTGCTTCTGGTCGATTCTACAAATGTCTTCTAAATACTAACAGTTTTGTTTTTTTAAACTTGCTATAATCAGTGGATCTCGAACTTTTTCATGTCAAGGACCCCCAAAATGATTTGATTTTGCCACGGACCCCCATCTCAAAACATGTTGTTCCTTATGTCTTAGCCGCTCTCTTAAAGGCTTCCAGGTTACAAGTCCACCTTCGTAATATATTCATTAATTCATTTATAGGCACTAGTTTTTGGGGCCTTTGCCAGGGTTTTGACTGGTGTGTGTGTGTGTGTGTGTGTGTGTGTGTGTGTGTGTGTGTGTGTGTGTGTGTGTGTGTGTGTGTGCGTGCGTGTTCAGTATGCATTGTCAGTGTGCTTGATAAGAAGTCTCAACATGGCAGCAAAGCCAATCAAATCCAGTGGTTGGATCCTTTGATGATGACGTGTGTCATTGTCATTGTAAACTGATTAATGATTGGGTCATTAGGTGATGATGTCATTGTAACCTGATTGAATCATCAGATGTGTCTATATGTATATGTGTCATTAGAATGCAGTACAGGCCGTATGTCAGTTACCTTCCATTAAACACACAGAGAAAATTAAAAAGTAAATCACTGTATTTTAAAGATGTCTGAAATGTTTAAACGTACCTGAAAATGTATTTTCTGTTTATATAAGAGCTGGAGAGACAAGGAGACTCATGTCACTGAACAAACACTTAGCAATGATCAGAATATAGTGCTTTAACCTTTTAACAAGAAATGCTATGTTTTAACCACAACATACCACTTATCCTACATTTAAAGGGATAGTTCACCCAAAACAAATCTTTTGTTCTATGGATCAGTCACCCCATGGACACTTGAATTCATGGATATTGTTTAGTTTTTGTCAATAATTAGATGACCAGTGGACCGATAGGCATCATTTGATGACCGGCAGCGGTTCCGGTAGGAGACACAAAGAGTCTCCTACCGGAACCGCTGCCGGTCATCAAATGATTGGCTTAGGAATGAGACAATGGGGGTGTGGTCTTCATGGAGTGACTGATCGATAGAAAAACATTATTTTGGGGGTGACCTTTCCCTTTAAGTAAAAGTAGCAATACCACAATGTAGAAATGTTAAATACTAGTACAAAAGTATTGGCATCAAAATACTTAAAGTACCAAAAGTAAAAGTACTAATTTTGCAGAACATTTTCACAATTGGTCAAGATCAGTAATAATAAATCTAAAAAGTAACTTTTAATTAAAGTTTTCAAATAAGTGTAGTGGAGTAAAAAGTACAATATTGCCAAAGGCATGAGGCAAGAGACCCGTCTATTGTAGCGACAATGTTTAGTTTGTATTTCAGACCAAAAACAATATGAAGCAAAGCCTAAAGTGAAGCTCTACATTTACTTACATTAAATAACTATTGAATGAAATACAAGTTCACTGAGCAGCCTTTATTTAGGATAAAGAGTTAAGGATAACGAGTTGACAGAGCGGCTTAGCTAGCATACAATGTTGCCATTATATATAAACACTCACTTAAATGGCAAAAGGAAAAGGCCAAGACAATTCTTCTTACTTACTTGATTTATCTTGAGAAGGATATCCAACAGCGGCTGGGTAGAAGAAACTAACAGCTTCTCAAAAGTAACTTTTGTAGTAATTATAACAGCTCACCCGTTCGGTCAAGTCCTCAAGGCTTAATGTATGAACTGAGGTTCATGATGTACTATTTATACTGTAGGCTATGTGCTGCCCTCTCTTTCTCTTTGATTCGATCATTTACAGTTCTCTGACAATCACATTGATCAAAGGCCAGTAGTACTATACTTTCACTTCTACTCCACTACATCAGAGGAAAATATGGTACTTTCACTCCACTACAATTATTTGAAAACTTTAGTTAGTAGTTACTTTATAACTTTATCATTACATTATAAAATATACATTAACCGCCATATGTTGTACCTTGGCTAATTCAAAATAGTTGATCTACAAGCTGACAATGCATCGCATCACGACACGTTTTCTCTCTCTCTCTCTCTCTCTCTCTCTCTCTCTCTCTCTCTCTCTCTCTCTCTCTCTCTCTCTCTCTCTCTCTCTCTCTCTCTCTCTCGAACAAAACAATAAAAAGAAAACTACGTTGGTACAATTATTATAACAAAGAATAAAGATGTGTGTAAACAGAGCCGTGTTACAATGCAACTTATAGAAAGCTATCTTGCAAAACCAGTCAAATTGTGCATTTTCTGTCAGAAAAAAAGTTATACATCCAAGTAGGAAAAGTCAGCTTGGGAAAAACATTTGAAACAAATGGCATTAATATTTGTTTATGTAAGTTTTGCTTTCACTTCACTTTGAATAAAACCTTTGGGACAAAGAGCAGAAAAGTTTTCATAATGTATATCAGTGGTTCTCAACCTGTGGGTCGGGACCCCCCCCACATATGACAGTGAAGTGGCAAATTAAAGACTTGTAAGATCCTTTTAATACCTCAAACAAAAAGAAATAAAGAAAAGAAAAAGACCATTACTGCATCAAAAGTGATCAACAAACTATACTATAGAAACTGGTCAAACATATTGGCCACTTTGTCAAATAGTGTAAGAAAGAGGGAACAACTGTGAAAATGTCCGATCTACAAGCTCACAACGCCTTTATTCAACGGTTTATCTGTGGGACCAAGTCTAACTAAGTGCTTGTCAGTGTGTGTCACAACATTAGATTGTAGGCTAACTATCAGCAATGCAGCCTATAGCTGTGTGCAGCGTTCACTCATCTGTATCCACAGAATAATTGAAGACCACTTTGCAAAAAGCAGTGGTGGAAAAAGTACTCAAATGTTTTACTTGAGTAAAAGTATCAATACTGCAATGTAGAAGTACAGTACAGTTACAAGTTAAAGTCCGGAATTAAAAATGCACTTGAATAAAAGTACTAAAGTATTGGTATCAAAATGTGCTTAAAGTACCAAAAGTAAAAGTACTAAAATGTTTGAAAATAGCAGATCTATGATGCGACGCGTTGTGAGCTTGTAGATCAGCCATTTTCAAATAGTATGTGACGGTTGCAGCCAAACTGACATTGACATGCTGTGGTAATGTAGAGGTGCCTGTATTTTCATTTAATGACACTTTAGGTAATAAAAACAAGGATTAAAACTGTTTTTTATTATTATTTGTTTTTATAATGCTGTACAGAACCCACATGGTAAAAGGAAAATAAGTTGTACAGGAATACAGTGATCAGCTTAGGCCTACAGTTAAGCTTATTTGATAAATGAAAGGTTTTTGGAGTAAAGTCCATTAATTAGCATTTTAAATGCACATTATCCAATCAAGAAGCTAAAGCTATCTGTGTTTACCTGAAAGCATGCCAACAAAGAAAAAGATAAATGAATCATCTTTGACCACATTCAGACTCAGATGATAATCTGGTGGGTATTGGCTAACTGTTAAGTATGGTGACATGTAATGTATATTTATAGTACAATGCAATAATAAGGTTATCCATTATTTTGGGTGCTGATACAGTATGCTCAGTATTTTTGCTTTACATTATATCTGTATAGGTCAGTGGTTTTCAACCAGTGGTCTGGGGACCACCAGTGGTCCTTGGGGGAGTACCAGGGGGTCCCCAGCAAAATGAGTTAACATAGCATCAGAATCATTTTAACCACTTAGTTTTGGCTATTCAAAAATAGCAGATATACAAGCTCATAGCGCGGCACCGAGTGCCGCGCTATGAACTTGTAGATCTGCTATTTTTGAAAAATCTTGAAAATGTGTGCAAATCTTTGAATATATTTGCAATACATTACATGCATTTTAACTAAAATCTTTGCTTCTGGGGGTCCCTGGCACAAAACATTTTCAGATGGTGGTCCGCGGCCAAATGTATATCAATTTAGGGGTCCTTGGCATGAAAAAGGTTGAAAATCTTGAAATCACACAAAGACACTCAACTTAATGTTTTGAGGGAGAAAATAAGAATAAATGAATTTTAAAAAATTGCACTTAAGTCTCTCTTTGTGCTCTCCCACTCAGAGAAAGTTAGGCGCCCGTGGAACAGCCTGTCCATATTAGAGCTGCTCAGTCTATAAATATATTTAAATCACTATTGAAGACATGCTTCTTTTCTTTGGCCTTTGAGCACAGCTGAGACTAGCTAGCACTATACATTATCACTTTGAAAGACAGACAAAAAGACAGACAGACAGAAAGAAAGACAGAAAGAAAGAAAGACAGAAAGACAGAAAGAAAGAAAAGAAAGAAAGATTGATTCCTACCTTGAGCTGTCTTCTTCCATGTATCGGCCTCACATCGTCCAACTCTGTGTCGTGCGGTCGGTCACGCCTCTGGTCCCACTAGGACGGTGGTTCTCAACCAGTGGTCAGGGGAACACCAGTGGTCCGTGAGGGGGGTTCCAGGTGGTCCCCAGCTAAATGATGGAGAGAGCTGGTAACCAAATGGACCTTATTAGATCTTTATCTCTTGAGAGTGTAAAATGAAACCAAATGGACCCGTAAGGGTCCATTTGGTTTCATTTTACACTCTCAAGAATGACTCAAAATTATTTTTCTCTATGCATTAGTCACCCCATGGAGACTTGAATTTATGGATATTTGTTTCAGTCTTTGTCACATTCCTAAAACAATAATTTGATGACCTAGCATGCAGTTTAACCTGTGACCTGTGTAGCATGCAGTTTAACCTGTGACCTGTGTAGCATGCAGTTTAACCTGTGACCTGTGTAGCATGCAGTTTAACCTGTGACCTGTGTAACATGCAGTTTAACCTGTGACCTGTGCACACATAGGAGCCAACCAGTGCTCGAGGACCTGCCTGTTTGCTTTCACAGGAGAAATTGCCCTTCTCTTATTTAAATATCGGTCTTGTTGAACCACAGTTGCTCTCCACCCTGCTCTCTTTCAATACAATGTAGGTTAGGTCGCTTTGTTTGAAAACGCTGAAAACGTTTTAGTTGAGCTTGGCAGTCTCTGTGTTTCTTGTTAAAACCAGAGTATAAAAGGAACGAAAATAGCAAAATAAGTTGTCAGCACTCGCTATGCAACACTTTTTAAAAACACGCAGCAGAAGAAGGAAATGTAAATGTTTCTCAGATATATACATACTGATGCGCTACGGGCCACACTCCAAGAGGGGAGTGTGTCCTTTGTTCAGTATATCCTATTGTCCAGAGCAGGGATGGGCAACTGGCGGCCCGCGGGCCGCATGCGGCCCGCACCGTCACTCAATGCGGCCCCAGGCCAAAATCCAAAAATGGGCCAAAAATGTTTTAAATTGTTTTTTGGCCAAGTCTACACTTGCAACCACACGTAACTTCTACTTTATTCTTCTTATTCCTCGTCTTTGTATTGGAACAGCCCACTTTGGTACATGTTAAGTTTTCAATCATCACTCAGCATTACCCATATTGCACCTCTCACACATTCCACTTAGTCTCTATTGCATTGGTTCTCAAAGTGGGGTCCGGGGACCCCCAGGGGTATTTGACGGGGTTCCAGGGGGTCCCCAGCTAAATGATGGACAGGAACCAAGTGGGCCCTTATAGGTCTGTAACTCTGAGAGTGTACAAATGGAACCAAATGGACCCTTACGGGTCCATTTGGTTCCATTTGTACACTCTCAGAGTTAAATTAACATTGATTTTACAATATAAATTGGGGTCCCAGAGATAGAAATGCCATTAAATGGGGGTCCGTATAGCATAATGCATGTCAAACTGGGGGTCCTTGACATGAAAAAGTTTGAGAACCACTGCTCTATTGCACTCTTATTACACCAATTGCACTTGCCAGATATCACCAAACATGTTGTCTCCATAGGTGGACTAGTTAGCTGAGTGGCCAGCTCAGCTGGACAGGACACATCTCAAATGTTCAGTTAAATGTAATCAACAATAAAAATGACTGCATTCCTTTCTGTGCAAACTACAATGTGCAAATTATGCCGTGCAAATACTAAAGTGATTATGCTATGCAATTAATCCATCCATAAGTAAATGTTACAATGTACATGTGCAAATGGCAAGTAACAGAGGACCTCTCTGTTACAAGCAGGGACCCCATACTGTATATTCTTATTTTTTAGAATGCTTTCCATTCTGTCATACAGAAATGTGAATGGCGCGTGCATTGTGGCCTTGCATTAGCCTGACACTCAGCCTGAAATTTTCATTTCGTTTCACTCACTCCATTATTCAGTCTGAAAGCCCTCTCAGTGCGGCCGTTTTCTGAGATGGGGAAGTGGCCAAAGTGGGACTCTTTGAAGATTGGTTCATACTGGATTATCCCGATCTCAATTGGGCCGGGCCGCCGGTTAGATTTTCAACCGAGAAAACCCTGCCTTCGGCAGCGTCACCAGACCCTGAATGAGAGGCTAGCGATTCAGCGGCTGGAGCCAGGCTAGCCTTGCATAGAACTTTAAAATTCTGTTCAGCTCACAACCCAGACATCGTCATTGAAATTGTCGGCCAGCTCTGTGCAGTTTTGGAGCAGTAGAAACTCCTGACTAGACACATAACTTCAACATGTGTGAGAACACTGTTCCGTGTGAAATCCATCAAACCTCAGAATGGTGAAGTAGAGCAAGGTGTTTTTCACAGCTTCTTCACAGCTTTCATGACATGAGTTTAACCTGTGACGATGCCAGCACTTGTGACATACACACGCGTTCGGGGAGACCCCCTCTACACTGCCACACTCTCCGCTAAGCGGGAGAGGTGTAAAAAAAAGTGTGGCGGGCCGTCCAGTGAGGTCAGGGGTCAGAAAAGTGCCCTTTTCTGCCATTTTCAGACAATAGTGGACACTGGACCGGAGACGTCTGCCGATGCCAGCACTTGTGACATACACACGCGTTCGGGGAGACTTTTGTTTGTAATCAAACAGTAATGGATTACTCTATATTTGTAATCAAATAGTATTGATTACATTGTATTTGTAATCAAAGAGTAATGGATTACTCTATATTTGTAATCATGAAATAACAACCATGACCAATGAGCTGAGGCCATGTTGTCATGACAACACTATGAATATTAATACACAAGAACAATGTCAGACTTTTAAGAATCCATTTATTAAACAATTAAACATCTACAGATGATCATACAATAACATGTGAAGAATGAGATGAATATGGAATGAATATGCAAATAAAAACAACAATAACATAATGATGTAATAATGAATCAATACATGAACAATGAATGATTTGAATGTCATTAATGAATGAATGCAGACATTTAGTAGATGTTTGAATCCACACTGATTTACAGAGTTCAACATGAGAGCAGTGGTGGAAAGTAACTAAGTACATTTACTCAAGTACTGTACTCAAGTACCAATTTGAGGATTTTTTACTTTAGTGGAGTATTTACATGTTTCAATACTTTTACTTCTTACATCTCAGTGGAAAATATTGTACTTTAACTCCACTACAATTATATGAAAACTTTAGTTACTAGTTACTTTGTATATTTAGATTATTATTACAAAACATACATTCACCACTTCAGTTCTATTTAAACTTTGGCTATTTTTTAAAATACTTTTACACATTTTAGATGGGACATTCTGCATTTACTTTTGGTACATTTATTCAAGTACATTTTTGAATTCCAAACTTTTACTTGTAACAGAGTATTTCTACATCGGAGTATTGCAAGCTCACTTGTAGATCTACTATTTTCAAACATAATAGTACTTTTACTTTTGGTACTTTAAGTACATTTTGATGCCAATACTTTTTTACTTTTACTTAAGTAAATTTTGGATTCTGGACTTTTACTGAACAGAGTATTTCTATACTGCAGTAGTGATACTTTTACTTAAGTATAGAATTGGAGTACTTTTTCCACCACTGCAGTAGTGATACTTTTACTTAAGTAAACAAATGAAGTACTTTTCCCACCACTACATGAGAGTAAAGTAGTCAGCCGACAACATGCTCACAGCAGTAGGAGAGGAAAGAGTTAAACATATCAACCCTAGAGTCACTAACATGTGGAGTAACCATGGTGACCTGATGTCCTCCTCACATAGAGACTCTATCTCTGCTCACACAGACGTACTGAGGAGAAGGTAAGGCATAACCAGAACCCAGCATAGAGCGGTTCAGAGAATGTGTTGGTGAAGGTGAAGGTGAACAGGTGAGTCAGTGAGTCTGAGCAGACCTCATAATAGGACAGAGTCCCTAAAGGACAGTCCAGATACACTGCTACTCTCTTAGAGCGCCTAGAGGGACGGAGAGGGAGGACAGTCACCTTACTATTGTGTCTGACACTGTATCTGATATTATAATCATCACAGACCAGACTCCAGGACTTATCATTGCCTCCGAGCCTACAGTCATCACCATATCCTTTCCTACTGATTCCTCCGTAAGTCACTGCTATATCAACCATTCCATTCCTCTCTACCTCCCAGTAACAGCGTCCAGTCAGACCCTCTCTACACAGAACCTGTTCACATTCATCAAACCTGTCAGGATGATCAGGATGATGCTGATCCTCTCTCCTCATCCACACCTTGTTGTTGTTCTCAGACAGAGAGAGGGTCTCGTAGGCTGTGTTTGTGTTCAGTGTGAGACGAGAGAAATCTGATGAGAAAATAACACAATAAACATTAAACACATCATTCACTGAGTGTCACACACGCACGCACGCACGCACACACACACACACACACACACACACACACACACACACACACACACACACACACACACACACACACACACACACACACACACACACACACACACAAAGTAACTAAAGTAATAATTATAGTGAAGTGAAAAGTATAATATCTGCCTCTGAGATGTAGTGGAGTAGAAGTAGAAAGTAGTAAAATAAACTATTTTTGTGTATTCTGATGGCAATAGTTTTACTTTTACTCAAGTAATTTGTTGAACACAGGACATTTACCGTAACAGAGTATTTCTACATTGTGGTATTAATACTTTTACCTATGTAAACAATCTGAGTACTTCTTCCAACACATAGTCTGTCAGGTAGAAACCTTGTAAGTCCAGACTGTTACTTTACAGGAAAAATAAACTGATCCAATGTAGTTATTATTTATTATTAATTAACAGGGGGGTCCCCACATGATTTTGGGGGGTCCTCAGATGACAGTGAAGTGAATTTAAGGAATTTTAATACCTTTTTAACCTAAAATTGTGAAAATAGCGAATCATTGTGAGGCGTTGTGGACTTGTAGATCTGCTATTTTCACAATATTTATCTGTGGAACCGAGTCAAACTAAATGTAATGCCTCAACTCCTAAGATTCTAAGTGCTCGTCAGGGTGGGGGGTCCCCAGGTTCAAATATGATCATTTTGTGGGGTCCCCAGTTCAAATATGATCATTTTCACAGGAGAGGAGAGGAGGGGGAGTAGACCCTGGAACCCCTTCAAGGACCCCTGGGGGTCCCAAAACCCCACCACTGGTCTACTTGTATCCAAACAATGTCACTGTATGAAGGGTTTGTGTAAAAGTAGTTTACTGATCACCTTGTACTCACATTTTAAATAGTCCTTTCTATTTGTGCTCCCTGGAGGCACTGATGGTAGTGAGTCATTGACTGGAGGCACTGATGGTAGTGAGTCATTGACTGGAGGCACTGATGGTAGTGAGTCATTGACTGGAGGCACTGATGGTAGTGAGTCATTGACTGGAGGCACTGATGGTAGTGAGCCATTGACTGGAGGCACTGATGGTAGTGAGTCATTGACTGGAGACTCTGTAAACACAAGAAGTCATTTGATATCATGATCTAATCTACAAAGTATGCATACATTAGTGTGTTTGGAAATATACACTGTCACAATAGAATATGCAAAAATCTGATTGATACATCTGGATCACATGACTCCAGAGATCATGTGTATTCATTCATGTGAGTTTTGAACAAAACAAATGACAAAATAAAAAATATGAACGAGTAAGTATTGTGTTTTGAAATGAATCGTCCAGGCTTCAGATCAACATCAACATTTAAATAGAAATAAACATACTTGGAGCTGCTGTGGGATGGAGAAGAGCTGTGGCTGCAGGTTCTGTAGACCCTCTGCCTGTAGATGGAGAATCTGTCTGCATTGGTCCTGGTTTAAGGAAATTAAAATGATTTTAGGTCAAGACAAATGGACAACAGAGCCTTTTCTCCTCTTTAACCCATTAGGACCGGGAAAGAAACGCATCTGTGTAATTTTTAGATTTCTTTGGTTATTCAAAAATAGCAGATATACAATCTCATAGCGCGGCACTGAGTGCCGCGCTATGAGCTTGTATATCTGCTATTTTTTGAAAAATCATGAATATTTGTGCAAATCTTTGAATATATATTTAATAGTGAACATTTGTAACTCAAATCTTTGTTTCTGGGGGGTCCTTGGACCAACATATTTTACAAATGTTTGCTTTAAAAAATATATATATTTAAAGATTTCCACAAATGTTCACGATTTTTCAAAAATAGCAGATCTATGAGCGTGTAGATCTGCTATTTTGGAATAGCCAAAAAAATCTAAAATGACAGATCGTTCCAGGATTGAATGGGTTAAGCAATGTGAATTAATTTAGTCATTATACACAGACTAAAGTAAAGAATCACATCATGCATTGTGGAATAGCCATCCCTATAATGAGGCCGTAGTGTTCTGTGATGTTTATGGGAGTTAAATAGATAGTTTACGTACCTGGTGGTTGTACACACTCCTCCTGTCTGTTCACAGAGTCCTGGAGTAATGGCATTACACACATATTAGATTACTGATTACATTTAAGGTCACAAGTACAGAAACACATTTCCAACAATGAATAAACTGATAAAGTCTGAGTTTCTTTATCACAATTTTAACTTCACAACTCACACTTCCAACTTGTGTTGGTATGTTGTCAAGAAAAACTATACAAGTGTTTCTGAGATGTACAGTTAAAAATCATAAAGTCACAAGTAAGGCCTTTTTCATAAAATGTTATAGTGGGCTTCCATCAATAAACTACTAAAAGTTGTTCTGAGTTTGAAAACGCAGCTAGAAAAATGTGTACCTACCAGCTTTGTCAAGGTTTCATCGACAGCAGCTCGGATTCCCTTCTGATGCTTTGAGAAAACACGACCTGTCACTTCAGTGCATTCTGAAACCATCATATGACAGGACAAAGATATTTAGTCATTTGACAATGTAAATGAGCAGAATGATGTACCTCTGTACCAGCGTGAATGTTGTGCGTACATAACAAGATATGCACTAGGTCTAATTCTTTCACATGAATTACATGTATGACATTTTTTAAATCAGTTTAGTACAATTTGGATACTACTGTATAAATCATATTGACAAAGTATTTTAGATATATTTTGGCGACAAAACAACATCCCACTTGAATCCTTTCAGCTACATAAAGTACCGGCATGGCGATCTCAGAGAATCTGAAACTGTTTTTCTTTTCTACCAAAAACTTGTTTGTGTTTATATCATACAGTATATTTGAAGTTTTTAAATGTACAAAACATGACAGAAATATATTTTGGACACATTATTGAAGTGTTTGAAGTCAATTAACATTGAGCAGGAAGCTCGTAGTGTGCTCCCATTTCATGACTTTCCCTAAAAACGTTATATCTGTGTAAGAATGTCAATTCACCTTTGAATGTGGGCCTCTCAGTGGGATCCTTGTCCCAGCACCTCTCCATGAGGTCAACCAGCTTGTCTAATCCATCTGCTTTGCTCCGATCAATTTTGTGAAGATCAGGTCTGTCTCCCTTAATAATCCTGAAGGTCAGCACGTAATGATTCACCCCTAAAACAAATACAGAACAGATATTTGTATATGCGTGCGACTGTGCGTGTGCACGTACATGCGTGCGTAAGGTTCAAAATGTGAATACATAGTTATGAATGAGTACATAGTGGTTGTTATGTACATAGTGGTATAAATAATAATAATAATAAATTTGTTTAGCACTTTTCTCAAAGTTTACACATTGCTTTACACAGCAAATATGACAAATAAAAACAGATAGTTGAAGGCTCATAAATATCACAAATCAAGCATGTTGATTGTAAGTGAAATTCCTTTTTCTACAACCACTGGACTTAACTCCATTCATTTCATACTTAATGTATGTGTGCTGCTGTATACATTCATCTCATACTTACTGTATGTGTGCTGCTGTATACATTCACATGAAATAGTGGACCATTTACCTGCTAGATAGGGCTCCCAATTTCCAGTAAGAAGGGTCCATAGGAGTATGCCGTAACTAAATAAAAAATATATTTAAAAAAAGGTTTGAAACTGTTTTCACATAATAAATAAATGTAATGACTATATCGACAGCATTCCTTCAAGAGTTTACCTGTAAACATCATAAGAGCGGACAGGACGGTAGTTTTCCTGTTCAAAGGCCTCTGGGGCAGTGTAGAATAGAGTGCCTCCTTCTTCACCTTTGTTGCTGGTATTCAAAACACTGGTGGACACCATAGAGAGGCCAAAATCGGCTAACTATTAAAAGAAAGAGGATAAAAGAGCATTTAAGGCCTTCCTGCTTTGATTGAAGCCCAGTGAAGAGAAGCAGTGACAAATGGCATGGCAATATGCATCATGGTCTGAAATCTGAACCAAAACCTTGAGGTTACGTTGTTGTTGTTGTGTGTGTGTGTGTGTGTGTGTGTGTGTGTGTGTGTGTGTGTGTGTGTGTGTGTGTGTGTGTGTGTGTGTGTGTGTGTGTGTGTGTGTGTGTGTGTGTGTGTGTGTGTGTGTGCATACCTTGACTTCTAAGTGGGCATCCAGTAGTACATTGTCTGGTTTCAGGTCCGAGTGCACAACCGGTGGCTTCTTGCTGTGAAGGAAGTTCATGGCCACGGCCACCTGGTTGGCCAGACGGAAAGCCAAGGGCCAGGGTGCAGGCCCAGCCAGGGCCTTCTGGAGGGTCAGCAGGGAGCCTCTCTCCATCAGCTCCATTACTATGCCATGCATCTCCATACAGGCCAGCTTAGGGACAGGGGGAATGCCCTGGTACATCCCATAGACCTTGGGCACAAACTGGTGGGCGACAGCGTCCATGTGACGAGCCTCTCGCCCCAGAGCGGTGGACAAGGTGTCAGAGCTACAGTTTAGGAGGAGAAAGACAGCAGTTACAATCAGTGGTGTAAAGTAACTAAGTACATTTACTCAAGTACTGTAATTAAGTACATTTTTAGGTACTTTTACTTTACTGGGGTATTTTTTATTTTTTTTTGTTTTACTTCTACTCCATTACATCTCAGAGGCAAATATTGTACTTTTACTCCACTAAATTATTTGAAAACTTTAGCTACTAGTTACTTTGCAGATATAAATGATTACGTTATAAAACATACATTAACCACTTCAGCCCTATTTTATACCTAGGCTATTTGAAAATAGCAGATCTACAAGCTCACAACATGTCGCATCGCGAGGCGTTGTGAGCTTGTAAATCGGCTGTTTTCAAACATTTTTGTACTTTTACTTTAGGTACTTTAAGTACATTTTGATGCCAATACTTTTGTACTTTTACTCAAGTACATTATACTTGTAAGAGAGTATTTCTATATTGCAGTATTGATACTTTTACTTAAGTAAAACATTTGAGTACTTTTTCACCACTGGTTAGAATCCAGTTATGTGAGGCTGACTTTGATAGGACTGAATATTGTATGTGATTGATTAGAGTGAAAGAATCAACCATGTTGCTGATAAAAGTCCTGTAATAATTTTTTTTTTTTAAATATCATATTCATCATACCCAACATAAAGCAGCTTGATGGCAAGGTCAAAGCCCCAGTCCTTGTGGCTGGCCTTGTAGACACATCCAAAGCCCCCGGAGCCCAGCTCTTTCCAGTTCTCCAGACTTTCATCGCCAATCGTCTCTCTGTCCGGGGCTGCCATCTCTCCACCACAGATTCAAATCTAGAGGGCAGTAAGGCATAGGCAAAATTAATATGACATATTTCCATACTGAAGCAACCAATGAATCACATACACGTACAGTACTTTTCTGCTGACAATGAAGCGTTCAATGACAAAGTTTCCTCTGGCGATAGGGTTGCATAGTGCTGATGCTTTGTCAACCCATTCAATCCGGGGACGCATCTCTGTCATTTTAGATTTCTTTGACTGTTCAAAAATAGCAGATCTACAAGCTCATAGCGCGGCACCGAGTGCCGCGCTATGAGCTTGTAGATCTGCTATTCTTTGAAAAATCGTGAAAATGTGAACAAATCTTTGAATATATATATATATGTTTTTAAAGCTGAACCTTTGTAACCCAAATATTTGCTTCTGGTCGATTCTACAAATGTCTTCTAAATACTAACAGTTTTGTTTTTTTAAACTTGCTATAATCAGTGGATCTCGAACTTTTTCATGTCAAGGACCCCCAAAATGATTTGATTTTGCCACGGACCCCCATCTCAAAACATGTTGTTCCTTATGTCTTAGCCGCTCTCTTAAAGGCTTCCAGGTTACAAGTCCACCTTCGTAATATATTCATTAATTCATTTATAGGCACTAGTTTTTGGGGCCTTTGCCAGGGTTTTGACTGGTGTGTGTGTGTGTGTGTGTGTGTGTGTGTGTGTGTGTGTGTGTGTGTGTGTGTGTGTGTGTGCGTGCGTGTTCAGTATGCATTGTCAGTGTGCTTGATAAGAAGTCTCAACATGGCAGCAAAGCCAATCAAATCCAGTGGTTGGATCCTTTGATGATGACGTGTGTCATTGTCATTGTAAACTGATTAATGATTGGGTCATTAGGTGATGATGTCATTGTAACCTGATTGAATCATCAGATGTGTCTATATGTATATGTGTCATTAGAATGCAGTACAGGCCGTATGTCAGTTACCTTCCATTAAACACACAGAGAAAATTAAAAAGTAAATCACTGTATTTTAAAGATGTCTGAAATGTTTAAACGTACCTGAAAATGTATTTTCTGTTTATATAAGAGCTGGAGAGACAAGGAGACTCATGTCACTGAACAAACACTTAGCAATGATCAGAATATAGTGCTTTAACCTTTTAACAAGAAATGCTATGTTTTAACCACAACATACCACTTATCCTACATTTAAAGGGATAGTTCACCCAAAACAAATCTTTTGTTCTATGGATCAGTCACCCCATGGACACTTGAATTCATGGATATTGTTTAGTTTTTGTCAATAATTAGATGACCAGTGGACCGATAGGCATCATTTGATGACCGGCAGCGGTTCCGGTAGGAGACACAAAGAGTCTCCTACCGGAACCGCTGCCGGTCATCAAATGATTGGCTTAGGAATGAGACAATGGGGGTGTGGTCTTCATGGAGTGACTGATCGATAGAAAAACATTATTTTGGGGGTGACCTTTCCCTTTAAGTAAAAGTAGCAATACCACAATGTAGAAATGTTAAATACTAGTACAAAAGTATTGGCATCAAAATACTTAAAGTACCAAAAGTAAAAGTACTAATTTTGCAGAACATTTTCACAATTGGTCAAGATCAGTAATAATAAATCTAAAAAGTAACTTTTAATTAAAGTTTTCAAATAAGTGTAGTGGAGTAAAAAGTACAATATTGCCAAAGGCATGAGGCAAGAGACCCGTCTATTGTAGCGACAATGTTTAGTTTGTATTTCAGACCAAAAACAATATGAAGCAAAGCCTAAAGTGAAGCTCTACATTTACTTACATTAAATAACTATTGAATGAAATACAAGTTCACTGAGCAGCCTTTATTTAGGATAAAGAGTTAAGGATAACGAGTTGACAGAGCGGCTTAGCTAGCATACAATGTTGCCATTATATATAAACACTCACTTAAATGGCAAAAGGAAAAGGCCAAGACAATTCTTCTTACTTACTTGATTTATCTTGAGAAGGATATCCAACAGCGGCTGGGTAGAAGAAACTAACAGCTTCTCAAAAGTAACTTTTGTAGTAATTATAACAGCTCACCCGTTCGGTCAAGTCCTCAAGGCTTAATGTATGAACTGAGGTTCATGATGTACTATTTATACTGTAGGCTATGTGCTGCCCTCTCTTTCTCTTTGATTCGATCATTTACAGTTCTCTGACAATCACATTGATCAAAGGCCAGTAGTACTATACTTTCACTTCTACTCCACTACATCAGAGGAAAATATGGTACTTTCACTCCACTACAATTATTTGAAAACTTTAGTTAGTAGTTACTTTATAACTTTATCATTACATTATAAAATATACATTAACCGCCATATGTTGTACCTTGGCTAATTCAAAATAGTTGATCTACAAGCTGACAATGCATCGCATCACGACACGTTTTCTCTCTCTCTCTCTCTCTCTCTCTCTCTCTCTCTCTCTCTCTCTCTCTCTCTCTCTCTCTCTCTCTCTCTCTCTCTCTCTCTCTCTCTCTCTCTCTCTCTCTCTCTCTCTCTCTCTCTCTCGAACAAAACAATAAAAAGAAAACTACGTTGGTACAATTATTATAACAAAGAATAAAGATGTGTGTAAACAGAGCCGTGTTACAATGCAACTTATAGAAAGCTATCTTGCAAAACCAGTCAAATTGTGCATTTTCTGTCAGAAAAAAAGTTATACATCCAAGTAGGAAAAGTCAGCTTGGGAAAAACATTTGAAACAAATGGCATTAATATTTGTTTATGTAAGTTTTGCTTTCACTTCACTTTGAATAAAACCTTTGGGACAAAGAGCAGAAAAGTTTTCATAATGTATATCAGTGGTTCTCAACCTGTGGGTCGGGACCCCCCCCACATATGACAGTGAAGTGGCAAATTAAAGACTTGTAAGATCCTTTTAATACCTCAAACAAAAAGAAATAAAGAAAAGAAAAAGACCATTACTGCATCAAAGGTGATCAACAAACTATACTATAGAAACTGGTCAAACATATTGGCCACTTTGTCAAATAGTGTAAGAAAGAGGGAACAACTGTGAAAATGTCCGATCTACAAGCTCACAACGCCTCTGGTTTATCTGTGGGACCAAGTCTAACTAAGTGCTTGTCAGTGTGTGTCACAACATTAGATTGTAGGCTAACTATCAGCAATGCAGCCTATAGCTGTGTGCAGTGTTATGTCATCTGTATCCACAGAATAATTGAAGACCACTTTGCAAAAAGCAGTGGTGGAAAAAGTACTCAAATGTTTTACTTAAGTAAAAGTATCAATACTGCAATGTAGAAGTACAGTACAGTTACAAGTTAAAGTCCGGAATTAAAAATGCACTTGAATAAAAGTACAAAAGTATTGGTATCAAAATGTGCTTAAAGTACCAAAAGTAAAAGTACTAAAATGTTTGAAAATAGCAGATCTATGATGCGACGCGTTGTGAGCTTGTAGATCAGCCATTTTCAAATAGTATGTGACGGTTGCAGCCAAACTGACATTGACATGCTGTGGTAATGTAGAGGTGCCTGTATTTTCATTTAATGACACTTTAGGTAATAAAAACAAGGATTAAAACTGTTTTTTATTATTATTTGTTTTTATAATGCTGTACAGAACCCACATGGTAAAAGGAAAATAAGTTGTACAGGAATACAGTGATCAGCTTTAGGCCTACAGTTAAGCTTATTTGATAAATGAAAGGTTTTTGGAGTAAAGTCCATTAATTAGCATTTTAAATGCACATTATCCAATCAAGAAGCTAAAGCTATCTGTGTTTACCTGAAAGCATGCCAACAAAGACAAAGATAAATGAATCATCTTTGACCACATTCAGACTCAGATGATAATCTGGTGGGTATTGGCTAACTGTTAAGTATGGTGACATGTAATGTATATTTATAGTACAATGCAATAATAAGGTTATCCATTATTTTGGGTGCTGATACAGTATGCTCAGTATTTTTGCTTTACATTATATCTGTATAGGTGACAAGCTGCCCCTTCTTTTCACTGCTAATGGTAGTGATTCCTTGTATGTAAACAACAACGTATTTACATGGTCATTTCTGTTCAAAATCCAGCCTAGTCAGCCCGGTTGAGCGTGCTGACGGTAGAGCTCATCTCGCACGCACGCACGCACGCACGCACGCACGCACACACACACACACACACACACACACACACACACACACACACACACACACACACACCCCCACCCCCCTATAATTTCAGGTCTGAACAGTAAGCACTCTTGGGGCTGCATGGTGATACAGACCTGGATTCATACTAGTGGAAAATACACTAAAAATGGCTTCATAAACGGGAATGGTTCCCATTAGTTTTCATAGGCTTTCATTACAGAGTTAACCCAGGAGTAAATGGGGCTTTATTTAGAAATCCGCTACAGAAGTGGTTCCCAACCTCTTTATTGGTATCACAATGAAAATACTAGGAGTCAATTATTTGGGGCCCACGGGTTGGGAATTGCTGTGCTATGGTTAACCACATGAACCCTAGTGTCCCTATTGTTGGGCAAACTTTTGACAAAAACAAAAACAACCGATCTGTAGGCTCACAACGTGTCTCTAGCTTGTAGATCAGTTATTTAACGAAAAAGGGCCCTGGGGGACCCCGGTCAAGAATGTATAGGGCTTAAGACGTCAGGGGTCTTCAACGTTTTCAGGCCAAGGTGAGAGAGAGATGAAGCTCTTTTTTCCCCCCTCTACACCTATAACTCTTTGGCAAAAAATAGCCAATCTACAAGCTCACAACGCGATCTGCTATTTTTGGCTAAAGTTCTCCTCAGAAAAGGGATGCTAAGGTTCAAGTGGTTAATGTAAAAAGACACATAAGATTTGGCGGACCCCCTGTAGTAACTGGACGACGATTGTTTCATGCAATCAATTCCATATTGTTTCGGGGTTTCTCTGGTTTCAGGTCATTCACCGTCCTCTTGTTGGCTAGTGAGGCGCGTCCTAGCGAGACCTGACAGAATGGGTTTCACTGGGTTTAGTTTCACTGGGTTTGACTAAAACTAAATCAACATTTGCTGTCAAAATCAACACTGATGGCTGGATGGATGGATTGATAGATGGATGGATGGACGGACGGATGGACTGAGTAGGTAGAATGAAAGAGAGGAGAGAGAGAATTCTACCTGCAATGTTTAAGACATTCGATGACTCTCTGTCAAAATGTACGCATGTATTATTATTATGTATGTATGTGATAATATATGTATTTATATAGCACCTTTCATACATATCTCTGCTGTCCAGCCAGAAACTGCTAACTCCAAAACGCAGTATTGCTTTGTTTTTTTATATTTTTAAAACAAAGCAATACTGCCTCATCAAAGTTGGTATAGTAACTTTATATATTGTCAGATACTTGCATGTGTCATTATATTATCAACACTTTAACCAAATCGCGGGTAAATCAACACTTTACCCAGCGCAAGTGGAGTTAGCAGTTTCAGACGAGCAGAAATCAAGCTGAAGTGGAGTTAGGTGTCCAAACAACAATAGCTCCACTCGCTGCTAAGGGAGAGGTTTCTGAAGGGTACAAATTCTCAAAAGCTAACAATGGATCTCCAAGCTCACAATGCACCACAACAACGTGTGAATTAATGCCCTGATGCTTCATGCCACTTATTATATAGGCCTACAATAATAAACAGGACTTTAAATATTACAATAACTTCTGCAAAGAGGTAGTAGAATAGCGCGACAGAAATGCTATGAACGCCTTTCTTCTTGTCACATTGCTCTCCTCATTAAACACTTAATAGATTTTAGAAATATAATTACTTGTTTTCATAACATTAGCGTCAGTGCTAAGTTTGATAAACAGGTACACTGCATAGTTTTAACAGACTACGGGGAGCTTGTTTACGTGGTCCTCCTCCTCGTTCACTGCGCAACGCGCTCTACTCATGCTGTTGAAAAGCAGCTCTGTAGAGGAGAGGGGGGAGTTGTTTGTTTTTGACGGACAGTTTGAGGATCCAATGGAGTTGGGAGTTTTCGTCAGAGGCGCTTTTTAATACTTTTCATTGGTTCAAATGTTTTGATATTTTACACAGACCTAAAGGGTGTTCAATAGCCTTGATTTATGAAAAAAAAAAAAAAAAACTGAAAATGGAGTTAGCTGGTCCTGGCTGAACACCGACGATATACAATGTATGTAATTCAAAGTGCTTTAGACAAAAAAGAGAGAAAGGAAAATCATGAATTGAATAAACTAAAAAATAAATAAACTGTGATTTAACTATTCGCCTGGAGTTTACTTCTCAGTGGCTGCTGTTACATGGACAGTTTCATTCGGAATGAATACACTTCTATTCGGAATGAATGAATGGATGAATTCATTCAGAATAGAAATGCTCATGTAAACAACTCCATTGGAATAGAATATTCCATTCCAGTCTGATCCACGGCCGCTCCATGGTCGCTGGATTTTGACCCGGGGCAATGTGTTTTACGGCGACATACTCCGCATTCAACCCGTGTGCGCACCGCGCGCTACTCGGCGCAGAAAGAGGGTGTTCGTCACAGTGAATGAGTTACAGCATGTTTCAAAGCTTTTTCATAATAATACAAGAAAAACGTGACACTCGGCATAATAGTAGCTTATACTTTCTACTTAAGTATATTTTAAGGCCAATACTTTTGTACTTTTGCTATAAATGAGCGTGCCTTGTTTCATAGACTGTAGTGTTGCCCTCTCTCTCTCTCTCCATTTATTATTATAATGACCATGAGCAGTCCGGTGTTGATGTATTATTATTTATTATTATAATGACCATGTGCGAATGCGCGATGACGCCATCGTACCTACGTGAGAGATGTGACAAATAGTATAGGCTAGGCTACGTTTTACCGTGTCTGGTACCAATACAAAAAAATAAACTGGTCTGAACTTGTAGATCTGCTACTTTTGCATTAAAACGGCGATAACAAAAGGAACACAGGCTTGCAACGCATACAACGCTGCCTGGCCAGGAGTCGGTGCGTTGCTTACCGGCCTGCCTACGACCTATAGACCTCCGCCGCGGAGGCACAAGGGGGCTATTGCCTCCTCCCCATGCCCACCAGGGGAAGCTCTGCTCCGGGTAGTGGCCCCTGGTCCATGCCCGGGCGTAGGCGGGAACCACTTTGCGCATGTCAAAAGTTATATTCCGAATGAATGCTTTGGTCATGTAAACGAGGAATACTTTTATTCAGGTTACATGTAAACAGGTGAGTGGATCAGATTCCTCTATTCAGAATGAGTTCATTCTGAATTAATTCATTCTGAATGAATACATGATGGTCCATGTAACTGTGGCCAATGTGAGCTTGTAGATCGGCTATTTTCAATTAGCCGATGCATAGGTTTTAAGGCTTGTTTTCCTAGACCTGGTTGCTTATTTCTCTCACAAAATATGGCAACGCTGCAACATGAACGTAACAACTTGTTTGGATAGATGAAAAGTGACCAAGAGAAGAGAAGGGAACACAAAGTAGAAGTCTGCACTATAGTACTGAGTCTGTGTGTTAAGAGGGACAGCTATGGATTCACATGCCTACTTAACGACCAACGAGGAATATCTACTGACTGGACTGCTAACATTACAGTTGTGTGTCTGTGATGAGATCACGGCCGGCCTGCGACCAAAACAAATGGTGAGTTATGAACAGAACTGACTATGGCTGGAGGTGGTCAACGTGAAATCACACAAAGACACTCGACTTGATGTTTTGAGGGAGAAAATAAGAATAAATGAATTTTAAAAAATTGCACTTAAGTCTCTCTTTGTGCTCTCCCACTAGGCGCCCGTGGAACAGCCTGTCCATATTAGAGCTGCTCAGTCTATAAATATATTTAAATCACTATTGAAGACATGCTTCTTTTCTTTGGCCTTTGAGCACAGCTGAGACTAGCTAGCACTATACATTATCACTTTGAAAGACAGACAAAAAGACAGACAGACAGAAAGAAAGACAGAAAGAAAGAAAGAAAGAAAGAAAGACAGAAAGACAGAAAGAAAGAAAGATTGATTCCTACCTTGAGCTGTCTTCTTCCATGTATCGGCCTCACATCGTCCAACTCTGTGTCGTGCGGTCGGTCACACCTCTGGACGGTGGTTCTCAACCAGTGGTCCGGGGAACACCAGTGGTCCGTGAGGGGGGTTCCAGGTGGTCCCCAGCTAAATGATGGAGAGAGCTGGTAACCAAATGGACCTTATTAGATCTTTATCTCTTGAGAGTGTAAAATGAAACCAAATGGACCCGTAAGGGTCCATTTGGTTTCATTTTACACTCTCAAGAATGACTCAAAATTATTTTTCTCTATGCATTAGTCACCCCATGGAGACTTGAATTTATGGATATTTGTTTCAGTCTTTGTCACATTCCTAAAACAATAATTTGATGACCTAGCATGCAGTTTAACCTGTGACCTGTGTAGCATGCAGTTTAACCTGTGACCTGTGTAGCATGCAGTTTAACCTGTGACCTGTGTAGCATGCAGTTTAACCTGTGACCTGTGTAACATGCAGTTTAACCTGTGACCTGTGCACACATAGGAGCCAACCAGTGCTCGAGGACCTGCCTGTTTGCTTTCACAGGAGAAATTGCCCTTCTCTTATTTAAATATCGGTCTTGTTGAACCACAGTTGCTCTCCACCCTGCTCTCTTTCAATACAATGTAGGTTAGGTCACTTTGTTTGAAAACGCTGAAAACGTTTTAGTTGAGCTTGGCAGTCTCTGTGTTTCTTGTTAAAACCAACGAAAATAGCTAAATAAGTTGTCAGCACTCGCTATGCAACACTTTTTAAAAACACGCAGCTGAAGAAGGAAATGTAAATGTTTCTCAGATATATACATACTGATGCGCTACGGGCCACACTCCAAGAGGGGAGTGTGTCCTTTGTTCAGTATATCCTATTGTCCAGAGGGTACATACACGACATTAAACCAGGATCACATCAGCTCAAGATCAGCATATTTATTAACTTCAATGCAGCAATACACAGGAACAACACTGTGAGATATGTGAACCAATAATGCAAGATAGGTAAAATCAAATACTCAACGTATCAAAGGTTTTGCTTCGTAAAGGCTCAAGAGCGATTAGTCCACACAGGGAAAGGATCGGGAGGCGCCTTGCATGCACGAACCACAGAGTCAGTAAAACCAAAGTCTGTAGGATCGCGGAGAATTCTAATGTAACAGGATGTGTAATGCTACTATATACTACAGGAAACCAGTGAGGGGCCATCCCCAAAAAGGGAGTTTGGATTGGATAGTTTAGAAATGCACGTCAGTGTCATAAGGTGTGCTAAGTGGTTTCCGTGTTGTTCTCAAGTCTGTTAGGGCACACGTGGAGCCAAGACAGCAAGGGTTAAGAGGTGCATGTCAACTTTCTAGCAAAAAACACCACTATGCATACGGTGCAGACAGGATGTGGACAGGTGGGAAAGTTCAGTTAAAGTTCAGACAGTTTAGCATTTACTTTTCAGCCTACGCCTCGTATACTGTTTTTAACCAATTTTAGGTAGTTTTAGTCAATGTTATGTTCATAAGGTGAAATGGAAATTTCCACTTGTCGTGACACTTGACACAAAATGTAGAACGTGACACAAAATGTAGAGGCCCAGAAAATGTAAAGTGATGTTCAGTCTTTAAAATGGATGCTGATAAAATATGTGCCATATTTTCCCATCAATACGTATGTAAGTGTGAAGTGTGGTTTACATTTAGACTATGCAAGTAACACTCAAAAGTGTGAACTTGCTACAGTAGGTTCTGTTGACAGGCTTTTTATTAGGGCTTATCTATGAATCATTATCATTCACATTTGTAATTATATGAAGTATAGTACACATGTATTCATTTAGCAACCTGCTGATTGGTCTGAATGATGAAAACACAGCGTGACATCATGACACTGCTGACTAAGTGTTTCTCACCTGGTGTACATGCTTTATTGTGTGTTCAGTGAGATCTGTGATCTTCTTATCGGGCCTTCAGCATCATGTATCCTTTTGTCTGCGTGTGTGTGTGTGTGTGTGTGTGTGTGTGTGTGTGTGTGTGTGTGTGTGTGCGTGAGTGTTTGTTTGCTCAAATACACCACTGACCTAAATAAAGAAAAGTATGCATGCACACACACACACACACACACACACACACGTGTCATCAATAATTAGGGTTAACCTGAGCACACCTGAAGTTGAGAAGAGAACGTGTGAAGAGGTGAGAAGAGGTGTCTGTGTCTGTGTGTGCGCGTATGCGTGTGTGTGAGTGAGTGAGTGAGTGAGTGAGTGAGTGAGTGAGTGAGTGAGTGAGTGAGTGAGTGAGTGAGTGAGTGAGTGAGTGAGTGAGTGAGTGAGTGTGTGTGTGTGTGTGTGTGTGTGTGTGTACATGCGTGCGACACAGAGACGTGGGAGAGAGAAGGATGCTGGATGCTCTTACAGACCACATGGGTTGTGGTTTAGTGACCACGGAGCCACACGCACGCACGCACACGCGCACACACACACACACACACACACACACACACACACACACACACACACACACACACACACACACACACACACACACACACACACACACACACACACACACACACACACACACACACACACACACACACACACACACAACGGTTTGCGTCTCCACCTCCCCTTCCTGTACTTTGAAGCCAGAGTGTTCCTGTGTCCATTCCTCCATGGGCTCCACTGGCACACGCACACACTCTATGGGGTAAGTGATGCACTCACACTGCTGTTAGTGTTTAATCAGTGCCACCACGTTATTTGACAGTAAGGGACAACCTGTACACTGTCACTTACTGTCAAATGATCATGACAAATGAACTGAATCATGACAGATGAACTGCACTATGATTGCACTAGTTTTAGTTTGACTATGAAGTACTTATTTATTTTCTAAAGAGTTTTGTAGGATATATGTAGTATTGTAGGATGTTCTTTCTGTCTTGTCTGTTATTTTCTGTCTTTTTAAATGCTGCCCCTGGGAGCTGAGCTCCAAGAGTTCCTATGCATTTATACAAATTAAGTCTATTCTATTCTATTCTATAACTTCAGCAGACGCACAGGCATTCATGTAACTTGATAGGAAAGATCAACAAGCTGCCCCAGAAAGGTTATTAACTTTTGGGTCAAAAATGTCATATAATTATACAGTATAACGTTGCTGTCGGGCAGAAACCTTTCATGTCCATATTTTAACTTTTTATGTTTTTTTTTGTAAACCATAACAAGTTTGGTTTGGCATCACACTACAGTGTCACACAAAAGCAACAAAAATAGCAGATCTACAAGCTCAAAACGTGTTGCAAAGCGACGAGTTTAGAGCTTGTAGATCTGCTATTTTTGATGTTTTTTTTATCTGAAATTCAAAACAGTTTTGGCCGTATGAGGTTTCCACCCGACAGCAACGATATGAACCTCAGAAAACATGCCTCACATGACATGCAGACATAGCGTCTGGGGGAATGTTTTCAGCACCGTATACTAAGCCGCCGGACACTAAACCAAGCATGGCTTTATGGTTCAGACAGAGAAACCAAACCGGAGCTCTTTGGCAGTGCAAGGTTAGTGCTTTGTTAAGCCCTACATAGTTCAGCACACCACTAACAGCAAAAATAGATCTGCTATTTTCGAGGATTATCTGCTATTTTTGCCATTTTTGATTATATATATACTTTTTTTTTTTTAAATCTATCCTAGTCTCAATACTTCTTTTGTTTTTGAAATTTGGGGAAGTTTTAAACTATTTCACCTATTACGACATGCCCAAAATAGAACGCGTTTGTGTGAGCTTGTATATCGGCTATTTTCATTCAATTTACGATAAAATACACAGGGCTTAATGGTTTAAATAACTGGCATAGTAGGCTACAAAAGAATGGATGGAATGTACAACAGTCCAGCCACAGGAAGCCGGCGGAGATGAGGCTGAAACATCTGATAAGGATGCGTGAGGAGGGAAAAGAAACACAGGCCTGCTAGAGGGGTCCGAGGGTCTGTCCTCTGTGGAGACGGCTGCCTGCTACACTGTGTCATTGTGACAATGGCTTGTGGCTCAGGATCCCCGGGGGGGGGGGGGGGGGTCTCCAAATGATTGTGGGGGGTCCCCAGATGATTTGCTTGATGTGCAACATTGTTTTCTTCTCACTCAACAGTAAAGAAACCAACATACAGTATAACTGTATACAGGGTATACACATTTCTAAAGTGACAATTTAAAGGACGACTTCACCGCTTTTCAACCTATCTTCATATAATTGGTCCTCACTAATACTCATGATAAAATGGTAAAAAAAAATCTACTCGGTCTGTGTCTCAGGAGGGCTGGTAGAGTCCGGTCTACCAGTGACATCATCAATGGGGAATCCAAGCTAACATAAACTGCAGGCTTTCTATTCCTGGAAAGTTGTAATGCAATAAAAGAAGCCATTGCTCTCGTGTTAATAAAAATCTAAATAAAAAATGTGAAATCTTGTTGGGAAAAAAAATCATGCCTAACGATGATGTCACTGGTACGGTTTCTGGACTGTCCACAGCCCTCCTATGACACACAGACCAAGTAGAAAAAAATTGTACCATTTTATCATGAGTATTAGTGAGGACCAATTATATGAAGATAGGTTGAAAAGCGGTGAAGCCGTCCTTCAAGGACCTTTCTAATACCTCTAAAATGAAAATAATAATAATAAATAACACCAATAATGCGTAAAAGTAATCTAAATGATATAATATTAAATTATATATCTATTCTATATTCTATATTATATGTAAATTATATAATTATACATTATAAGAAATTGTCAAATATTGGCCAAATTTTCAAATATTAGAGGCAACAATTGTGTGGCGAGGCGTTGTAGAGGTAGATCGGTCATTTTCACAATATTTATCGGTGGAACCGAACTCCAAAATTCCAAGAGCTTGTCAGGGTGAGGGGTCTACAGTTCAAATAAAGATTTGTTTTGAGGGGGTCACGGCCTGAAAATCTTCAGAACCACTGGAATACAAGACCTAAATGAACAGTGCCGTGTCGTGTAATGTATTTCACAGGTTCTGGATGCGTTTCCATAATACGGCTGGGTTTCAGATATGATTCTCAGAATCTCATTTTTGAGCCCTTTTCAGGGGATAGTAGTACTACTAACCATGAGTTCTGGAAGGCCAGAACTCAGAACTTGTACTTCCCAAGCCCAGAACTCAGAACTTGTGCTTCCCAAAATAGCTAAAATAGCCCATCTACTGTAGACATGTGCTGCCTGTGAGATCGCTCATTTTTGCAACTGTCTTGACTGTTTGGACATTTGTTTTAATTAGTTATCTTTTTTTTATGACTCACCTCTCCCCCTTCTGGGGTTGTTCAGTTTAGAATAAAATACACCACAGACCTTCACAGGTTCTGTAAAGTTTCAGGTTCTGGAAAAGAGCCAACGTTGTTCCTGTGCATGTGCAGTTATGCATTGTGCCAGCAAAGAATGGCTGCCCCATAATTTATATCTTTGTGACAGAGAATGTACTTTGCATGACCTTTTTTTATGAACTTTCTTGAAAACAACCCATAAGGAAACGCATGCTTTTATCCTTTAACCTCGCTTTTGAAACCTTTAATTCTAGCCTTGACCAGCTCAAGCTTCACTTAATCCCTGCAACCACCAATGCATCATTTTCTCCTGAATCACTCATTCTGAGGGTCACCGGAAGAAAAAACGTTATTTTTGAGGTTAGCTGACGTTATAGTTAGTTCACACAGATGGACACCGCACACAACAAATGTTGTAACATTAGCTAAGGTTCACGTTTCTTTGTTACTCTGAGTGAGTGACACTCACTGTAAGTGTATACAATGTCCAGCTGGGTGGAAATACTACTAGCGACATTTTTCGAAGTATAAAATAAGGCTTAAGTGAGTAAAACCAGGAAAAGACAACACTATAGTGCTCGGGAGGCACAGTGGTAAAGGGCCTGCCCACCCTCGTGGAGGTTGTGGGTTTGAATCCACTGTGGTGCATCTGGCTTTGGCGAGTGTCTATAGTATAGACACAATTGTGTTCGTATAGACTCTATACGAACACAATTGACCGTGTTCGGGGGAGGGTGATATTTGTCACTACATGTACTCGTATGGGGTGGGGGTGGCACCTGTCAGCAGGAAGTGTTGGGCGGGAGGAGTAGGACGAGGGCTCTACGTCCTCCCGGTGGGGGCTCCTCACTGGCAGGTGAGTCGGTAGGACAAAACAGCAGTGACCGCACACAGCTGTGTGTGTGGGGAGGAATCGTTTGGCATTCTGACGTCATTTGCGTGTTTTTGGACAAAATCTGTAGGAGTAATTTATATATTTTTTGTTTTGCTAAAATCGGCCTGCTGGTGGCGCTATAATAGGACAATGTGAAAAGGTTGTACATTTTCTTCTTGGCCTATAGTGGGAATGTGAGTGCAAAGTTTCACGACAATCGCATGCTGCGTTCATGATTTGAGGCATTTTGTTCAAAACGGACCACTCCAGCGAACTTTGGAAGCCAATCTTAGCCAATCAGGATGGAATATGAAACATTGGACCTCAGTCTTGATCACATGACTATAGAGATAATGTGTATCGATTTGCGTGATGTTTGGACAAAATATGTAGGAGTAATAGCCAAAAATGTGTTTTGTATGCACACTCCAGGGAGTGTGCGTACAGTTTCACGCCGATTGGTCCAACGGTGCCAGAGATTAGCTGTTAACAGACTGACGGACAAACACACACACACACACACACACACACACGGATGGACGGGGGCGAAAACATACGTCTCTGCGACACCTTCGGCCTGGCGGAGAAACACGATAACAATATCGATACAATATCAATATAATGGCCAGCCCTAGTTACCAGGTTATCAAATTGGTAACATTACTGTAGCCAACAGGACAGCTATCTCTGCTGGAGATGCCTGTGCCCACTAATGTAGGAGGGGGGGGGGGGGGGGCACCTAGATTGGGTAACACACAAGACTCACGCATTCTTTTGTGTTGAGTGGGCACACATCCTGTTTCACTTTGAGCAGACACACACCCTCTTTCTTACTTTTGTTTTTCCTCTTTAGATGTTGTTTAGTCTTTACTGACAACGACAAGTGGAGAGGGACAGGACTCAGAGCATTGCGCCACCAGTGTCATACTTTGGAGTAGCATGTGAGAGAACGTGTGTGTACACTGGGTCATTGTGACAATGGTTTCCGAAACTGTGGTGGGTCGGATTTTGGCGGGTCCCCAGATGAGTCGCTTGATGCGCAACATTGTTTTCTTCTCACTCAACAGTAAACAAACCGACATACAGCATAACTGTATACAGGGTATCTGCCCAGCATGTGACAAATATTCAGGCATTTACATCCTTGGCCTACTGGCTGGCTGCAAAAGATGTTTGGCACTGATCGGTCCAGTAGTGGTTGGTGAATGACAGGCCATACTTTAATTCAGGGTTGGCATGGATTATAGGGACAGTGGTGGCCTAAAGGTTAGAGGAGCGCCCTCGTTGACGGAAGGTTGCTGCTTCGAATCCCCGGACCGGCAGGAAAAAATCTGGGTGGGGAAGTGAATGGTCACCACTTCCCCAACACCACTGAAGTGCCCTTGAGCAAGGCACCGCACCCCAACTGCTCCAGTGGAGCTGCTTAGTGGCCAACAGCATAAGACTGAGGTTGTACTAGTCAGCTTCCAGGTTTTAATGTGTCTGTCTGTCTGTCTGTGTGTTTCTATGTGCAGGGCGTTGCTGAAAATGCTACTACTATCACAGATTGAGGCTTTAACCTTTTCTTTTATAGAATATCTGAGACATTTTTTTTAATGTAAGATGCTTCTGAACATACTGCTAGGTTAACCACTTCAAATGCCCTAATCTTGAAAACAATAGCCGAAAATGGACGATCTACAAGCTCTCAATGCGTCGCTGCTATTTTCACTGGCTTCTAAATAATCCAAGTGTTATGTGTTTTATCCCTGCTTCTGGACTGAATTAAACACATGCATTTCCTTTTGGCAAATGTAGACTGATATGTTTGATATTTATGTTTGATATCACAATTTAACAATCTAATTTCAAATGTATGTTAACCACATTAAGCCAGGTATCCCTATTTTGGGCAAATGTATCCATTTTCAATGTATTTTTTTAATTCAGAAATAGCAAAAATAGCACATCTACAAGCTCACCACGCACCACAATGTGAGACGTGGTGGGCTCGTAGATCTGCTATTTTCACTATTTGACATATGACTAAGTATAATACTGTAGGGCTTGTTAAGAAAATGTAGCCCCTCTGTTTGTTAGGTTTTTTTAACGAACCCTTGTTTTATCATCATGTACCCTCAACGTTCTTTATTTAAAAAAAAGGCAATGGGAAAATAACATTTACATTACTGTCAACAAGAGTGATGCCATGCCAACCTGTTGTGAAACCAAACTGACAGACAGGGGGCGGTACAGAGGGGAGGAGCTGGGGTCTACTACTCTACTACTCACTTATAAGGAGTTTACTACAAAGCAGTTAATGTTTGACTCTGTTATGTTGTATGTGCGTGTGTGTGCGTGTGTGTGTGTGTGTGTGTGTGTGTGTGTGTGTAGTAGCAGTAGATGGCATCTCCATTCACTGAGCTAGAGGGCCTGGTTATACTGTTCTCCCTCCTGATCTTCGCTCTCTTCACACTCACTGGGATGATCAACGAGGGATGTGAACGTTCGCATGGTGAGACTATGCATGCATGCATGAGCGCACGCACGCACGCGCACACACACACACACACACACACACACACACACACACACACACACACACACACACACACACACACACACACACACACACACACACACACACACACACACACACACACACACACACACACACACACACACACACACACACACACACACACACACACGCAGCACGTAAGTCCATTTGCCTACAGCTTTTACATTTTATAACAGCACAGCAGTTTAGTTTATAGCCACTTATCAAGCTTAGAGGTAGGGCAACAGTTATGGAGACAACTTGTGATATTTACATACTAGTCCATATCTAAATGACAATATCAGTTTCTGGTTTCATATAATCATATGGAAATGCCTTAAAATGAGTTTTGAAAAGGTGACCCTACAGGTGGCAGAATGGAATTGCACAGTGATGACATCAGGAGTGGAGGAAGCTGGCAGAAGTGCACTGCATTGCCAGTACTTGTAGTATAATATTGGCATATAAATAAACATTGTAAATATCTAGCATTCAAAACCCCAATATGTTTGCAATGCTCTGGAGGACTCTCTAATGTAAAAGGTTAAATTAAATGTACATTGATGATATAAGTATCCTTGTAGCCTATTTGTTCATGAGGTTAAGGTGATCTTATCAGATTGGACACACTGGTGATGCTGAAAAAGCTCCGCAGTGTTTTAATGCGTCGTCAACGCTTCGATCTATTCAGATCTTCATCAGGACATATACATGGGGACTTCTTCCTCACAAACACTGCTCAACTGAATGGGGGCAGATTTAGCTGATCAAACCCCTTTTCCCCAACATTTATAAAACATATTGATTGTATAGGAGAATGCCAAATTATAACATAAGTACAGGTTCTTCAAATGATTTGAATATAGCCGGCATTTAAAATGATCTGTTTTCCTGCCTAGGAAGTGATTTTTTTTTTTACATTCTAATCTCTCAGGATCGTGACAGCCCTAATTGAGAGGCATAGTTTCCGTTTAATAAAGCTCATATTCCGCCTGGGAAAAAAAACACACCACATGCGTTCCTCCCGCGTTACCCCAGGTGTCGGGGTATACGACTGAGGTGTGTGCATGCTTGTACACGTTACACATCCCCAGGAGAGTCCACTCGCCCTCTCACCAGCAGTGTTGCCAGATTCTGTGAGAGAAACAAGCAACCAGTTCTAGGAAAACCAGTCCAAAAAAAAAGCGACAATGGGGCAAATGAGCACTTTAACATATGCATCAGCTATTTGAAAATAGCAGATCTACAAGCTCACAACGCGTCGCGATACGATCGGCTATTTTCAAATAAAATCTTGCGGGGACATTATAATAAGCAGATCTGGCAACCCTGCTCACCAGGGAAAGAAGGGAAAGAAGGTTCATGCAGAGAGGAGGATACTTTCCAGCGAAGCAATGAGGCTGTAACCACAGAACTCCTTCCTCTGCTGAGCCGTGCCAGTGCTGTCATATCCCATATACTGTACTGTATATTAAGCGGGGGAAACGGTGGGGTTAAACAAAACACTGCCTGCGAAGCACAGGCATCTTCTAAGAATTTCTGCGATTTTGCCATCCTCCGAGTCACTTCATTAATCAGTCCCCCAGCTCTCACCCACTCGCCCACTGTAAATAATTCAAAGTGAGAGAATGAATGGGGAGCACACAACTTTAAACACATTTTGATACAAATTTTGGACCGAAAGTGTATTACATTTGACCCGTCAACACATGTCCGTCACATGGGAGTGCTACACAGGACAGATTCCATCTTCATAGGATTTTTTTACTTCTGCCCAAATTGCTTAATTAGTTGTGTGTGATTGAAGCTATTTTGGAGAAACGAAAAAAAAAAAAGATAAAAAAATATGTTTTGAATTTGATCATTTCCATAGTTCCGTGGTTAGAGCACTGGTCTTCTAAATCAGGGGTCATGATGTCAAATCTCTCTGAATCTTTGGGGAGGCCGTAGCTGAGTGGTAGACAGGCTGTCTATTAATCATAAGGTTCACCCCCTGGCCAGCCTAGTCTATGTGTCCCTGAGTCTATGTGTCTTCTTCCCTTCACTTTCTTTTTCACTTGAGGGCGCACTGCCAACATAAACCTTGGTTATAGTCAATATGCATAAAGAGATATCTCCAATTCTGACTCCAAATTAACATAAGCATCATTAAAGACAGGAATGCCATGTGATACAAACTGTACAGCAATGGTTCTCAAACGTTTTAGCTTGAGAACCAAAAGAGAAATTTAGTCTCTCTCTGGGACCCAAACTTACAAAAATATATGATGAATTAACCACTTAAGCCCTATTGAATAGTGAAAATATCTGAACTACAATGCTTGTATATCTGGTATCTTCACTTTTTTTTATTATAAATGTTGAACTAAAAAGAAAGAAAGTAATAAAGAAAGAAAAAAATATCAGAAAATCTTTGTACAACAAATAGTACGAAACATAAAAAAGAAAATGGGATATTTACTTGCGATCCCTAAAAATACTGTACAGCCCAAACACTACTGTACAGTAACTCAAACTGTGCTGTCAACTGACTGTCACATCTGTGTCTTGTCTCTGTCTTCCTGCGTTGTCTTATAAGCAAAGTCTAACTCTCACAGAGCATGAAAGAAGTGACTGAATTACAAAAACATATATTTCTGGATTCCTCCTTCTAGAGACCAACACAGAAGGCCAGTCCACAGCGCTCATCGTCTGAGCCCAGACAACGAGCTGTCGCAGCCTGATGATGTCACAAAGAAAGGACAAACACCATACTCCAGACTCCGGGGAGGTTTCTGAGGCAAGGATTTTCAACTGGACAAATCTGGTACTGCAAGTTTGGGCCGGTTTGGGCCTAGAACATGAACGAGTGAAAAGGGCTCGACCAATGGGCTCGACTCGTGGACTTGCGCATGGAGGTACTTCGGGACCTAGGACACTACTGCACATGCTAATGGGCCCATGATGTCATCAAGCCAGAGGGCCCAAACTTGGACGTAGGGTGCCCCTAGCGACATATGCTCTGGGTGAGCAACTTTCATTGAAATGAATGGGCATCGATTTACTTAACTTGAGTATTTAATGTTTTTTATAGGCCTACTTATTTTTTGTCTTACTTCTCCACAGGCAAATATTGTACTTTTTTTACTCCACTTCACCCCTTGCATCCTCAGGGAATACTACAACAGCACCATAGAGAGCGTCCTGACAAGTGGCACCTGCTCGATGTGGGAACATACCCAACGCCCTCGGCTGCAACGCTCTGCAGAGAGCGGTGAGGACAGCTCAGCCATCGTAGGAGGTGAGCTGCCCTCCCTCCATCAGAGACAATCTGCAGCCAAGGCTGAGAGTGTCATCAAGGACACACATCACCCCAGCCACAGCCCGTTCACACCACTGCTGCGCCCTTGACCTGGCAAGCGATACCAGAGTATCAAGAGCCATAACAAGAGACTGTTTAATCTAGGAAGTATACGAACTGACTGTTGAACAAAACCTAAGCCTGTCGCCTGTGCCTTCATGGACTTGCACTATTACTAAATGCACTAACGTATTATTTAGGACATATTTTAATCTACATGATACTGATTTTATCATGAACTTTTTAATGCTCATTGTATTCTCCCTGTTTTTTACTTGTGTCTGGGTAGCTCAGTCACTAGATCTTTTGCTTTTGGACGACAAGGTCATGGGTTTGAACCCGGGCATCGCCAACTCAGCATATGAGTAGCGTGGCATATTGTGCGGTAAGTACTGGGAGCTGATGGCAGGTGTTGCGCTCCACCTCAGCAATCCATCTCCCAGGGGTCTAGCGCATCGAAACTGGGAAAGACTCCCTCGTTCTCGGGTGATACCGACAATAAGCCTCTCTGTACTTTTACTTTCTTTTCTCTTTTACTCTTTTAAAGTACAAAAGTAAAATAAATAAATAAGAATTTCACATCACTTTTATCTGCGTTAAGTTTAATTGATTGATTGATTGATACATTCCCACACACATAATTTAGGATTAACCCATTAAGACCAGGGAACGCATGAATCTGTGCCATTTTAGATTTCTTTGGCTATTCAAAAATAGCAGATCTACAAGAAGTGCCGTGCTATGAGCTTGTAGATCTGCTAGCTTTTGAAAAATCTTGAAAAATGTGTGCAAAACTTTGAATACATGTAGACATTTGTAGAATCGGCCTCAGGCTTAAAAGGGTTAACAGCTGAATGCCATATTCCAGCGGGACGACTCTTATCAGCTGGCAGCACAAAGTCTGAATGGTGATCTCTGGACCTTTACCTGCTGAAAGGGGCTTCGGGGACAGCATGAACATTTCTCTACATGTCTGCTTCCATACCTCTGTATATGTGTGAGTTTGTGAGTGAGATGGCTGCTTGAAAGTTTGCCTGTGTGTGTGTTCCTGTGTGCGAGTGCCTCCGTGTACTGTATTTGTCGAGTGTGTGTGTGTGTGTGTGTGTGTGTGTGTGTGTGTGTGTGTGTGTGTGTGTGTGTGTGTGTGTGTGTGTGTGTGTGTGTGTGTGTGTGTGTGTGTGTGTGTGTGTGTGTGTGTGTGTGTGTGTGTGTGTGTGTGTGTGTCAGGATCAGGATACAGTATTTACTACCAGGATGAGGGGTAGAGGAGTGGCCAGTACAGTACACAGCACTACTCGGTAGAACTTGGGAAAGCAAACACCTGCTTCAACAAACTCCCTATATTAGTCTCTTATCTGGCTTCCACTGTGGCGGTGTTCAGTGTGTGAGCATGGATCCATGCATGGCGGACAGACACTGAACGAAACACGCGGCGTTCTGAGCCCCGGGACCAGGATGAGTCCATGCCCAACGGGTGAGTCTTTAGCACATTTGTGTCACTTTTTTTATTTGAGCTAAAAAGCATTATTTTACACTTTGGCTATTCAAAAATAGCAGATTTACAAGCTCATAGCGCGGCATCGAGTGCCGCGCTATGAGCTTGTAGATCTGCTATTTTTGAAAAATCGTGAAAATGTGTGAAAATCTTTGAATATATATTATTTGTTTTTCAGAATACTGTTGGGATTTAGAAGACATTTGTAGAATCGGCCTCAGGTCTTAATGGCTTAACCCATTCAATCCGTGAAAGCATCTGTGTCATTTTAGATTTGAGCTATATACAGTTGCTGTAGGGCAGAAACCTGTATCTTCATGATTCAACTTTTATTATTTTTTTCATGTAAATTAATGCTCTACTTCATCATACAAGGGTGTCGCACAAAAGTAGTGAAAATATTCAGATTTTTTTTTTAGAAAACGTAGGATTTTTAAGGTATTTTTAGAATGGGCCTCAGATCTAAATGGCTTAACATCTCTTCTCTCCCTCCTCCTACATTCCTGTTTCTTTCTCATTCATTTATAAGTCCTATTCGCTCTTCATGGACCCGTCACACATTTTCAGGTCGGGATACCAATTTCACCCAATCAGGAGAAAGAACTCATACAGGATACAGGATAAACAACTGGAAACTGGAAGTGATGAAACAAAGAAGTGAGCAGAACTGAAACAGTATAAAATTGAAGCAGATTATCTTTTCTGTCCTGATTGGATACAATTGGTGTCCTGACTAGGGATGGGACGTTATGAAAATCATGTCACGATTATTGTGGTGAAAATAATTGCGATTAGCGATTAGCGATATAACGATATCGCGATAAATATGCTTAGAACTTAAAATGCCAAATGCCACATACGATTATTGTGAGCGTTGTTTTATCACGATAAACAATAATAACGATAATCGTCCTCCTGTCTTTGATTTAAATAAAGTAGCAGGTTTTATTATTGGCGATGAATCACCACTGGAAAGACCAAATTGGTTTGGTATTGCCAGATTTTCGGCTCCATATTTCAACATTAAGGGTCACAACAAACTTGGTTTCTGCCTGTGCGGTGGGTTCTGCGAATGCTTTTCAATGGGAACGGAGCAGTTTGTTGCCATTCGCGAATTTCCGCAAAAAATCAATCTGTTCCCATTGAAAAGCACTGGCAGAATCCACCGCATAGGCAGAATTCATGTTCGGTGTGACCACACCCTAAAGGAATTAATATAATAGCCTAGGCCTACTTCAACCCCCAAGATTACCTGTTTTCCTATCAATTACTCACCCTGAGAAACCTGTTTTGTTCCATTCCTTTACAGTGAAGGGGGAATTCAAAAAAAGAGAGTAGAGCACTTGATGAATTGGAAAAGATAGGGGTCCTCTGATTAACAACAGCTAAATTACACGAAAAAAAACTGTTTATAAACTCCAACACAGCTCTCAGAGTATAATCCCAAGTGTTTTGTATCCAGTCATATCCTCATGACTTCAAAAACACCAGTCTGAAACTGACATTTATACTTTTAAATCACTTCCGGTGTAACCTGTCTCATGCATGAGCGAGGTATGCGCCTGGGCATGCCCATGGGGTTCAACATTTAGCTCTAACGGTTCAAGACAAACTGGTTTCACATACAGTAACACACACTCACTCACTCACACACACACACTCACACAGGCACGTGTTGTGCTGGATACAAGACACCTGGGATTATACTCTGAGAGCTGTGTTGGAGATTACAAACACATTTTGCTATAGTTTTGCTGTTGCTCATCAATGGAGCCCTATTTATGTTTTTATTTTTATCAAGTATCGACTACTTTCTTCTCTTGTTTTTGGATTTCTTCATTCACCGTAAAGGAATGCGACAAAAACTAAAATTCTCCTTGTATCCAAGGCTTCACATGGTGAGTAATTGATAGGAAAAGGGTCATTTTGGGGGTGAAGTGTTCCTTTAAGTCATACTTTGGGACCAGAGTAATATTGTGTGGACTGTGTGTGGATGTTACACCGGGCCCTGCCATTGATTTATTATCAACTAACTACCTGTCATTGTAGATCAAAAATGTACTGTTGCAATTGTTACATGGCATTGAGGCACACAGGTCACCACTACTCAGTTAAATCTCGAGTGTTTAGCCACTTAAATACACCTTTTAAATGTAGCTTTATAACAGATTCTTATTTACAATTGTGGTCTAGCAACTTTTAATTAATACTTTATTGTTCAGATTCACACTACAGCAAATCTCTTTGCCGAAAATCACCGACCTCACAGCGCAATGCGACATGTTGTGAGCTTGTATTTAGGCTATTACCCCAGCGTGGGGTTAATGTGGCTAACTCTGAGATTTGAACTAACACTGAGGATTTTACAGTGTACAAAGATGCCACAGCTGAGGTTTGTGGTTTTTATCATTAGTTGTCGTTAGTTATTTTCCTTGGGAAATTCTATAGCAAGGAGACAAAATGAGTGAAGCACCACCAGCTTGACGTTGCTTGTGCATTTAGACTAGACTAGAGTATCAAAAGTGATTATTACCAATGCTGTAAAAACTGCATGGCTGTCCTGATGGCTCGATCAGGCAGAAGCTCTATTTTGTCCATGAGGTCACAACCTTATGTACTAGAATCTATTGCAAAAGGTTGTGACTTCATGGGTTGCCTCATAACCAGTGGTGGAAAAAGTAAAAAAAAATGTGACTTGAGTAAAAGTACAAAAGTATTGGCATCAAAATACACTTAAAAGTTAAGTACTAAAATGTTTTGAAAATAGCAGATCTACAAGCTCGCGATGCAACGCGTTGTGAGCTTGTAGATCGGCTTTTTTCAAATAGCCTGTGTATAAAATAGGCCTAAAAAGTGGTTAATGTATGTTTAATAAGATAATACTTTATATCTGCAACTAGTAACTAAACTTTTCAAACAATTGTAGTGGAGTAAAAGTACAATATTTGCCTCTGAGATGTAGTGGAGTAGAAGTAAAAGTACTCCAGGAAAGTAAAAATACTTTAAAAAAAAAAGTACAGTACTGGAGTAAATGTACTTAGTTAATTTACACCTCTGCTCCCTGAAACATGACTCGTGACAGACGACCGTCATGTTATCCATGGCTACACATAACCTACTTTCATGTCAACAATCCACTGGCTGAGATGAGAAACCACTTGACATGACAATGGGATCAATGTCAAGTACTATGTAAATGTCCCCAAGACATCAAAGCACACATGCTCCAAGTTCCCACACATTACCAACACCCTGATAACAAAAACTCCCATATGAAGAACAACAATGTGCAAACGCAGCAGCGCGCTATCTACACCGTGCTGATTTCAGTACATAGAACTACTGTATACAAACAGAACAGTAACCTTGAAATACATTTGTAAATGTGCTGCAACTTTTAAAGCTATCCTTATACTTAGGCGTGTGTGTGTGTGTGTGTGTGTGTGTGTGTGTGTGTGTGTGTGTGTGTGTGTGTGTGTGTGTGTGTGTGTGTATTTATTTTTACAGCAAAAGCACACTTCTTTCTATATGTACAAACATGTCTTAGTTTTGATTGTTTTACACTTGCTTTGGTAATGTAAACATAGGTGTCCCCATGCCAATGAAGCCCCTTTGAATTGAAGTGTAATCTATGTTGCCCTCTAGTGGACAGCATTGTGCCACTACACCTGACAGACCAGGTTCAGCAACTTATGAATAGCAAACAGGCTGCAATATGTAATTGTGAACAATGTCTGTAGTGCTTGTAATCCATCAGCTGCTGTGGCTCCTAGGACAGTGGTTCTCAACATGTGGGTTGGGACCCCCAGGGGGGTCCCCACATGATTTTGGGGGGGTACCCAGATGACAGTAAAGTGACAATTTAAGGACTTTTTAAATACCTAAAAAATGAAGACCATTATAGCATCAAAAATAATCAACAAACTCTAAATAAAAAACTTGTCAATTGTCAAATAATATATATAGCTGTTGCGAGGCCTTGTGATTTAGATCAGCTATTTTCACATCTGTGGAACAGAGCCAAACTAAATGTAATGCCTCAACTCCTACAATTCCAAGTGCTTGTCAGGGTAGCGGGTTCCCTGTTCAAATAGGATTATTTTGGGGGGTCCCCCTTTCAAATATGATTATTTTGGGGGGTCCCTAGTTCAAATATGATTATTTTGGGGGGTCCCCAGTTCAAATATGATTATTTTGGGGGGTCCCCAGTTCAAATATGATTATTTTGGGGGGTCACTGCCTCAAAAGGTTGAGAACCACTGAACTAGACTCCTAGGATACAGAACAGTTGGTTTCTTGCCAATCCATGGTCAGCAAAGAGGACACATGCATTATCATGATGAAGTGGCAATGTGTTAACCTCTCCACTATTACTGTGTGTTCATGGTGTGTTTTGTTGTCTAGTTGTTTAGATGGAACTGCCTTTCAATGGCTTTGAGCTGACCTTCATCATCATTGCCTTCGTGGTCTTCTCCATTTACAGTGTGGCCTCTGTCTGCATCAAACCAGAGTCACCAGACACAGACTCACCAGACACAGCATCACAGACAGGTAACACACACACACACACGCGCACACGCACACGCACACACACACACACACACACACACACACACACACACACACACACACACACACACACACACACACACACACACACACACAGCCCTGCTAGAACACTAGAACTCTCCTATAGGACCACAGAAACAGTCTGTCAGAAACATGGGAACACAGACAGCACCCTACAACCTACAACCATACACGCCATGATGCCATGATGGATGCATGGATTAAAGCAGCGGTGTGTTCTACCGTGTTACGCTATATACGTAGTGTGACCTGCAGAATGTAGAATGTATGAAGCCATCCGTCCGAGGAAGCGTATCTGATACGCAGGAGGAGGATGTACACTTCAGTTCAAACAGCCTTTTTCATGTGATAATGTGGCGTCTGATGTGCAGGCTTATGTGTGGCTATTGTCTTGAGGTGATAATGACCGGCGGCCATTGGAGTTTTCAAAGTAATTCACACATTAACTACTTAACAATAGAGCGGTTATTTCATTTGCGTGTAAATGCGCTTGCCGTGCGTGTGGGAGGGAATAATTATAGTGTGCCCTCCGAAAAAACCTAGAACACACCACTGGATTAAAGCAAAATACAATCTCACGACTGAAATATTTTGATAGGCCTGGTCCTAATCTGTGATTTGTGAAACAGTGTGAAAGGAGCCCCCCCCCACACACACACACACACACTAGCACTGTGTTTCCTAAAGCATAATCACAATGTACAGTACAGTTATGTACAGTTATGATATTTTAGTAATAATGTTCTAAACCTATGTTTGTGCTGTTCTACATACAGCCAACCAGTTGAAGAAATCCCAGATTGAGGATTTAACCCATACTTTTTTTTTTTAAATATCCCTGGAACATAATATTTTGAGATGGGGGTCCGCGGCCAAATACATATCATTTTGGGTGGTCCTTGACATGAAAACGTTTGAGCACCACTGATATAAATAGCGACATAAGTTCTTCAGCAAACTGGATTTAGAAGGCATTTGTAGAATCCCCAAGAAGCAAAGATTTGAGTTACAAATGTTTGCTTTAAAAAATAATATATACTCAAAAGACTTGCACACATTTTCACGATTTTACAAAAAATAGCAGATCTACAAGCTCGTAGCTTGTATATCTGCTATTTTTGAATAGCCAAATAAATCTTAAAATGATACAGATGCGTTCCCGGTCTAAATGGATTAAACATAACATAATAACCAACGTGCGACATGTTGTGAGCTTGTATTTTTGGGTGCATTACATGATTTTTCCATGGAATCCAACTGGCTGAAACTTTAATCCATGTGGATGCATGTTCTGTGTGTTCTGTTTCAGACAAATGTGCCCATGGAGCAAAGAGGAGACAGAAGGGCTGTGACAGAAAACAGAGAGTGATCATCGCACAAGCCAAACACATGCCGTGAAGTAACAGCAATCTGTCAGATGTACTGTCTGACATATTATCACAGTCAATAATATTAGGATTTATAATACTACGTATTGTAATGTCCGATCCAGAACCAACTCTAACCATGCTGCTCTGGGATTAAATCCAGACTAAAGAGGCCTTTAAAGACTGTCTCCCTCACAGGAGACACTGTCTGTCTGTCTCTGTAGGACCCCTCGTCTCTGCTTTAATGAGCTGAACAATGCATGTCAATGGGCTATGGATTGCCCACTCCACTGTGTGGACATTTGGCTGTTTACTTTTTTTTACATGTATTTTAAGAATACTACTTTATGTATTGGCTTATACTTAAGGTTCCACATGTTCAGTGACTCTGAACTGGGAAAGCAACTCAGACAAAAAAAATAACCTGCTCTCAAATCTCCCTACCTCACTATGTAACTGTTTTTAACTTACTCGTTTTCTGTTTAGGTTACATTTAGTTGTTTCTGTGTTTTATATCTGTATGGGTATTCAATTAATTGTGTATTGTTGTGTGTGTAATCTCAACAGCATTGCAAATGGTTGCAAACCTCAATGCTCTTTTCGAGAATAAATAATGGTTTCAGTCAATCAATTTATGCATAATACATTTTGTAGCATCTTGGGAACACATTACTACTGCTGTGGCAGCCGCATCACCTACAGTCTTCACAGAGTATCACATGTATAATTGACTAGTTCAGCTTTTAGACAACACTCTAATCCAGAGTGCTTTCACTACCTTGCTTAGGGACACTTTGAAAGGAAACTCTGGCTGTGGCAGGAATTGAACCGGACATCTTTTTTTATGAACTTATTATACTGTAACATGAAGACCACAGTGCCATTGCATCTATTCTGTATTGAACCCACCAGGAAATGTACAGAGGAAAGGGAATCCTGGACCACTGAAAGATAAAGGGGGTGACAGAAAATAGCAACTTGTTGGATAACTTCCAAATTTCTTTTACAATATTTTTCATTAACCTCTTTTTTGGCGTGTGGTCATGCCCGTTATAGGCCAAAAATGTTAAAACTTGTTCAATAACTCTCAAAATGTTACAAACACAGCATAATTACAAGCTTGTTGATCGGCTATTTCCACTATTTTTGGCAACACTGTTGTACGAAGACTTAAATAATAGGGATGTCCGATATTATCGGCCTCCCGATATTATCGGCCGATATTAGCATAAAAATTGATATCGGGAAAATATCGGTATCGGTTTTTGAAAAAAAAAAAATTTTTTTTTTTTTTTTTTTTGCTTTATAAATAAGTTACAGGAGTTCTTACTGTATATGGTGTGTGTGATATGAAATTTGAGCTTACCCTAATCACAATAATCCCCGCATATATCGGTATCGGTTGATATCGGTATCGGTAATTAAGAGTTGGACAATATCGGTATATCGGTTATCGGTAAAAAAGCCAATATCGGACAACCCTATTAAATAAGAATAAAACAGAGCTTACATTTTACTGAGAAACATAAAAAACATGGCAGTAGAAACAGACTAGAGAAAAAACTAAAGCAACCACAAGAAGAATGGCGTGCATAGTGTGTGTGTGTGTGTGTGTGTGTGTGTGTGTGTGTGTGTGTGTGTGTGCGCGCGCGTGCGTGTGTGTCCGGGATGGTACGGATTTGCGCTAAACGTTGTGACTTTTGCCCCCTAAAGCCCCTTTCAGGGTGACATCCCGGGGGGTTAGGGTCACCCTCTATTCAGCCTGCCCCCCGACCTCTCGGCCGTCCGTCACCCCGCCGCAGCCAGCCGTCTAGTAGCCTATAGTCGGCACAAAACCACACCACTATGCCACCACCACCAAAGAGCCAAAACATGAGCCCTCGACTGCAGACAGATGCTTATCTGTGATTCTGTCTCTTTGGGGAGAACGACCCAATGCAAAGCAGCTATTCTGACTGGTGTGGTGAATGGCCAGGTATGTTGGGTGTGTGTGTGTATTACGTGTGTGCGAGTGTGTTCATGTGCATATGAGTCCATTGGAGAGTGTGTATGGGCCAAGATGTAGATAAAGGGTCTTAAGAGTCATTAGGGCCCCGGCGGTCTGTGGCCCCCCCCTCATTATCACTGATGGCCCACTTGGCCCACACAACAGGGGCGTCATTACACTGACCATAGAGAACAAACTGGCCCATCAGATCACAATAAACACTCGTACACACACGTGCACACGCCCACCACATTTCTATGCGCACGCACACACACACACACACACATCTACACCCAGTACAGAGACTAACGACCCACATGCATACCCGCTCCCCTCATTCTGTGTCAAAACCCAGGGTTTGGTATCACTCCACTCTTGAGAGTGATGTCGAACAAGTGGTGTAATGCACACTGGCAGCTACCAGAGATACAAAATGTCAAAGCAACGCTGCATATCTGTAGCCCAAATGTTTTGGAACGCAATCGTTTTCTCATAAAGCGTCCAACGAGTGAGAAAAATATATAGGCTTGGGTTAAAAAGAACAGGGAACTGGCTGATGGAAATAATTCTTTTTTTCCCACCCATTACAAGCAGAGAGTTGTGTGGAGAGAGAAGGTGAGTGGAAATGGTTAAACAACACGTGGTCATTTTGTAGCTTTTGTAGCAGCTACAGTACAGGACATACATCAGGCACTAAAGTTTGGGTCGTGTGGAGAAACCAAATTTGTCTCTGTGTACAGTGTCTACTGCAGCTGAGTTTGTGCTGGTTAAAACGTTCACAAACCCACGTGTGCTCCAGCTGGTTGTGCACAGACAGACAGACAGACATATTTTTTTAAAGCGAACATTTGCAACTCAAATCTTTGCTTCTGGGGGTCCCTGGAACAAAATATTTGACAAATGTTCGCTTTAAAATATATTTACTTAAAGGTTCGCAAAAATGTTCTCACACTCGCCGCACTGTGAGAACTTGTATATCTGCTATTTTTGAATAGCCAAAGAAATCTAAAATGCCACGAGATGCGTTCCCCGGATTGATGGGTTAACCACATGAACCACCTAGCATTCTTCTTCCGGGTTAGAATATTCAGCAAAAAATCTAAGCTTACAGTGCGTCTCACGCTGTGAGCTTGTAGATCGGGCTATTTTGGGCAAAGCCAAATTAGCAAAGCAGCCCATTCAGCATTCAGCGGAACATCTGTTTTGTGTGCGACGCATTGTGTGGCTGTAAGGCTGTTCTCAGCAGAGAGATGGGGTGTAGAGGGAAATACTAGCAGCAATATAGACCCCTGGGGGACTCAATGAAGTATACAGCGTGTGTGTGTGTGTGTGTGTGTGTGTGTGTGTGTGTGTGTGTGTGTGTGTGTGTGTGTGTGTGTGTGTGTGTGTGTGTGTGTGTGTGTGTGTCATCAGGAAGGAAGTGGTTTATCTGTGGCCTGATCCGACCTGGAGAGCAGATGATGATGACAGTGGAATAGAGAGGAAGTGAACGGAAGCAGGAAGAAGCTTCCTCCGATGTCGTAAAGATCACAGCTACTGGAAGACAAGGACACACACCCACCCACCCACACACACACCCACTCACACTTCCAATAATAAACGATGCTGAGTTCTTGTCATTGGAGAGCGTTGGATACTGCTTTCTCGCAGTGGGATAACAAAGATACAGCACTTTCTATCGCCGCATCTCTTGGCTCGCCTAATCCCAATCCGGCAGCCCAGAAAATCTGTTTTGAGAGATTACCCTAATCCTAACGACGAAAGAAAGTATCAGCTTATCTTTATAATAGACTTTTTACACCAGCCCTGTAGTTCTATATTCTCCTTTATTTAATACACATTTGGAGCTTGCAGATTGGCTACAACATAGTATACAGGGCTTAAGTGGTTAAATACTCAACAGTCAATCAAGTGTCCTCGGAAGCTTGTAATGCTAATAAAATATTTCTTAGATCGATGTACATATTGGCCATTTGAAAATAGCCGATCTACAAGCTCACAATGCGTCGCATCTGCTATTTTCAAAAGATTTGCATGCATTTGAAAACTTGTGAAATGGGACATTCTGCATAATGAGTACTTTTACTTTTGTACATTAAGTATACTTTGACACCAATACTTTTGTACTTTTACTCAAGTACATTTTGAATTCCGGACTTTTAAGAAAGTAAGAAATGTGAGTACTTTTTCCACCACTGGTCAGGGTTAGGGTTGGTGTATCATTTCAGTACTTGAGGTATTGAGATGATGATACACATATCAATAGCAGCTGAGTGAGCAGGTAGTAATGTGTTGCTCAAGGACACTGTGGCACCTTACAATGGCACTTCTGGTGAAGTGCTATCATTTTGTCAGCTGAGGAATGAAGTTAATTTTATTTGACCTAACATTAATTATAAAATCATAAAACTTCCTCAGTAGTAAAAATTATTGTCTAGATTCACTTGCGGTGTTAATACTGGCTGATTGTACCACACAATCTCACACACCATTCATGTCTACCAAATGCTTGAGGGTCTGCTTTGAGATACCAGCCAGGCCTCTTTGGATGTATGTGTGGGGGGCAGGTGGTATTTGGTGTGTGTGTGTGTGTGTGTGTGTGTGTGTGTGTGTGTGTCCTTTCGTAGGGAGTATTTGAGGAGGATGGCTAATCCCGGTAAGGACATATAATCCCTGGCAGAGCAAATATTACAACATGCTTCACAGAAACCAGAAATCTTCTGAGGAATGCCTACTGAACGACGCCTGAAACCGTTTTATTTTTTAATTATTATTTGAATGATTATCTGTCACACGCTCAAGCTTGTAGATCTGCTGTTTTCACTACTTTTGTGTGACACTCTTGTATGATGAAGTAGGGCATCAATTTATGAAAAAAAATACAATTTGAAACATGGAAATATGAGGTTTCTGCCCGACAGCAACAATTTGTGCTTGTTTTCACGCTATGTTGCACCACGAAAATAGCCGATCTACAAGCACGAGAGAGAGAGAGAGAGAGAGAGAGAGAGAGGAAAACTGGCACCAGTGGTGGTAGCCAAGGATACCAGGTGTTCTGAATGACAATTGGTTGACAATTAGCATATGCAAATGAGGAAACAATAAATACAAGTTTTAAAAGACAATGGCAGCCAGTCTGCAAACTGTATCTCCACAGATTCAACCACATACCTTGCCTGAGTGTTTGCGGCTGCATTAATGTGTGTGCATTAAGTTTGTTGGTGTGTGTGTGTGTGTGTGTGGGCCAAATCCACGAGGAATCTGTGCCATTCCAAGCAACATTTCTGCAAACATCATAAAGCAATAAAAACCTTTCCAAGGACATATTGACTTGTGCAGTATGCACACACACACGTGCGCGAGCACACAAACACACACTCACACACACACACACACACACACACACACACACACACACACGCACGCACACAACACACACACACAACTCAAATACACAACAGCAGACTTCTCCCTCTCTCAGACTCTGACCCTCTTTTCTCTCTGTCGATCTTTCTCTCTATCTCGATTCAATTCAATTCTCTCTCTCTCTCTCTCTCTCTCTTGGAACCAAAGTGAATTGACAGTGCGGATGGATGCTTGTTCAAAGTCTCAGCAGCCATTTTGCGGCCCTGTGCTCCATTAGCGCCCTGCTGTTCCTCTAATCCTCATTCACATGTAATGGCCGACATTTCATCTTAATGTGTTAATTCATTAGGCTGGGCCCAGCTGAATGGAGCCACCCAGGCCTCAGAGACAGACCGTTAGCACTCACCCTAATGATCCACAGCCTGTCATCTCACTACCTGGTAAGGGTGCTACAGTTAATAAATAATTGATACTTAAATAAAATGATCGATTGATAATCCATCCCTATTTTGGGCATGTTATTATAGGTGAAAGGTTTCAAGAAAGGAAAAAAAGGAAAAAAAAGTGAAAATAGATGTACAATGCCCAACACTTCGCAACGCGCCTCGTAATGAGTTTATACAATGGCTATTTTAACTATTTTTGCATGCCACCATTGTGCAATGAAGTATAAAATAACATTTAAGTAGTTAATCAATTTGTTGATCTATAAAAAATAATATATATATATAAAATGTGCTTCTCGGTTATTTGATTAATTGAAAAAGTAATCGATAGAATAATCACAAATAAAATAATCAAAAGTTACAGCCCTGGTGCCTGGTTTACTACAACAAAGACTGCCAAAATGTATCAGTCATTTTCAACTAGATTCAAAACCGCAACATCACAATGAAGTACTTGATAATGTTGATGACCAAGGTACCAGGACCACCCAGGGCAAAGACACACACTTTCTACAACAAAAACCTGCATCATATTCTGCAATTGATCCGTTTTGGGGGGAAGCTTCAATGTGGCATGTGATAAAAGAACACACACACACACACACACACACACACACACACACACACACACACACACACACACACACCAGTAGCAGCAAACAATGTTCCAGACAGTTACATTTCTTCAGAGACAGAGCCAGACTATCGTTAAGCATCGCTGGGCTGCAGTCAGGAGGACCCCCACCCTAAACCCCCAGCCCAGATGTGTGTCCCCACGGTGCGGGGGCAGGGTCTTTTTTTTTTTTTTACAGGAGGACAAGAGAATTAAGCTTCTGTCTGTCTATTTGAGCAACTGCTACAATATGGAACATCGGGGGAGACAAGTCCCCCCCTCCGCCCCAAAGTTCAACACAGGCCATTCACTCTGTCTTCAATCATTCTAAAGTCCAACTAGAAGCTGTTTAATTACTGAATGGGACGAGAAAAAAGAAAGGAAGACTCAAGTGACAAGTGAATTATTCTGTCACACTCATTACGAGTGGTGACACAGTGTGTCCGTCTGTGTGTGTGTCGTGTGCACATTTTCTTGGGCACTTAAGCCCACTTACTTTGATGTACAGCGAATAGCGAAAATAGCCGATCTCCAAGCTCACAAGCCGTTGCAATATTGGTAGGGTTGCCAATTTCATCCGGTCAGGAGAGAGAACCAATTACCAGCTTCAATCATATTAGTGTTCCAGTTCCATATTTTGTCAGCTATTTTTTTCCTATTTCAATTGTTTATCCTGCATCCTGTATGAGTTCTATCTCCTGATTGGATAAAATGACTGGAAAATGTATTTTCCTGAAAATGTATTGTCCTGTTTACTAAAGAGCTGGAGAGACGGGGAGACCCCTGTTAACGAACAGAAATGCAGGGGTCTTCGGGCAAAGGACCCCTTAGCTGAGATAGAGATGATGCAGGGACCCCCATGCAACTTGATACGACATACGAGGCTTGAGACTTGATAAGAAGCTAGTTACCATATTCAGCTGGTTGTCTCAACAATGTTTGTTTGTTGAGATTTGAGAATAGCTTGAGAAGTATTCTACAGGTGTTTCATTTTAAATGCCTTTGGGCTGCCTCCAAAGAGATGCCGCAGATTTGATGGCCTCATAGATTAGTTTGACAGCACTATCATCAGTGTTGTGTCAATTAAATGTGTTTTGTTTCTTTGTTTGTTTGTTTCTTTGCAAATTATCTTTGCTAACATGTTTGATTCATGCTGTGTATTTCAAGACATTTCGTTTTTTATTTTATTTATTATTATTAATTTTTTGGGGGGGGGGGTTATCACACAAAAACTGGCCACCCCTTCTGTAGTAACTCTGTGGATCCCCTTGGGGTCACGGACCCCCTGTTTAAGACCTATGCAGTGGTTCTTTTTTATATATTTATGTCAAGTATCCCCAAATTAATATGTATTCAGCCGTAGACACCCATCTGAAGACATTCATGTGCCAGGAACCCCCATACAAGATGTATATAGTTAAATGTTTGGAAAATATTCCAAAGTTGTCACATGTTATGAGCTTGTACATCAGCTATTTTCAAATAATCAATGTATAGGTTTAAAGTGGTTAAACAGATTTTGATGCTATATTAACATTTTCTGGGGACCTCTTGGAACGCCCTCAAGGACCCCACTGTGAAAACCACTACTGCTCTACACAGCAATGATATCATAACATGGAGCTTTTTAACACTTATTCTAACAAAAGAATATCACTTCCACATCCTTTAATGTGGCTAACCAGACTCAAACACTCTGCTACTACGGCCGATAGAACGCACAACTCTCTCTTTCTCCCTTACTATCACACACTCGGTCGGACGGGCGCACACAGAAAGGCCCGTGGCGTACACAGACTGCGCACACACACATAAAACGAGGCTGTAAAGTGTGCACGTTGGTGGCAGTTGGAGGGCAGGTGGGGGTGGGTGAGTCCCTTCCTGTCACTTGAAGTACTTTTCTACATGTGGGGTCAATATGTGCAGTGCGGCAGTATGAGTGTGCATGTGTGTGTCCCTTCTTTTGTGTGGGTGCGTGTGTGTGTGTGTGTGTGTGTGTGTGTGTGTGTGTGTGTGTGTGTGTGTGTGTCAGTGTCGGGGGTTGAGGTGAAGCCCCCCGCCCCCTCTCCCTCCCTCCCACCCACTAAAAGGCAGTATAAAGGAGATGGGGGGAGACACTCACACAAGAGACACATCTTTGTCACTTTGCTCTCAAACTCTGAGACAATCACCCAGGACACACACACACACAGTCTCTCACTGGACTCACTGGACACACACAGAGCTCTCTGGCATTCCTCACACAGACAGACACTGTCCACCACTCATTTACCTACAGGAGAGAAAAGAAGACGGACCCTCTGTGTGTTTGATTCTCCCGTGGACCCACAGCTGCAAGACAAAAGCAAAGGAGGTACAGTCAGTGTGTGAGAGAAGAGACAACCAGAGAAAGAAAGACTCACAACTACTTCCAAGAGAGAGATAGAGTTGAAAAGGACATTAAGCTACAGCACCAAACCTGCCTGGCTGGCTGAGAGACTGACATCTTGGAACATTTAGTATATAAACCACTAGTTCACCTGTTCACCTCAAGCAGCCATCATGAGGATCTTCAACGTTGTGTATCTGCTGCTGCTGCTTCTCACTGTGATCATCGCATGCACCTCTGCGTCTCCATTGAGACCTAAAAAATCAGGTAAGGAAATATGACATTCACACAATAAGTTGTAATAGAAAACTGGCGTCCCTGTTTAAGTTAACCCAGAAGTAAAATGACAGAGAACACAGTAAATAATACAAATACATTTCTAAATAATAAATAACCTATAATTGGGAGAAAAGTGTGAGATAGTGTTGGAGGAAAATAATAGATGAATTCTCTTTCTGTAATTATTTGTAGCCGAGGAGAGCTTGTATCACAATTAGCTTAATTTCATGGCGTCTATTTATGCTCAAGGCTACTATCGTCGTAGCCACACAATGCAATTAAGCGAAGTTTCTTTAGTTTTAAGCATTAATTGCGAAGTTACTTTACAACCAAAGATATCCCTGTTCATTTAAAACGCTGTTAAATAGCTATAAGTTTAGCTACAGTTAGTATTATCACGCAGACACCTGCCTGAGTTTAACCGCCGACGCCGCGCCGAGATTTGACTCCCCGCCGCGCTGCACTGAAACAGGTGACCCATCAAATTATGTGACTCAGCACAGCCGCTGTTATGCTGTTTAAAAAAAGACACTGCCAGCGTTTTTGTAAATAGCCACATGAAAAATAGATACTTTCTCCAATGAATAGCCTACAGTGCATTTAAAAAAAGAAGCTACTGTTAGTGGTATAATTCGACAGGTCATGCATTTCGGTGCAAATGATGCCCGTTTAACTTTAATAGCACGGGGTTAATATATAAATGCGATGTTTAAAAAGTGAAGGGTTTGTGATGGAGAGGAGGAGGGAGACAGACAGACAGACAGACAGACAGACAGGGACAACCCGGGGTGGTACCCGCCGTGCCGGCAGCGCCCCCTCCGGCCGTCCCATGGCGTCTATTGTCCCGCGCCGGCGCTATTGTTGATCCAAATGTTGAATGCAAATGATCCCTCTGGGCCTGATTAACATGACATGAAGCCACCAAGTTTTACCTTTAGGCACGTACAACAGTTCTTTTCATTCAGAGATGCAGGGGGAGAAAGAAGGGAGGGAGGGAGGGGGAGAGATGGAGAGAGAGAGACAGTCATAAAGCCATCCGGAGGTTTATCTCTTCCTGTGCTTGGCTGTCCCTGTGTGAACTTTGGGAGTCAATTGTGGATTTTATGAGGGACGATTAAAATAATCATGTGGTGGCTCTATGTTGGTCTGGTTTATTGTGAGGGTCCAATCTCCCTTTGTCTGGCAGCTCTTAAAGCAATTAAGGTGTGATTTTCATTGGGAGCTTTTAAATGGTCAGGTATATAGACCATTTTAATCATGTAGGTGTTCAAATTAACATTTTTGTTCCCAACTATAGCCTAATAATATAGCCTAACACAGTGACCTAGAAGTGCCAGTTTATTTATTCATTTATGTTCATCTAAACTTAAAAAAGCATTGCTTTTAGGCTACAAGTAAAAGTCCGGTATTTAAAATGTACTTGAGTAAAAGTACAAAAGTATTGGCATCAAAATATACTTAAAGTACCAAAAGTAAAAGTACTCATTATGCAGAACGTCCCATTTCATAAGTTCAATATACAAATCTTTTGAAAATAGCAGATCTACAAGCTCATGACGGTCGCATCTCCAGTAAAGTAAAAAAAAAGACCTCAAAATTGTACTGAAGTACAATACTTGAGTAAATGTACTTAGTTACTTTCCACCACTGCCATTGGGCAGTGCCTAGCCCGATAAGTCATAGGCTGAAGGAGACTCATTGCTGATCAATTCTGTCCTTTTTGCAGATTTAATGAAGCCCATGAAGCCCAGGAGGAGATTCCACCGGCGCTGCCTGTACAGACGCTGCTTTCCTCTACACTCCAGAGTACCTTTCCCCTGAGGTAAATAATAAACCATGTTCATGCTTCTGAGCATAAATATAAGCACATGCATTCACTTAATTCAGTTTGCACACACACAACAGTAGAATGTGTTCACTTGCTGGCACAGAGCAGTACCAGGCACACTGAACCCTGTCTCACCTACACCTGTGTGTAAGTGTGTTTGTGTGAGCATGTGTGCAGGAGAGGTTAAATATGAGCTGTCTGACACAGTGATACATGGCACAGAGAACCATATTAAAGAGCATGCAGGTGGTGGCAGTTAAATGTGTGTGTGTGTGTGTGTGTGTGTGTGTGTGTGTGTGTGTGTGTGTGTGTGTGTGTGTGTGTGTGTGTGTGTGTGTGTGTGTGTGTGTGTGTGATTAGTACCAGAAGTGTGTATTCACACTACAGGAGTTCTGAGGGAAGTGGAGTGGAAAAGTGGAGTGGAGAATAAATCTCACTAACGATAAAGGAGGGTTTACTGACATGGTGTGTGTGAGATAGGGTGTGTGTGTGCGTGGTGGAGAGGTCTGACTTGAAATTAGAGAGGTGTTCATTGAGAGTATTGTTTGAAATGGGGTTTTAGGCTTATGGGGGGCTCATTCGCCTCCATGCCTTAATCACCCGTCCCCCCCCCCGTCCAACACACACACACACACACACACACACACACACACACACACAAAGTAATACTTTCTGCCTCGTGTCTGCTTTCTCTCAGCCATGCCTAAAATTCTCTTTTCATTCCAGTTTCAGGTGCAAGGTGACATGAGAAGACATGTCGACTGCAGTGCAGGGTCCCAACGTCATCCACGGACCTCACTACAAACACAGGAGAGGACATAGAGAGGGGTGAAGAAGGGGAATGAAATCATAATATAGGACACCCTTTATGAAAACAACACTTGCCTGTGTTCTAAGCCGTCTTGTGAACACGGTTCAAAGCAAAGCCTCAAAACGCCCATGTTTGGATTCTAAACGTCTCGGGTGGACAGTAGACACTCGGGTGTTTTGACTTTGCAGATCTCCTGGCACGTGTCGGACTTCACACGTCTTGTCGCCAAAGTGTGAACCTGAGTGGCGCAACGTGAAGGACTCGCTCATCTCCACCAAAGTACCGACGGCTATCCCAATGTGCGAGCACGTTCCTCTTCAATGCAACACTAAATGAACACTCAGGATGTTGCAGTGTGTGGAATGAGTTCAGTCTTCAAACATGCACGGCCTACCTCTCAGTCCTGGACCCAAAGACATTACTTGAGACCAAAGAGTTGTGTCACTGACCTATGCAGAGTGACTACACGATGAACCAAATCCATGTAGTATTGCTATAGTGTTTAAAATGCATGTATGCACTTCAAATGTTTTAATGAGTTACTTTTTTAAATAAAAAAATCTTTATAATGTATATACTGATTGTTACGTTTACTTCAATACATTTTGTGTGTGTGTGTGTGTGTGTGTGTGTGTGTGTGTGTGTGTGTGTGTGTGTGTGTGTGTGTGTGTGTGTGTGTGTGTGTGTGTGCGCGTGTGCGTGTGTGTGTCGGTCGATAAAGGGGCTGGACACTGGACACGAATAATTCAACAATATGAAGAATTAAGAGTTTAAATCCAGAGCAATTAACCCACAAAAGGCTTTTTAGCCTTCTTACAAATAGGCTTTGAGTCATATAGATAATGCATGTGCCAGTGCTTTAAAGCTGCACTATGTAACTGTCCTCTTCTATCCCGGATTTGAACCCGGTTTCCTGGTGCTGAAATTCTTAAAATATAAATGTAATCTTGACCATCAGGTCAAAATTCATGCGAGATCCTGTGTCTAGGTGAGACTTGACCTTTGACTCAATCTAAATGTCTCAATAGAAGAGCAGGGAGACAAAATACAACCACCCCAACAGTATTAACATACTCTACCATACAGATAGGACAAAAACAGTGTCGCTTTAATATATCTGTTCTGACACAGGCACTGTAAATGTTCAGCAACTCATTTCAGCCAAACTAAAATTTAAGTATCAGCGGATATAGTCACAATCTACACAGAAAACTGCATTTTTGCAAAAAGATAGCATCTCTGTCAGGTGGAAACAGAGATGCTATCAAAACTGTTATTTTTCAGGATTCAAATTCCAAAATAGCAAAAGTAGCAGATCTACACTTGCGGATCTGCTACTTTTGAGGGATAGTGAGTCAAGTAGGGCATTACCTTATGAAATATGGAGATAAGAGGTTTCTGCCTGACAGCGACGATATAAAAAAAATAACTGGCAGAAGTATGTATGGTAATTGGTTGTTCGCCATTGTAACATCGCCCCCGCTCTAAAATGCAATCCATCAAACGAGGGTCCACATGACCTGAGGTAGCCTGGGTAATGTTGGGTCCTAGTAGAAGCCTCCTGGGAAAGAAGTCGTAAATTCTACCTCCCTGTGGAGATATGGAGCCCACAGCATAAAGGCATCACACCAGGCAACTATACTGCTAAAGGCTTCCAATAAGAACAATCACTATATATTCATTTTACCTTCTGCAAATTGGTGTGACAACTTGGCCTGGCAAAGTTTGAAAACGCAAATATACACAGTAAAATAAGTGTACTTATTGATAGGGTTGCAACGTCTAATCAAACTCAGTTTAATTATGAATATACTAAAATAATCAATCTAAAAAAGAAATAATCAAAAATAGAAACATTGCAGATTGGCTATTTTTGTGCAACACTGTTGTAATTAATCAATAGTTGCTGCCCTACTTATTGACACTCAATCAATTTTCAAGCATAATCGTCCTCACACCATAAGAGCTATAATAGCTCTATTATACTATAAAAGAATGTCAAAACACAAAGATATGCATTGCCTCCTTTGAGATTGTATATGTATAATTTATTTGTGGTCAAGTGGTTAAGTGGTTCAAATGTGAGTGTGCCTCAACAATTAGTGCACTGACCACACACTCGGGTTCAAATCAGACTATATAAAAAAGAGAATTAAAATGTGAGAACATAAAAGATTTATTATTGGAACAAGATCACCAAAAAAAAAAGAAAAACACGAACAAATCCAATAACTCGACAAGTAGAAAAACGGTTCCAGACAATGATCACACAACACATTCTCCTCCCGGACCACACACACACACACACACACACAACGTAAAATAACACACAAAGTCAAATAACAGTTTCAGTGCGATTCAAAGTGTCTTGCACCTCCGTCAACGTCGCTGCTCACAGCATAAGATCCCTCTATAGCATTTATCTGCATTTTTTGGTTGCTCAGTCTCATCAAGTCACACAAAACACATTGTGTGAGTCTCACACACACACACACACACCATCACAGAGGTCACGAGGGGTGGTAACTCGGTAATAAAACGCATCCCCTCTGATCTGTGACCCATGTCTCTCCTCCTCCTCTTTTACCAGGCTCTATTCTCTTCTCATCCGTCCGCTTGTCCTCTCCTCCTCCCTTACCCCCCCCCCCCCCGCACTATCAGTTCACCTCGGTCAGGTGAACCTGGGGTTCACGGTAGGCCTCCTTCACCCTCCACCCTGTGTGTGTGTGTGTGTGTGTGTGTGGAGGGTTTCCCTTACTCAGTAACTGACTGATATCTGGAGCGACTTATCCAGTATCTCCTCCTTCGGACCATTGTCTCTGGCTTGTATGGGAGTCACACAAGTTTGCTATTCTCTGAAAGAGGCGGGTCACTTTCACAGTTGAATGAATGCCGCGCGCTGAAGATTGCCCATCTACAAACACGTTTTTGGCCGTGCGACACCGCACGCAACAATGTATGTCAAGCCCTTTATTGTGAACTACTAGCCACATACCGGATAGGAGAAAATTCATCTATTTACATTCCCTTTTTGTTTTTATCCTCCCTTTAACTGATAGACATCCATTAACTTCTTGTAGTTGGGGGTCTACTAAATGGGTTGCTTTGAACTTTTGGGGGCGCTTTGGGCGTTTTGAACTCCCCCCCGTTTTGCCATGCCAAAGTTCTTTTGTTTACAATAGTGCAGCGCGTTAAACATTATGGGTCCACTTATCATGACATCGCCGACTTCCAATCCCTCCTCACTTTCCACAAAAGGTTAACTGTCGATGTTGTGCGTTCCCGACAGCAGCTTGCAGGAGAGAAAAACGACGTTTTTGGCAAAGGGATGAGTCACTCATCAACGTCAAGGACCACGACAGGGCTTCTTCCCACAGGGATCAGATTAGCTAAACCGGGGATTAAAAAGGAGGTGGTCATCATCGGCATAGAGAGGGACCCGACCGAACAGGGTTTTGTTTCGCAGGGTCATCTTAAGAGGTCGCTGGAGGGGAGGTGGAGGCAGAAGAGGTGGAGGAGGCTGGTCTGTGTGGTCAGTGCTGTGCGGTGAGGTTCAGCAGTCTTTTGCTCAGCTGGGTGTTGTGTTGCTTCAGGTATTCTATCAGGTCGGCCTGCTTCTCCACCACTTCCTCCAGACTGGAGCCTTCCCTGTAGAACACACAGCTCACGTCATCAACACAGCGCTATCTGCCCAAGATATTATTGAGACAATGTCACATCTGAATGCTGCAATTTATAACACTGGGTTTATACCTAGTTGTGCGCCGGTATCAGACGGCAA